>NW_026623268.1:368912-408208 GCF_030028575.1 Malurus melanocephalus
TTTTTTTTTTTTTTTTTTTTTTTGTTAAGCTGATATATATGCACTGAAACTCTAGGACTGATGTGTTTCAAGTCAGGTCCTGAAAAGTTTCCCCTGTTCTTTGTTTCAGACAATTTCACTGCATATTATCCTGTAAATAAACTCAAAATCTTCATAGTATTTTACACAGGGAAGACTGAAACTACAGAGTTGATGTAGCAATAAAAACATTCAGTTTATATTTCTGTGCAAACTGTATATTCTGTATGTGATAAACTATCTAACACATAGTGTGTTTTCATAAGGCATTATAATGCTAACTGCTAGATAATATCTAAAAAAAACAGTTGGCA
Source organism: Malurus melanocephalus (assembly GCF_030028575.1). Classification (NCBI taxonomy): domain Eukaryota; kingdom Metazoa; phylum Chordata; class Aves; order Passeriformes; family Maluridae; genus Malurus; species Malurus melanocephalus. Next base: position 369,245 of record NW_026623268.1, read on the forward strand.
ATTAGCCACAAAGTTGATGAGAGCAGGAAAGCTTAAATCTTGTCAAATACATTCTGACATAAAAGAAATTGCATGAAAACAATTAGACAATGTGTTAATAAACAGATGGATTTTCTTTCCACTTTTTCTTTAACGTGTTTGACAATATATGGAGAAAGCCTTTTTCAACACATGGGTTACTGCAGAACCGACTCTGAATATTTGTAAATGGAAGTGTTGTCACATTGCATGAAYTGCAGAGGAGCCAACCAACCAACAGTAAAAAATTTCTCTTTGTCCTGCACAGTCCACAACATTGCTTTCCCCACAAATTTTCTATATACAGAATTTCTAGAATTATGCAGTTCACTGTTCAAAGTTCTACCCTTTTCAGAGACCTATCTTTGATCTGATGAAAATCTTTGTAGTTTCATGTATTCCAGTGATACTGCCCAACTCTGAGTTGCAATGACACCTTAACAACAATATATATTAATTTTTTTTCACTGTTTTTTATCTATTTCACAGATTGGTCCAACAGGTTAGACAGAAAAAAAAAAAAAAAATTATGCAACGTAACCACAAGAAACACTACCAAACCAGGAACATAGCTCAGAACCTCTAATGTCTGGTTTTAGGTCTCCCAAAGGGGCTTTGCAAGACTAATTATTTGTAGAGTATGGGTATGCTGTGATAAAAGAGAATCTAAAGATAAAAGAGATACTAGAGAATACTCCAAATTCCATGTGTTATTCTSCTAAGGACTATCTATGTCCTTTCTACTAAATAAAATAAATCATCAAAATTTCTRTCTTTTAACTTTGTCCAGAAAATGRAACTAATGGAAAAATAATCTAAAACATCTTATTCAAAACAGAACTGATGTATTATTTTGTCTTCAGTTCTCTAAAAGTCATTCCAAAGTATTGTAAGATACAAGTAGTAACTGTGGGTTTTTAATTAAGAAAAAAAATAAAATAAAAGCCAGGAAAACAGCACTAGAGTTCAGAATTTACCTCTTGAYGGGAGACACTTGCCCCACTGGAAGACAACTAGCTCTGTGAGCTTCTTCAACATTCATTAATTGGTTGAGAATGAAGTGGGACAAAAGTGACAGCTCTTTGCTGGCTCTCAGAACACTGATGCAACCTGCACACATTTTTATCAACATACTGAGAAGAGCCGGTGATATTAGCTTGGAGTTCTATTACCAGGATGTTTAGACAGGCAACAGGCTATTCTGAGAATTGCTTAAAATTATAAAATGCAAGTTAGCAGGTAAGGGTGAAGGAGAAAGCTCAAGCACTCCAGACATTGTTTTGAAAGCAAAGAGAAGATTCCAGAATTGCCTCAACCCAACACAATCCTTCACACATTTGTTTATCAGGGTGTTTGAATGCATTGCTGGTGCACTCAAACCAGGTGGGGTAAAAACTCTAAACCAGTTTAGCTCACTCCTCAGTTGGAAGTTAGCACAATTATTGAAAGTTTCACTCTCTAACCTAAACACCACATCCTTCATTGTCTCCCACGTTCAACCCATAAGCAAAGCTCAGCATYGTGAATTTGTCAGACTTGAGTCTGCTGGAGTTGGGGAGGGGACACAAGAAGGGATGTTGAAAGTAAGAATCAGTTTGGGGGTTTTGAGCAGGGTATCTCTGAATGTAGACTTAAATACTTGGAATTGTCASTTAAGCATGGTTTTAAATAGCACAAGGGCAACGTGGAGGAAAGCGGTCATTTTGTGTCATTTTTCTCTATTACGTATGCACTTTAGCAATGTGGGTAACAAGCTAAATTGTGCTGACCTTTATCAGAGTCAGGGTGTAACTGCTGAAGGAGAAGTGACAYTGCTGCATGCCATGTTTTCATTTGCTGCTGCACTTTCCAGGCTTCCTGATACCMCATAACCACACTAATGAGCACATCAGCTCAACACACTTACTCACAAATCCCTTCTGAATCATCCTATATGCTCAAATTGCAGGGGTGAATGCAAATGCCAATCCCAGACAGAAAGCACGCAGGAAATGATACACATTTTAATTTAAAAGCTCCTCAACTATGGTTCATCGAAATAAGAAAGTCTTCTGATTATATTCCATGCCACCACAACACCTTAACCCTGTGAGACTGCACTGTCATTCATGACAACATGCTCAGCAGGCTTCACAAATGTCACTCTATGCTTTACATCAATATAGTAAAGTTGAAAGATGCCCATTTAGGAGTCTTCCAATTTGCTCACAAAGAGAAGGATGAAATTGAAGCCATGCATCACTTGATTACTTCTGAGCAGCAGTTCTACCACTTTTAAAACTCATACCAGAGATKGCTGGAAGCAGTTATAGGAGGGTGCAGATAAAGGTGAATTCAAAGTCCATTCATAACAGCTAAGACATATCGACCTACCCTCAGGTGAGAACTTCCTATCATAGCAGCACTAGATATGACTCTTTCACATATTCATTTTCCTCAATAGGCCAATACAAAACTCAACAACCCTGCAATTTCCCCTTCATTTTCTCACTGACAGTCTAGATCTCCAAGCAGGTTCTGTATCCTCTTTCTTTCCTGCAGAGGCCATTTCAACACTCTAAAACATTCTCTTTTCCTGCTAAATTCTGCTAATCTAATACTTACATATTTACGCCTAATAGTAATTATCTCAATTCTCCTATGTACTGTTTTGTCATCATCTTCAGCAACTCCACTGCTGTTTCCCATCCCTGCCACGTCTCCTTCCCTCCAGATTTTTGACTTCAGTCGTGACCAATGAACCTGCTTAGGACTGCTCTGAGGAAAGATGGCAATTTGCACTCAAAAGAAGGAACCTCTTAGCATCAGTCACTCAGGAAGCTTTGCTCCCCACCATTTTACCAAGGTTCAGATACAAACCCAAACCAACAGGAGTTTTTTACCCTGGCAAACATGGAAATCTGCTTTCTCTTTCCACCTGAACCTGCATGGAGTTAAAGTCAGAGGACAAACAGCACAGAGGACACACGGTTTGTCTTTGACAACCAAACTCTGATTCAAGGGCACAGAAAGTGACACACAAAATTTTTGTTGGGAGGTGTTGTGGATATCACTTTCCATACAACACACAGGAGCCTGTCCTCAGGAGTTAATAATTTCAGGTAGCTGCAAAAAGCTCAAATTCACCACTCAGTTTGAGACACACCTAAGTTTTGAGCCGACAAATACTTTTATTGCCCTTGATGGACAGTTGTTCACAAGTTGGAAAGTTAGGTACCTATTCAAAAGCCTTGCTGAGTTTCAGCCACAAATCTTTACCCTAGAATAAGTAAATAGTATAGTTCCATTGACACCTAATTAATCATCCCAGTGTATGCTCACACCTGAATCAAATAAGAAAAAAACTAAACAAAAACTACATTAATCTTCAGAAAAAAATAAACCAGAACAACACCAAAGGCTTTTTTTTGCTGATACTTTACTTATGGCAAGATCAATTTGCCAGTAGTATGTTATTAGAAAAAGTTTCTCATTATTTGTTCACAATGCCTGTTTTGAAAGAGTTACCTCATTTTTCTCAGCTCAAAGTTTAATTTTAGACATAAAAAATGTGCTGTCATTAGTCTGTCTGTGGGTTATTTAATCATAGAGCTAGCAACGCAGGAAATCCAGACAGTGATGAAATCTTTCCTACATCCACCTTCCAGAGATTCAGATTTATCTTAGAGATTGCAACAGGTAAGAGAGTCAGTAAGCCAAAGAAATTCCAAATCCTCTTTTTTTCTGAGCTATTTGGATGAAACATTGAAAGGGAGCTTAGGACAGCAACCCAACTCACCTTTCAGGAGAAAAAAAACAGGTAGCCGTTTTTCCTCTCTTAAAGTTTGTTTGATTTAACRTTGAGAGCTTGAACATTTTCTAAGCCCAGAGGCAATGGACAAAAAAGGCAAGAAAAATCCCAGTACACTACTAAGGTGAATTAAGTTTAGGCTATAAATCCTAAATCAGTGGACAAAAATAGATTAAAATATAAATGCATTTTTCTAAGAGGTCATAAGGTCAGATGTCAGGAAATTGGACAAATAAATAGAGGMGAATCTGAGAAAAGTGACAGGCAAAAACTAAGGCATTTTTCAATAAAAATGATAATGAGCAGCAGCTTACATAAGACTAGGAATAATAAATAAAAAGGTAATCTGACAATACATTTCTGTAGTTATTGAATAAAAGACTYGGGAAAAACTTTCCAGGAAGATGTTGAGGAAGTATTAGCTCTGGCCAGGGGTAGTTGAAACAAAAGGGAAAAAGTTATTCTGAAACTCAACAAGTCTTGAAATCAAGCTTACATATTCAAAGGACACGAGTGGGGCAAATTCTCTGAAGTTCCACAGAGGTGTCACTCATAAAGGAGGCAGTGATTTGTGTGAGATGTACATGGCTGACTATTGTGTCTGCAGTTCCCTCACAAGTTTATGCTGGATATTAAGGGCTAAACGATGTCAAAGGATTTCTATGCTATCAATGATCCACAGAATCACAGGACAGGTGAGGTTGGAAGGGATTTCTGGAGCTCAAGTCCAACCCCTTGCTCGAACAGGGTGACCCTTTATCCAGCTGCTCACCACTGTGCCCAGTTGGAGTATCTCCARGAGTGGAGGCTCCACAAATTCTCTGGGCAAACCTTTTCCAGTGTTTGATCATCCTAGAGTAAAAACAGTTTCTCTATATGTTTAAATGGGATTTTTGTGTATTAATTTGTGCCTAGTGCTTTTTGTCTTTTCACTGGGTGCCACTGGGAAGAATCTGGATCTGTCTTCTTTACAAATTCCCATCACATATTTATACATATCGAGCCTTCTCTTGCCATAGCTCCAGTCCCAGCTCTCTCAGACTCTCTCACATAGCAGATGTTCCAGTCCCATAAAAGTCTCTGTTGCCCTGTGCTGGAGTTGTTCCAGTATGTTGATTTCTTCCAGTGTGTCCAGAACTGGACAGGCCACTCCAGATGYGATGTCACAAGGGTTGAGGACAGGCCAAGGATCACCTCACCTCCCTTGTCCTGCCGATGGTGCCCTTTCTGATGCAGCTCAGGATGGTGTTGGCTGCCTTTGCCATGAAGGCACAAGGTTGACTTCAGCATAAATTTGTTTTTCACCAGGATTCTGGGGCCTTTTGCTGCAAAGCTGCTTTCCAGCTGGCCATCCCCCAGGCTGCTTCTCCTCAGGTTGTTSTGGGACTTAGCAATTCTTACCAAGTGCCAGAAAGAAGCTTTGGAGGACTTTATTCAGTACGGATAATGGAAATATTTGGAGAACTGCACACAGAACTTTAGCCAGTTTTAATTGTTGCCTTCTTTCTTTCTTTTCTTTTCTGAAATGTAGTTTAAGTTCCCAGTTTCCTTGTGGGCCCTATTCTAAACCAATTCTATTTATTACTTGTGAAATGTTGCTAAGGTTAGCTGTGTAATAAAATTAAATCACAGCTTGCATTGCCATCATTTTTTTTTTCTCTAAAGGTAACTTGATATTTTAAAATTTTAATTTTAAAGAATTAATAATGCAATTTATTTAAAAGACAGAAAACATGTATTAAGAACCATAAAATTAATACAATTTGAACAATCATAGAACCATTATTGAATCACAGAATGGTTTGTGTTGGAAGGGATCTCAAAGATCAATCATTTTCAACCCGAATGCCATAGGATTACTGCAAAAACCTTCCATGACACCTCATTACTCAGAGCCATCCAGTGCCTCATCACCCTCTGAGTAAAGAATTTGTTCCTTGTATCTAATTTAAGCCTATTTCTTTTCATTTAAAKGTATTCCCATTGTTCTATCACTCCATGCTCTTGTGAAAAGTTCCTTTCCTTGCAGGACTCTCAAAGTCCTGGAGSACTGCTGTTTGTTCACCCCTAATTCCCTTTTCCAGCCCAAACAATCCCAGCTCTTCCARCCTTTCCTCAYAGGAGAGCAATGATTCAGGCATTGAAACTGAATTGACTGACCCTAAAAAAATGAAAAGACCCTTCTTAGTGACAGTTTAAAATTTGAACATGTTATACAGTGTACACACAGGATAAGGTATCCCATGGACTTAAGGAAAGTCAGRTCAACATCTAAATCATCATAAAGATAAACATACTCATGGCCTCCAGTATATCCCAGTCCTGGGGTACAGATCTGTGCTTCTTTTTTTGTTACTTAAAGGTGCTAAATCTTAATATCATAGAAGTTGATGAAAATTTTAAAATCTGTATCTAGCTGATAAATGTAATTTTCCGACAACTAAGTTTCTGGTTGAAGAAAAATATTTATCCTTCAATTAACCAAAGTTATTTTTTATTCATCCACAGTGCAACTATGTTTTTATACCAAGAATATATTATTAATTAGTCTTTGTCATAAGCTGTTATTAATACTAATTTTATATGCCTATCCCTAAACTCTTCATTTATACTGTCTGTGAAGRTCTGTCACGATAACTTAACTGCTTAAAACGTAGACATAGAAGGTTTTGCTTGGATTTTTTTTTTGTAAACTGAGTATTGCTATGACATCAGACATATTTATGACCTGGTAAAAATGGAAAATCTGTGTATTATGCACGAGTCTTCACATATTGGGGTCCAAAACCAGATCTTTTCTTACAAAACATTTTTAAAATGGTTGAACTAGTTGATTTTTAAGATTGCAGCAAAACTTTTCCTTGTTGCTGTAGAGATTGAAATGGGCATAGATATAAAAGCTAAACCATCTCCATAAATATTTCAAATACCAGATAAAATAAGGACCTGTCAGCATTTCTTTAGCAATTCATTATTTTCAGAGAGACTGTGACTCAAAATATGGAAAAAGCCAAACTTCTCTTTGGACTCCAAATTATTTTCAGGGTGGCTCATTCTGACTGACAGAAAATTACTTATTGAAACTATGAAAAAATACAAAGCTTATAAAAGACTTCCTACCTCCACCCCTCCCAGCAGAAACTATGGATTGMTGTTTCTATAAACTATATTCCTGTAACTCAAATTAATCTTTTTTTTCTAAATGGAAACTTTGTTTTTCCGAGTGTCCATAACACAGATTAGCAGATTTGTATATGAACTAATATAGATTAAAGGAGTAGAAATATTCATATCTGGCTTGTTATGTGTTCATTGATTCCTTTTAACAAAAAACTCACAAACATTTGAGAAGGTACAGTGAGWTTTTACCTCTGCCAACCAAGTAATTCTGCAGGAGTCTGTATTTTTAACCCTCCTTTTACTGCAGTTTTTATGCTATCATAGAGCCATGGAGTCTAGAAATGGCATCAGCTGCCTGACAAAACGAGGCATCCAGACCCAAAAATTTCACAGCATCAGCTCACAGACCTGTAAACCTGGAAGGAGCTATTTTTAAGGTATGAATTTGCATGAATTGCTGGGCAAAAACAATGGCAACAGTAAATAAATGTAGGAACTAGAGAGCTTTTGTAAAGTAGAGTGATWACCATTTCATTTCTCATTCATCTACGCCCTTAAAGTTACTGTAATGTTACCCAAGGAATTTGAAATTTTCAGGAACCAATTCAAATTCCTTGATGAACTTCATTTAGCAGGACATGGCAACAAGACAAAGCAATTATCTCAGCTATTTGTAAAACRTTAATAATCACCCATCTCTTGCTACACTTGCCAAATATCTGGAGCACTCCGAAGAAGGCTTCAGCCTGTTTCTGTGTTGTGRTATTCTCTACAATCAAATAAGATGTAGGTAACAACTCTACTGGATTTGACATCTTCATACCCCACTTTTGTTTGCACCATCTCATTATAAGMATTGTCATATAGATAACACTATGAAAGAGAGAATACTTCAAGACTTAACAAAAACTCAGTGTCCCAAAAGTTCAATAGATATTGAGGATCATGAATATGCCAAGCAGAAGAGTGATACAACATTTATTTGGTAATAAAAATATTTAATGCCTTATTTAACGTGTCCTCCTTCCATTCCCCATCCCCAGAAGTCTCAACAATCATCAACCATCATGCAGTAGCTGTTTAGCACCACTTTCTGCTTCAGCTAAAACATGCTTTCTGTAGCATATTGGCAGAAGTCCACTAAGTGGAACTGAAATATATCTTTCTTTCATTAAAGAAGCAAGCAGTTGTACTACAGAATCAAGATTTCCACATTTGATATGCTGAATTTTACCYCAGTGATGTCTAATCAAAAAGGCCCGTGCCCAGGATCTCGGTACCATTTGTCACACTGGTAGTTGTGAATAACATTACCACTGAGCACATTCATAAAACTGTCACCCCTGACTTTTTACCACCTCTACTTTGGACTCATTATTCCAAATATTAACTGATACAGCTGAATTGTACATGAACCCCTTCAAAACAGTCCTGAATCCATCTGGGATCATTTGCTCGGAAGCCACTAGAATCCCCTCTTCTCTATAAGTCAAGAACTGAGAAAATTAGTAAAAGGTAATTCTCTTAGCATGCTATTCCACATAAGTTAATGATCTGTCTTTTRAGGTGTGGTAAAAAACACCTTATGCAGCAAAAGGTTGCTACTTCYACCTTTTATTATAGTGATATTCAACTTCAAAAAGAAAGCTTCAACATCTCTGCAGGAAGAAAATCATTATTTCAGATCTCCTTCAAAATTTTACAAAGCTACATGCTGCTTTGCAGAAACAAGTATCGTTATTCTACATGCTACGCCCAGCTGCATACCCTATAAAAGCACTAAGTGACATTTCAGCCTTTTTCTAATATGTGTTTAAAAAGAACAGCACAATGCTCTATATGGAGCTAGTAACCTTATTAATGATATTTGACACTTTCCTAGCATAGGCCTTTGTTGCAGTTGATTATAACTTTTCATGTTTTAAATATTGAGGCTGAACTTTATACTTACATTTAGAGATAAAAATAGTGTGCCATTTTCTCACAATGAAACGACTCATTATTTTTCCTTTATCCAAGGTGATTCTCTTATTCTTTCATGACAAGTTACTATCTCCAGGGTTTAGGACAATGACTTAAGACCTGTGGATTTTATGTCTACATGTGTTAGCTGTCTTCCTCCTTGTCATTTCAGTAGCAAGAGCTGGAAAGGCCAAATCTCTGAAAATTTCTATTTCATACCTGCAGAAGTTCCTTAATACAGGTAAGCTCTCTTTTTCAGAAGGTTTTAAGTATGTTCACCTGAAAAGTTTTGGGATAACAGAATGTCAGCCTTTTGGTAAATTGGGTCCTCTCCCCCCAGTCAGTTAATGTGATGGCCATTTGACAATGTTTGAGAATGAATCAGGATTATGTATCAAGAGACTGCTGTTTGCACAAGTCCTGGATACTTGTCAACTGCTTTAGAAGCTCTAAAATGAAGCTTGCAGGAACATCCTAAAAAATGAGGGATTATTTAGTGGATTGAGTACTTAAACAGGACAATAAACCACCACCCCCACCCACCCAACACTTCTGCTTAAYGGYAGCAAATCAGTGAAAACAAATTTKTCACARGTGTCCCRTCCTGCTGTGAAAAGAGGGRGTYGGGGARGATTCTTTTGATAGATTTCTTGGACAAAAAATAAAGCACAAATGCAGCAATATTATATCTGAGAACTGTTTTTTGATAAAGAATGGTAAGTGTTCCTACTGCTTCCTACCAAGGGGGGATAGAAAAGGGAACAAAGAGGGAAAAAGAGAAAYGGAGAGAAACAGAATAGCAGACAGATTGTCCAAGGCCAAGGTGACCGTCCAGGCGGGTCCCTGCTCCTTCCAAGAGCCCCAAAGGAAAATGGCCCTAATGTGTTGGAATTACCTGTTTTTATATGCCTCACCCTCCTATAATATGATTTCCCACACGTTTTTTCTGTGCTTTTTTCCTGGGTATTTGGGCATTTGACCCATGACTGGCTGCCAGGCAAAACCTCCCAAGGGACAGAGCTCCCAGCACATAACACATRTGGAGGCATAAATAAAAACCACATTGGTCTCTCTCACACAGGTTACCCCCTAATAGGCAGTCACAGTTCTCTGAAGTACCTGGGAATGCTTTTACAACAATTCTGTAATTGAAACATTTGAAGGAGCGTTTGAATGTAAGAAACATCCTGTATGCTAAATAGTCTGAAGATTCATGCCTTCAATTGACTGCCCAAACTTTGCAGATGCTTGGCTTTGGCTTTTTGGGCTAATAAAAATGGATATTAATAACAGACAGCCTCAGCTAGGAGCTGAATTCATGAATGTTTGCAGAACAAGYTCCTCCACAAATTAATAATTTTGAATTCAATACAAGGATCAAGGAGGTGGAGATGTGAARGCAATATTAAATAAAACATTCATTGAACAAAGCTCAGGTCTTAGGGGAAAAATAACCCCACAATCTATAATTAGATAATTGCACATTTTATTATTACAAATAAGCAAAGGTGGTGACTTTAGGTCACAGAAGCAAACTTAATTCTGGCAATTCCCAATTTCAGCATATTTGGCTTTGTAACTYAAAGTTCTTTTCGTGTAGGATTTTTGAGTGCAGCACAATATATTTTTATAAGACAGCCAAAATCAGTTGTGTGAATAAATGCAAAAGTCTTTCACACCATAAATATACTGAAATCTGTCTTTTTATCCAGTTCAAAAAGAGACAGCAAGTATGCAAATGCTTGTTTTGGATGTTGGAATTCATTTGTTTTCAGTAATTCAGATATCAGTGTCAGAGYGTGTCAAATCCCTCTGTTCCATAATTTCCACTAAAAAATTATTACTCAGAGAAAACTCTTTCTGGGCAGTGTGAAAGATTTCCATGAGCATGAGAATCCCACCAAGGTCAGAGAAGAGCTCTGTGAAGTGACTGGACTGACTGCAGTCAGGCTGATGAGCTTTTAAGGGAGATACAGCTCCCTGGCAGGGTTCTAAATGACAAGGAAGAAGACAATAGAGTAAAAAAAAAAAAAAAAAAAGAATGAAATTACTATTTCTGTGTGTTTAGAGCAAATGGCAAGGAACTAAAGAGGCATGCAATTAACAGTGGAAGCGCAAGCAAAATTTATCTTCATGATTTTATTGTGGCTGTAATTTCTTGAAAGATTTGAGCTTGTGGAGTGCCTGTGACATTTCATGCTCACAGTCCTCAGAAGAAGCTGACAACATGGAGCAACCTATCCAATTTTCTGTCCAAATTGCAATGTCTCATATATACAAATATGTTTAGCTACTTGCAGAGCTGAATTTTACCTATTTAAGGACACACTATAACTTACAGTACTGGAGTGGTTTCAGAACTTAATGCAGTTACATAGCAGTACATTGCCCTTTAAGTTCCATTTTCCTTGAATTTATGAGTCAGTTGACACTGTCCCTTCCACCCAGTGCAGGATMATTGGGGTAATGAAGGGTTAACAGGGAAATGCCCAGCACGTGTTTAAAGCTGGGCAAGCTTGGTGCCAGAACAGTTCCAGAGCTAAGTAAAAAGAAAAAGAAACTGAAGAAGGAGGCCTGCTACAAATTTACTCTGTAACAGACTATAAAGGTTTATGGGATAACTGGCATGTTCCTATGGGACACAACAAAGATTTGAACTTAACAACATAAGTGATGTGGCTCCTTGAWGCCAAACAAAAACTTGGCCACTGCTACTGTACACATTATGGAGATAACTTATGCTCTAGCCTAGAACATAAATAGACCTACTTTACATCACCTTAGCAGTTATTATTTTTTAAAGTGTAGGAAATTAAATGCAAAAGCCACTCAAAATAACTCCTAAATATAAACAACTRGGCTTTAAATTAGTTAGATATTTAAGCACATGCACAAGCACTTACATTAAAGTTGTTGTTCAATTTATGTGCTRCTTGTTAGACTAGTACCATAAATCAACAGGAGTCAGAAAATGCARAAGTTTATGTTCTGGCAGTGACATGATTTTGGCACTCACAGGACTTTCTATTCCTGTTTTCTCATTAAACATACCCCTTAGTATGTATAAGGATGCTTAGACAACACTGTTGCTTGTCAGACTGATATAATCATTCACTATCACTAATGCTTTCTACACTTGCATGTAAATTTTCCTTTTTAAATACATCCTTTAAGTAATTGCATCTTAAGATTTCTGAGTTTTCTTGCACACTGGCAAGAAGCAGCACATATTATTAGATACTACCACACTGAGTATGCCTTAAAACACTCTTCTCTGCTTGTAATGGATCTGCATTCTGCATTTAATTTGGATGAGGGCCACACACAGCAGATTTTTAYCCTAAAGGATCCTAAAACTAAATGGAAACTAACTGATCTGCARCTCAGTAGGAGTATTTTGATAAACTCTGAAAAGCAATCAGCTGTGCCTGGAATTGCAGCTGTTGTTTAGCAGTACATGCCTACCACTTTACAGCTTGTAGCAAGTGTTGAAAAATTGTACCTTCCCTAATAACCAAAGATGCTGTGGAAAATTAGGTAGGTAATATGTCATTAACAGATCTGGAGTTCAGCCAAGACAGAGAAGCTGATTTCATTACTTTTCTGCTGAGTCCTAAAGAATACAAAGTGACTTGAGGAGGTCCTCTGCTTAATGTATTACTCAAAGGAGAGCAACTCTAAACAACACGCCCACAACAGTGATTTCAGTTATATTTCAGTTTTTGTATTTGCATAAAGCCAAATAAAAAATTAATTCTCCAGTCTTTCTTTGGCATAACCATACAAAAATTTATGGAATATGGTTTTAAAGATACCAAGGAGATACAGTTGCCCAAATCTCATCTAAGAATATCAAAGACAAGCATTAAAATTCCCTCTGAAGTTATAGTTTATCCCTTCCCSAGCACAGGATGTACACCCTTGTGCYGCAGAGTTTCAAAGTTTTCTTTCAAAACTGAAATAAACATTAAAAATAAGYACTTGTGTCACAATTTGTGAATAGAATAAAAAATAAAACAACTGCMTAACAAGGCTCTGAAGACTTTTTAATTTGCTGCATTTAAGAGCCTCAGGTTGTGCAACAGCCATTCTGTCATGTTTGCTGCATYTCATCATTAAATTCCAGCACAGGGACTCATTGTTGCCCCAAGAATAAAGGTAAATTCTCTGCAGCAGAGAAGACTGGTATACAAAACAAGAGGAAAAAGTAAACATAATAATTCTGTCACAAGTGGAATGTATAACTTCTTAGCAAGTTATTGTTGAATTTTGTCAACTAAGTATGCCTTCAGTGTTCAGCAGAGACTGGAAGAGACCAATACTCAATGACCATTGTATTCATATTCTTAGGCTCCTATTCACCTTTCTGCAGCAGCTTCCAGCACCAATCCACTGCACAAGAGCACTGCCTCTGACATTCATGAGACCAAAACCAGAGAAAAACAATTTGTCAAAATGCATCTCAGCTGGGAAATGGAAGACAGAGGATTACAAAACACATGTGAACAAGGAAAGAATGCTAACAGCTTTGGAAAACTTGATTAKGGTATCTGAAAAGAATATTTTTCTGTTTGAATCAAGAGCTTCTCAGGGAAGACCAATACTATTAATGAGAGATACTCCACCCAACAAGCAGGTACAAAGTCATGCACATGGGTAAGTCCCGGAACTGCTGCATTTATTGTTGTATGCACAGAGGATAGCTGAACACTGCCTGGTTATAAAATCTGAAACACTCCCATGCATCACCTCCTAAGAGAAACAGCAGGAATTGTTTTGATTCTAGAGCTTAAAAAAGAAAAGCATTTTCTTCCAGCAGTTTCAATAAAATAGTGATGGAGGAGACCTGCACAGTCTTAAAGGAACTTCATGAAACTAAGACCAAGGCCTTAAAGACAGTGAACACTCGTTGCTACTGTCTGCAAGTTAAATAAAGCATTAATTCCTTATTATTTGCACAATTAATTCTGACAATTGTCCTATAAGATGTTGCTGTAACTGTTTTGTAGAGGGAAAAGTAGAAGAGTTAAGTGAATATTTCCCTACAGGCATGAAAATAGCTAAGAAATTAGATCTTCAAAGCAGATAGCTTTGACTCACTTTGATAGCTTTGAATTATGTGTTTTCCATATATCTCCATTTGCTACAGATGCAGTCTGCAGAAGGGAACAGRCACTTTCCTGGCCTTCAGAGCTGCAGGACAAGCTAGACCTGCAAACATAATATACACATGGGCTGAAGCCAGAATTTTGGATGYAAGCTCTGATGCCAGATCTGGGTTCAAACGACAATGATCTCAAGATTAAAACCAATAAACACCCAAATCTGTAGTCATAAGTGCACAGATGGTGCTGCCCATATGTTTTTGTGGCATACACAGGGGAAAATCCAATCATTTAATATACACTTTTTCCTCTTCATTGATATGATAATTAAATTCCCTGAGAACATACTCGACAGCTTACGAGGGGAGGAAACATTGGGAACTTGGTAGCATTGGCTTATTTAACAAGCAAGAGAAGTGAAACTGCTACGATTTATAGAATTTACATGATGACAGAGCAAATCTTAAACACACCATGTTAACTCCTAGACACGCTGTAAAGACTAAGGAGACAGGATGAACTGTTGTATATGGCATTTCATTTCTAGACCACTGGGCTAGATTATTGAATGAGCCCAAGGTGACAGAATTATTTTTGCTRCTTACTTACAGAGAAGCAAAGCTTTTTGTACGAGTTCAGACACTGAAATAAGGAGGACAGTTTTTCTTCCAGGTTTATTGCTAACATTTAAAACAATGCTTCCATTAAATAAGTATTTTCACTCTTGATCAGTTCAAGGGGTTCATTATTTTCATGCTGTGTAATTATGTCAATTTCTAGTAAGTATTCTCTGCCTCTGTACACTAGACCCAAGTGCTACTTTTGGTATTTTCTTGACTCTCAGAATGTGGTAATAGCATTTGGAAGAAAATCTTTTATTGAGATGTCTAAAAATTGTATCTCACTTCACATGCATTTGTTTGAAAAAATATTCAATAAGCATTTCTCTTCTTTTTTCCCACTTCAGGTTAAGAGTTTCAAATAAAAGCTAACAATCTGAATGTRTCTTAACACATGTAAAATGTCCCTATGGTTCAAAATACAATATATGTCTATGAAGAATATCATTCTATTAACTATGACGAAAAAATAAAAGAAATCTACCTTTGTAAGACTTGCCAACTTGTGGCAATCTGATTTTTGTATGATGCAAAGCCAATTCATGTATATTTATAGAGTTATGTTAACCTGCACAATATGATATGACCATTAACAGAATACAAAGTAGGACATAGGGGTTGCTTGCTCCATACCTAATTTTGCCTAAGTGCTTTATATACTGTTTGGGAAAGTTTAGCTGTGAATAACTCCTCCAAATATATTTTTTCCTTGTTTATTTTGTTGTAATATTTGATGGGCATTTCCTAAGGAGTTCCAGATTAGCACAATTCTAGCATTTTTGTGCGTTGTTTGCTGTTGGGAAAACAAATAAACAGCTATGACATTCCATAGATGTCAGATGTCTTTTATCAGCCTCACAATTTGTATGTCCACAGAGAATCAATCAGGATAGTACTAGTGCAAAATGCAAGATGTGTCGCTGGTTAAATCACATAATGAACCTTTGGAGTTTTTTTGGGGTTTTTTTTTTTTTTGGTAGAACTAAAGCAGTGTGTTTTTTCATGCCTTTTTCTTTCCTACCATCAGCTTGTTAATGAGTGTGTGAAAAAGATGTTAAGGTTGGCTAAAATGCAGGAAGGAGATGTGCAAAAGCACATTTGGGAAGAGAACATTTGGAGTAACGAGTATGAGAAGAGTCTGCAATGCTGGCCTTAGGAGAATAACTTAAGAGTGCTAAAAACCAAAGAAAGTATTGCCCTGAGCTAGCAGTCCTTCTCCAGAGAGAAATACATCTTASGAAAAACATCCACCTTTAGGAAAAAAACCCATCCTTTTAGGGTTAAAAAAAAGTGCTTTTTAACTAGCTATTTACAAATAGCTGCCTATTTAACATCTCTGCAAAGCCTAGAGAAAAATACAGCTTTAAAAAGACCATTAAGACCACAATGGCTGGGTATTCATGTTTAAGAAACACCATTTTAAAGCTCCAGTACATCCTCCAGCTCTTTTATACATGTTGCATCATGATTAAGTCTTTAGTAAACACAATCGGATGACATTTTTTTTCCCCACAGGATCCTGCCTAATGCAGTGCACAGGATCCAATGCTCTCCATTAATCAGCAGCTATTCAATAACCTTATCCCCATTATCTTCCCAGCATCACCTTTTCCCCCAGTGATCTCAGCACTTCTCCAGCTCTGTCTGGAATTCATGAGCCTGCTCTGAGCCTTCAGGAGCATGGGAATGTTCCATATCCCAGCTAGCCAGATGCTGCCAAGAAGGKAAGGGACCTGCTGATCTATCCCTGTTGTTACCCATTATGGGGAAAGTGTGACTAAAAGGTTACAGAGTTCTTGAATGTTCCAATTCTTTTTTCCCCACGGGAAAAATGACCAGGGAGCAGGGTCACGCTGCTGAGGGCAGGGAGAGATTTCTGCACACTCTGRTTTGCTGCTACCTGAGCCTGTGGCACACTTCCTGACAGACAGCAAACATTCCTTCATCTCTCACGAGCACACGAGACACTCTTCCTTCTCCATAAGGGAATCTGCTTCCTGTCATGCTCAGGAAGAACCGACAAACCCAGCACACCCAGGTCTAAAATGCAAATAGAAATGAAACTTCACAACATGTTTCTGAAATGATGGTTCCTAAGAGATGCTGACCGGTGGGTGACACTTACTAGGCCTGGGCTTCTCATGTGAGATGTTTGTGGTCTGATTTTTTTGAATTCTTCCAAAACACACTCCATGGTGCTGTGTGAGTTGTGACAGCACCCTGAACCATCTGCAGGATAGGCACTCAAGGTGTGTGCTGTGTTTGGATATGGGGACAAGCTCTGTGACAAAGTGAGAATATATTTCTTCACAGAGTTTTCAGTATCCCTTGGCCATTTTAGTGTCCCATTTCTTCTGCAGTCTTCTGTTTTCAATTTTTCACTTCACGCCTGGCAATAAATGGTCTTAAGGATAAGAACTGCAGTTACCACCGTTGTAAAACAGTTGGGTACTTGTAGGACATGGATGGTGTTGCACTTGTACAGCTGGATCAGCTCTGGGGAAGGGAAGGGAAGGGAAGGGAAGGGAAGGGAAGGGAAGGGAAGGGAAGGGAAGGGAAGGGAAGGGAAGGGAAGGGAAGGGAAGAGTGTCAGGGGTTCATCCATCCAAATGTCCCAAATGGTTTCCAAGGCTAAATACACAACAGCAGCTACAGTCAGTGCTCCTGCTACATCCAGAGAAACACACCCATCCTTGCAAGTCCTGCCTACCCACTGCTGCCTCAGATGCATCCCCCAGGCACTCTGATTGCCACAGAAACAGAATGTCTCTTTGGTGACTGCTAGGGCAAGTACTGGCTCCATCAATCCCCTTATGAGGCGCTCCAGGGTCAAAAATAGTAACTGACAGGATAGGATATCCTCAACTCTTCAGTTGTCTCAGATCCACCCATCAGAGGCYATTACAYCCACTTAAAATATRAYTTAATGAGAAKCRATGGGTAACCTGRGGATGTTACTGGTTCTGTTTATAASAGTCCCAAAAAMGTTTATTTCAAGACTTAGATATTRTTTTCTATCATAARCYATTACATTTTCATGATTAACTGGGCATTTCAGCACCTTGAGAAAAATGTGATATCCCTGGCAAGTTTGGGTAGAGATTTTCATATTTTTTTAATGGTGTTTTAGTTAATTATTTAGCAAACAGCTGAATAAAGGAAGCTTCCAGAGCTCTCTTTCYCTCTCCATTACCACAACTTTTCCTTTATGTTTTGGGGGAGGGAGGGCTTATTAGCTTTTTTAGTTTGTGGTTGTGGAAGTTTTTTCAGGCAGTTTTGTGGGTTTTAAAATTTTATTTTTTATATATAGATATATAGATATAAAACTTATCTCAATTATGAGCTGCAACTCAGAGTTTTCTGTCCTCATCATGCAGGAATGTTGTACTACTGAGGTGACTCCAGGTTAGTTTGATTTACTGTTACTGTTGTAATTTTGTAGTCAACYGCCCTTCCACCTATGCAACTTCACYGYAAGAAATKACAACAARAGACATCCTTTTCTTTTTCRCTCATCAGAAATTTGAAAACAAAAGGAGGGGGAATAAGCCTTGAAAAATTGTGTGAATTAGTTGCTGGATTGTGGATAGAAAAAATCATAAAAATATTTATATTTGGGCATTGTTTTCTTTTATCTAAAGTAGGCTGGCTGTGAAGAAGGAATGATGTACAAAGTTTAAGTGCCTTAATTGTTTTGGAGATCTGCTTTTGGACATATTTAAATACCCTTTGGGTTTGTGAACCCAAATGTAAATTGAGGGAGAAAAGAGAAAAACAGGAAAAAAAACAAACAAACAAAAAAAAAAAAAACTTTAATCCTCCCCCTCCTCCATCTAATGTTTTCAGACTTTCTCAGATCTAATTAGCAAGGATTTACATCAGTGAATTAAGCCTGTACTTTTAGAAGTGTAACCTGCAAGTTTGCTTAAACTGCACTAAATTGCAACCTAAATTTGGTGTTTTTCCTAAGAAAATGCCCTCTTTTTAATCATTTAAGGTACACACCACTCTTTGCATTTTCAGTAGGATGGTGACAGCTGAAAAAATGAGAAAGAATCTGTCTTAATCCCTCATAATCTCCCTAAGCATCAGATTCTGTGGGCAGCTTCCTTATTAGAAGTATCATTGCTCCAGCTTCCTCTATTACTAAATAATTATTTGAATAATCCATTTTGCTTCAGTAATTTCATAAATCATTTGTTTTGGGGATTTACTTTGGCAGCAAATTTAGGGAAATTCATCTGCTCAGACATGAAAATACTCATTTCTTGTTTGCTTTGCAAACCTGGTAYCCTATTAGCCCTCAATTTAACAGAATGTCTAAGATAGAGGAAAACAATTTCTCAAGGCACACTGCGAGACTGAATCACATCTCATTTACACTGATGTAAATATGAGAGAGACACTGAGAAGGAAGAATTTATGGTGCTTTAAATAAGAACAAAATTCAGAGTCRAAAAGCTTTGTAATGCCTCAGTGTTGTAGCTAAAAATGCTACATGCTGAGCAATCTGCAGTGACAAAAAAAWTAATCAGAAATAAATTTTATCAACTTTTAAAATAAAATCTTACAGAATTTTCAAGGGACTCAAAACAAAAAAGCACTCTTTGGCTAAGTCTATGACAATTTGATAAAGACTAGTCATCCCTACAGAAATCATAGCGATTTTCTTTAACCATCTCTTCAGATGGGATTCAATTAGTTAAATAAATGGAAAAAAGAGAAAAAAAAAAAAAAAAAAAAAAGACAAAGAAACCCTAGGAAATCTTATTATATGGTATTAGACTCAATAAGGCTTTTCCATCAGAGAACATCAAGTCTTATTTCTGGTAATCCCTGTGCTGTTGTAAATCAGGAGCTGCTGTTCTAAAGACTACAGAGTTCCARCACAATAAAATTGCAGTAAGCAGAAGCCAGAATTTTGAGTCATATTGCACAAGTCCAGATACTTGAGCAAAAATCTTTGCTGCTGGTGGCCCTCTGCTTTCTTGTAAGTCTCTGAGAAACGTTATAACTTCACCACTGACAGCTTGGCAGCTCTGCCCCCAGCTGTTTGAAACAGAAACCTAAAAGTGAGCACCATTAAGCTGGGTTTCAGCACATTTTGTTTTACCCAGACCCCAGTGTCTCACAGCCAGATTCCCTTCAGGAAACTTGAAACAAAGCACAAGCAGTGGCACGGATCATCAGCCCTGCTGCCAACACAGACCCTCTTGCCTCCAAGCACCAAGGTGCCAGCCAGGCTCCCTCAGCTTTATTACCTCAGGTCCAAGCTGATCTTGCATTTCTTGCAGCCCCTTTGCTCAATTTAAGTGATTAGGATGTGATCCACACCAGATCTGTCCTGTGGCAGAGTTTTTTTAAGGGTGTGAAAGAAAGGAGTTTAAACCCTGCAACACAAAGGCTCCACATTTCTTAGTCTTTTCTCTGGCTATGGTGCACAAAAACTGTCTTCCCCCAGGCACACTCCCAAAAGACAGTTTGCTCCTGAAATTCAGCTTACTCTAGGTACAAGGTGGGCAGCAAAGCTGAAGAATCTGGCAAACCACAGTGCATGTGAACATGAGTATTAGGATAATATCTTTGGGAAGGTAGAGGGGCAGGTGTGTGATCAAGGGTTTTGTGGGTCTGTTCAGAACCAGGTCTCGGGCTGACTCCATCACAAACCCTCCCACCCCAACATCTTGCTTGGTTTGGACTGAAGATATTACAGCAACAGTACACAGAGGTACCATGCCACAGACAACTTCAAACATGGCCATCCACACACTTGTATTAGGATGGGGAAGTAAACAAAGCTGCTCTCAAGAGGTTTTGTAGGGCTGGAGCTTGATATTTCTGCTCCCAGGAATGCCAATCCTCCTGTCCACTAGTAAGCAACAGAGTGTAGAAGTACATGATATCCTGACTGAGGAAACAGCARAGTATCCAGAATCTGAGCCTAAAAATTGCCAGCAGGTGAAAACACTTGGCTACCTTGGAAAACAGAGCTAGCAGGAGTATTATATTCTTAAAATAAAGAAAATACATAAATGATACACACAATCCCCTCAATCACAACTATCTATTGGAATTATCTCCCGGGAGGCAGATTTCAAGTCAAACTTTGATTATAGGTATGCTAATGCAATTCAGAGTTAACAAGACGTGCATTACAGGTAAATATTTGCCTTGTCAAAGAACATATGCCATAATAAAGTTTGTGTTTGTACAGATAGAATCCATAAGGCTTCATTTTTTTTTTGTGATTTATGCCGCAGCACAATATAGTTTTTTCTGAAACATTTTATAGAAAATGTAAGCGACATCTTATCAGAAAGTGTATCTGGATAAAAACACATCTGGTGTAAAGAATGACAGCCTCTGAAAAGTTGGTGGGATTTGTTTGTACTTAGCCTTGAACTGAAATTGGCCCAAGGTATAGAATTTTGATGATTATGTTTCATATCTTTATCATATCTTCCCTGATCCCAAGATAAATAGACCATTTCCCAGCAATACAGTATTTCTAGATATCAATTTTCTGTAAAATTCTCTGTAAGCAATTTCAATTCTCATGTAGGCTCTACTATATTGTATTTTCAAAAAGTTCAACGACAAGAAAATGAAAGAAGAGGATCAAAACCAAGTTTTTTCACAGTTGAGAACAAGTAAAACTTGTGAGTTTCATATTGGTACTGCCAGAACAGCTAAAAAGGGACATTATCAGGGGTCTTACTGGAACCACAGGAAAGACTAAAGTCTTAGGGTTCAGTTCATTCTTTTATTAAGTTTCTTGATGAAAACAAACACACTCAGCTGCCCCCAAAGGAAAAAAAAAAAAAAAATCAAACCAGCCACCCTCTCCTGCCACACAAACAGAAAAACCACAGGAAAAAGAGTCTTGTTTGGTAAAACAAATGAAAAACCATACTGGGAGAAATCCTAAACCAGCCAACTACTGGGATTGACTTCAAAGAGGACAGGAATTCGCCTCAGACATCTCCTTATCACACAATGACAAATACCTACCAGTCCAAAGAACCTGTAATKCTACTCCTTGACCTCTAAGTCAGCCCCACTGGGCAGAGCTGCTGTTTGTCATTGTTCCAAGAGGAGCAGCCCTGCTCATGGAGAGCAGAAACGCTGCTCATGAAGGATGGTTCACACCATCATGCTGTCCCAGGAGTTCATGKGATGGTCCCAGCACCACCCTGGCTGTTGCAGCCAACACTGGTGGAGGTGGCCTGAAGGATTTTGTGTTAGATGAGCTGCAGTTGCTCTCTGGAGCTTCTTGCTGTGGAGATGCCCTCCAACCTCAGYACTGTTCAGCAATTTAAACCACACAGAAGTCTCTTCCAAATCCTTTACAGCTCCAACTCTGAAGCCATGTGACCAAGAGAGTCATTTTTTCTGTGAGTTTGACTGCTTTACACTGGCTTCCTTTACTTGAAGAGTTTATGCCACTGCTGAAGATCCAAATTTCCCCTTGGCTGACAACGTCACTCCAAAATGAATGCAAATCCCAKCAGCAGTTTCACTCACGTGCTCTCATGTCTTAGATTTCTGCACTCCCATCACTGATTGTGAAATCCACCTTTTCACATATAAAGTATGATCCACATTACATTCTAGACATGAACTGGAGATGAAGTGCTTTCCTGATTCTCACTTAAGACTTTTATTTTCTTTTAGTATTGCTTTGTATCAATAATAGGCATGCACAGATGCAGAATATAAGGGAGTCAAATTATAAGCCAATTAAAAGCACCATGAAGCAGAATAATTTTTGCAAAATTATTAAGCAAAGGCTAGAGTAGGATAGCTCATTTGATAAAGAAAAAATGTAGCATCAATAATATATTTATTTTTCTATGTTTCTTTAACATTTGCATAATTATATGCTCACATTCCAGGGTTAGTGAGATTCTGTATTGTGATGTTTGTATTTTAGACATCATAGATCAATGACAAATGAGCAAAAAATGTGAATACAGCAATATTCACCTGAATTGTATATTTATAGCATCTACATTTTTATAGCTCTTTATGCATCATCTCCAGAAGATGTTACTGTCTCTACAATGGTTCATTTACCTTGGGTTCTGTGTGCAGGTCCAGGGGCCCCAGTTTAGGAAGGAATTGAGGTGCTGGAGAGTGTCCAGAGAAGGGCAATGGAATTGGTGAAGGGTCTGGAACACAAATCCARCAAGGAGGAGCTGAGGGAGCTGGGGTGSTTTAGCCTGGARAAAAAGAGGCTCAGGAGAGATTTTATTTCTCTCTTCAATTGCCTGAGAGTGTAGCTGGGAGGGGTCAAACTCTTCTCCCAGGAAACTCTCAACAGGACAAGAGGACACAGCCTTAAGCTGCCCCAGGGGAGATTTGGCTTGGACATTAGGAAGAATTTCTCCCCAGAAAAGGTGATTGGGCATTGGAATGGGCTGCCCAGAGAGGTGGTGGGGTCATCATCCCTGGAGATGTTTAAAAAACAACTGGATGTGGCACTCAGCGCCATGGGCGGGCTGACAGGTGATTTGTGGTCACAAGTTGGACTGAGTGACCTTCGAGGTCTTTTCCAGACTCACTTATTCTGTGATTCTGTGATCATATCCCCATTAAATAGATTCCCCATAATATAGTGTCCACTCACATCATTTGGGCTGAGTAGGAGTTATTTGAACACTAGACTATGTTCACTAAAAACTGTGACTCTGGACATCAAAATACAATTCTTATCTAAACCACAGGTTCACAGCATGCTCTTGTCAAACCATGTAATCTATCTTAAAACTTCATGTCTTTCCTATAAAATTGAGACACCTTGCTATCTGATGGGGGAGAGCAGGAAATGAGAGATGCTCATTTCTATGCTAATGAGGGGTTTAAGAAGATAAACACCAAAGAATTCAGAAATGCTTCAATTGAACGCAGTTGGCACAAAAATTACTACCATTGTGTTACTACAAGTTCACATTTGGTACAGTTTAATTTAACCAGCAATATTGAAATGCAGCATGTCAGTTACCAAATGAAAAAGAAAGTGAAAGAGAAGGACAGGAGGAGGGAGAGGGGAGAGAGAAAGAGCAACAGAATGTAGTATTATGGATGGAAGAAAAGCAACAAGGGTACAATCTATTATAAGAAATTACTTATGAATAAATTGCAAGAGTGTAAGAGCTAAGAAAACAAGGAGGGAATAACAATTAGATAGAAAACACTGACAGTCTGAAGGAATAAATTTCTTCTTAAAAGAAAGGTGCGAGGTCTTGTGTTGATTGAGGACAATAAGTACATCAACTGGCATTTTAAAACATTCTGGAGAGAAGTTCAGAAATCTATTTGTTATTCAGGACTGAAACAAATCACTGAAGCAAAAGGGGGGAAAAAAATAAAAAAGCATTCCATAATTGGGAAGATGCAGGAAGACTGCTATAATTTTTGGTAGGGTGGAAACAGCACACAAAGCAACCATTTTTAGGATTAATATGGTTATTCAAAGGGAACTGATATGCTAAGCATTTCTTAGCTTTGTTAGGAAACACATTTTCAGGGCTTGGTACCAGGGATACGATGCAGCTGGAAGGTTTCATTATAACAAAAAAACTCCTACRTTTAAATTCATTTTACTTGAAATGTCTCACAAAACCACTCTATTTTACGTAACTGAGGTAGARCTCATGTACACTTCCTTTGTAATAAAATACCTCCCATTATCTCGGAGCTTAACTTAGCCAATTTGAAGTCTATCTTTGCAATCAGGGGGACAATATTCTACATGTTCAATTTATAAACATTCAGGGCTGTTATCTTGTGGCAATTGCTTCCACGTAGAATTGTGCATTTCCAAGAATCACTCTTAGATTTGCTTGATCATTGTAATATGATCAGCCTACAAATACCTCAAAAAGAGTGCCTACCTCTGCTACCACTGCTATGAATTTTCAGTGGAGTCAAGTGGCTTTTCCACTGCATGGAYAAGGACCTGGGGGTGCTGGTCTGTGGTGGACAGACAGCTGGACACGAGCCAGCAGTGGGGCCAAGGAGGGCAATGGAGATGACAAAGGGCCTAGGAGTCATTATGCTATCCAATAAAACTTTTATCTATGTGTAATACCAAATATCTGAATAATCCTACTAGCTAGACAACACCCACAAGAACCTGCACAAGACCGGAGTTTCCTACAGTACAACATGAAAAGGCACTTGTGAAAAGCTCCAGTGTAAAAGAAGCATCATTTCATAAATTCCTGTTAATTCACATAATTAGGCAACTTGCTTTCCTATGTGAATGGAGTAACAAAGAAATGGTACTGAGATTAAAAGCCTGAGGGCTTCCTATGGCTGTTTAGAGGCAGGCTGTCAGAATTGATAATGCAGTTTACAGGGCTTCCTCCCTGCTCTCTCTGGGCATAAGGAAATTGCCTCCCCCTCAGAGGAGATCCGAGATGGCTTCAAAGAGCTGAGCCTCAGAGACAACACACACAGAGTRAGAAGACAGGGGCCATGATCTCTGAATGACTCAGCTTCCAAAATCTCAGTGGCTGGYGAGACTTACAATAGCTTTTGACATCCCACAGACAGTCCTGAGGACCTCACACTGCTCTTAAAAAATCATAATTTCCTCTTGCCAGACTGACTGCCAGTACAACCSTGTGTTATACCCCACATGTGGCTCCCCTGGGAAAGGCTTTGCAGCTTTCATCGAAAATATCTGCTCAGGGGAAGATGGTCCCAAAGCTGGACATGAGATTTTAGAACCCCTTTAACTAAGTAAAAACTGTGGGGGGCAGCGTAAAAGATTTTATATCAGAAGAAAGTGAGATTCCATTGGGACAGATTTGCTTGAACACCTCTGCCATGTTCTTCTCCAGACACTGTGTGTGTCCTACAAGCCTAGGCTGAGGAAGGAAGAGTTGCACAGTGACAGCAAGCTGAAGCAGACTTTGACCTAACTGACCATAACAGGACCTTTTCTCATTTCTGGGCAAGTATGCCAAAGTAATAAAAAAACCCAAAGTAAACAAATCCTCCTACCATGCCCCCTACATCCTTCCAGGCCTCCCTTGTGTCTGCCCACTGATACCTACAACCAATTAAGAGAGAGTGAAAAAACGCTGCCACGAACACAGATCCTGTCCTTTCTCCCCTCTCTAGGAGGAACAACTCAGTTATCCAGAGTTCACTGACAGGGAAGTCAAAGAGCTGCATTTTGATGACCTCTGACTCCCCTTGAAGACCTGAACACAGTTTTGAAGTCACTTGCTGTCACGATCCCCTTAACCCAAGCGGGAGTCGTGATGGTTTGTTATCAGAATCTCAGAGTGCAAAAGAAACGAGGGGCAAGTATATATTCAAAATCATGAACAATTTTATTGGATTTTTGCGATAGAAGAGGGTGAGACAGAGAGAAAGTGAGAGAGAGAGAGAAAGAGTGGGTTTTATAGCTACCAAACGGCTTCAACAAGTCCGTGTGGTCCAGATTTCATAGGTTCGCCAGCGTCTGTTGGGGGGATCCCGTTGGGGTCTTTTCAGAGAGACTTTTTATAGTCTTTTTGAGAGCGGGTGGCAGCAAGCCAGGGGGTTGCGAAGTATGGAAAAACTGGCCAAGCGGTGGGGAAAGAATGTCTATTGTTCCATAAGGTGTGCAGCATGGGCTGTACTGTTCTCCTCCGCCTTCACGTCAGGAACGGTGCAACCATCCATAGCTTACACGTTGTACTCAGTAGCCTAGGAGCTGGAAACCTGGCAAGCATCCCACCTTGATCTGGCTCGGACTCCTTTGAGCAAAAGTCCCCCTTTCTCCCCCTTTGGGGTTTTTCAATGATCGTGAGACAGTCAAGGGTCTTCTGTACTGTCTCTTACACTTGCATGGGCACATCAGGCACAGGTGAGCAATTCTGGCGTTGGCCGTGTGACGGAGCCACGCGAGGCTGTGACGCGGTCACTCCTCAGTAGTGTGGGCTCTGCAGGCACTGGTTTGGAACCCCTCAAGAACGTCATAAGAACCCAGCTCAGAAAATAACTCTGCAGAACCCTCATTCAGAGCCCTTTGGAATCATTAGGAGCCTGGTTTTTGGATGCTGTTATTGCTGGTTCRAGTAAGGCTTCGGCAGAGGTTAATAAAGAAAAACCCCAAACTGYTCTCCCCAAAGCCTCCACCTGCTCTCCTTCACCCTAAATGTGTGACAGCACAACACTCTGCCCTGCCTGTCTTGAAACACTTTCAATAAAGGAGAAAAACAGACCAAATCTGTAAACTTCTTCAGCTGCAAGATAAAAAAAATGGTTTCATTTCCATTCCTCTCAACTCCCTGCCCCCAAGAAATACAATCTTGAATCAATCTTTAGCTCAACCAAATAAAAYCATGAAATAATGCAAAGAAAATGAACATTATATGTGATTTCAGGGACCAGGAAACATAACAGCAGGARGAATTTATTGCTGACCTTCACGCCAAGTGTCTGCTAAAGAATATATGATAGTTGTAACTGGATAAAAAATTATTTTCATTTAAGAAAAACAAAAGAAATGAATATTTCAACAGTGATTTTTCCTGTTTTTTAAGACAAGGCAACTATATATGCTGTTCATGGATTTATTTTAGCTTAGAAACTCAATTTCTCATAAACACCTCACAAAAAAAAGAAGGGTTAAATGCATACTTAATTAAGTGACTTCACACATAAGCAATCATTGCATGTGTAAAAATCAGATGTGTTTGAAATATTCATGATGAAATGTAAAACCACTATCACACTTTTACATTTCGGTTAAGMTTGAAAATGGGTTTGTTTCTGTAAAAAATGTCACTAAGATAYTTGCTTTTCTTTTTACTTTCTCTTTATTTTTTTTCTTTGCATGAAAAGTACTTTGCAGCTAGCTAACATGAATTCATATTAACATTCACTTCCTAGGGGTGAGATTCATATTTTGTGTTTCCAATGCACTGACAGCCATATTCTCAGCTGCTACATAAAGTGATGTTTGGGTGTGGGGATAGCTGAAAAAGTTGTATGAATGAAAACCAAAAAACAATGTTATAAAGAAAATTAGTAAAACATTAACAACACTTTCAAACTTAAGCACTTTTCTCATAGAGAAAGAAATTTCAAGCAGTACAGAACTGGGTAAGTGGTCATTTTAAACATATGGGGCAACTTTCAGGTACTATATGAATGATCAAAGTTTATTAGAAGGATCATAAAACAAGCAGAGTTGTTCCCTTCTATTTGACGAAATGTTAATTGAATGTTTATTATCAATTTACTTCCAAAATGCATTGCTTTTACCTGCATAATGATCCACTGGCATTTTACATCCAAAAAATAGACCATCAGAGGACATTCCTCAATACCTTTACACACAAAAGCTGTTTTTATTGTCATTTAGACCAAACAGTATTCTACACGCTGATGGGTACCAGAGCTGTTTGGAAAGTGAAGTGCTCCTTGCAGAAAGCATCAATTTCTTTATGAAAAAAAAAAAAAAAAAAAAAATTTCAGTGCAAACCGAAGAGATTTTGGCCCCAGAACCAAAAGGTTACAATGAAAACTCAGTATTATTTCTTGACAGAAACAGAAATCTTCACCAACACTTGAAACACTCACTTGACATTTGCTGTCTTTGTTGGCTGGTAGRGAACTTGCTTCATGATCTTTAMCCAGCCCACTGCTCAGTCTGACCTYCTGTGCCACCCAGCAGCTTCTCAAGGCTGCTTGACCCCTGGRGAGCCAAGAGCTCACAAGGAGGTGTTTCCTGATAATCCACTGCTCTCCTCTCTCCCACTTTACTTCCCTCGAAAGAGGAGAGGGCAGAAAGAGATTATGTGAAGGGCTTCTGGTACAAAGCACCACTCTATCTTTGTTGTACCCAATTTAGCTATTGAATCAGTTTCTCCAACTGATCAGTTGTCTCTGGCTAATTTGTTTTACTCTTGTTTATCTTTGCATGGAACAGCCACTGTTTAATACAGAAAGCAGGAACAAGCAGTTATGCTTAAAAATGAAATATTTATGACTCTGGCACAGTAACGCAGAGTAGAGAAACACAGGGCTGGTACAACAGAAGATTTGGGAAGTGGAGACAAAAATGTGGCATGAAGTATCACTGGCACAGGAAGATTAGAGAAGAGCTTGGCACTGGAGATCCCACAGCTCTAAAGAGCTCAGTCATGGTCATTTAAAGTCATGCAGTCGTTGAGCTGCACAAAACTGGTGTTAGCAGTAATAAAGAAATAACATCCTACATATATAAAGGATATAATAGATTTAGATAGAACCTGTAACTATAGACCAATGGCAAAGCGAGAAAGGTGTAAAAGTCTGTCAACAAAGATGCAAAAATGATCCCTAGTCTATCCAAGAGGAGTGAAGAAGAAAACACCGATTTATTCAGTATCGTATTCTTCCTGCAAAGGCTTCCAGATASTGACAGCTCTTCATCACCCTTTACCACACACACCACCACCAGAATGAAGTCACTGATTAGCATCCAGAGTAGTAGCAACAGTGCAAGTGTAATGCCAGAAAAGGGGGAGAAACTCAGTGTGTGTGTATGTGCATAGCGATGTTTACTGCATTATTATTTTTTCTTGTTCTGGARCAATTAGATCTGGACTAATAATRATYAAATGATCAAAATCTCAAAACTTCAGATTWACCAACAATAAGGTCTTGACTTTACTTATGCATAAGATTTCTCCTTATCCCAAAAACATTGGCTTCTAGGGCAATATTGGCTGGACCGACTCTAAGAGAAAATGTCACACAACTACAAAATCTGTTAGTCAGGACAGGAGGTAACATGCAGGAAGCACACACTGAAATAGAAACTTTTTCAGCACGGATTTTTAAAATAGAAGTATTTTCAGGATGGATTTTTAATCTACCATGTCAACACTTTCAGCCACTTAGTCTTTCAATTTGGCACCATCTGTGCATTACAGTTATTACTTGGGACATCGCTGGATTGTATTAGTTTTCAATCAGAAATCTATTTGAAAGGAAATCATTGTTTTGAATCCAATTAGAGATTGCCACGTTTCTCTGATCTTGCAGCACTTTGCTGTTAAAAACAATGGGATATTTACTGTCTACAATCTGCTGATTACTGAAGATTCTCACATATTGGAAAAGACACATTGAGGCAGCTCATTGGTATGCTCTGTGGCAGCGCTGTGATCAGCCACTCACTTCCCTTAAAGTCGCAGTCGCTACAGCTCCTGCTACTGTGAAGACTCACAATTAGGCTTTGCTTTACCCATAAATAGAAAGTCATCTATTTGCAAACCAAATCTTCATGGGAAACTACAGGCTGGGGATACATCTGCTGGCTTGGCATTAACATTTTAGCTTCCAGCCAATTAGGACAGAACAGTACCTTACATTATTCTAGGGCATAAAGTATTGATTCCAAATTACAATTGCTGTTTTCAACCTCAAAATGCCACCTCACCTACCTTTTCACAAAGTGAAATTCATCAGCTTTAACAGCAACAATCCTTCCTGCTACAAGAAAAGTGGCACTTTAGACCAATTGGACATGAATCTATTAAATTACAACAGAATTTTTTTAGCTACGAATTATAGCCATATTAATACCTACAGAGTTCCCTATGAACAATAAATGCAAAAGGGTTTTTTCCCCAATGATTAGCCATTGTAAAGAGTGGCCATTTAATGCATGCAAATTTCCTGCCTTGCAGATCAAATGTGAATTRGAGCACTAGGAGGCTGGCTTATATGAATAAGCTTAGATAGTGCAAATTATAAAACCAGCATATTGTAATCACACTTAAATTGTGTGACTCCTTTATTCCAACATAGGTGACCTCTGTAAATCTGGTAGGCAAGAACARAATTCTTTGCCACCACATTTTGAYGTAGGACAAGATYTGTCATAAAACAGAAATTAGAATGGTTAGAAACTTTGTGAACCCATGTTTAAAATCWACTCGAGGCTTTGAATACATGAAAGGTTGGGCTCTGCAACATTTGTGCATCAGGCATTGGCCACTAAAGTCGGGTTCAAACGTGTAGTTGTCAGCGCCCCTCCACAACAATTGTATTGTCATCTTCCTTCCCTGTGATTTCTACATTTTTGGCAGAACATGGACAATGCTTCAAAGGAGGGACAAGCAGGAATCCAAACCCAACTGTCAGCCCCACACATAATAAATGTAGGCTATGGCTTAGCASTGGKATTGAAAGCTCTGAGGCCAAGRAAGAATCTGAATTMATCAAARCAGTGTGACCAGCTCTATTCAACCWATTTCTACYRGGAAGCAGACACTGAAATTTCTGGATTAAAAACAAACTGAATATTTTTTTCTATGTTTGTAATACCCATCACAAACCTCAGTTTTTGTAGCTTTAAACCACTTTCCTTGCTCTTCTCCTAACCCACATAGGAGCTGTGGAAAATCTGTGTATTTCTGCTCAGCTTTTCTGTACCTTGCCATTCATGAGTTCTGGAGATTCTCTGCTACAAGAAAAGAGAAAAACCCCACTGGACAAAGGAGCAACAGCACGACATAGGAGACACCAAGGCTGGAATGTCATTTCCTAGGTTAATGTGATGAAAAGAGACATTTACCCCTGCAACATAAAAGTGCAATCATAGACTTTGKCTCTAATTGTGGCTGCTGAAACCCTCTGCTTCAAGATTATAAAAATCTTGTCAGATTGAGAAAGCAGAGAACCCCCAGAAAGCAAAGAAAAACAAAGCACCATGGAAGAGCAAGCGTTCTTAGGATTTAATCTCAGCAAAATGATTTCTTCCCTTTTTAGAAAGGCTCTTCTGAGTTCTGTAACTAGAAAAACCTTACCTTGCAGGGCAAGGACAGGGACAAATGTGCTATTTCTTCATTTTTTTCTTGGTATATATTTTTTGTCCTTGCATTTCAGGGTCAGTAAAGCAATTCACCCAGGCAGACTTAAACTTGTTTTGTGAACTAAGCATTTACTAAATTAATTCTCCTATTTCTATTTAGCACATTCATAAATCTGCATGCCAACAGAACTTTATCACTCCAATGTTGTTGTTTTTTGTTTTTTTTTTCATTCCTGTGTTTTACCAGAATCAAAGCACCAAKTTTTGTTGTCAATATATTGTCACAGAAAGTTACAGAAAGAAACTGAGATCTGCAGAATTACTACAAGGATAAAGCTAACACATGTAATACACACATAAAACAGTCTATATTTTGCCATACCTAAATCCCACACATTGTTATAATCAATTTAACCTAACAGTAACACCACTGGTGCTGAAYTGTGTGCTACATTAATTCCTGCTACGTAGGGAAAATTGAGAAATCCAGATAGCAGACAGAAAGCTGACTTTTTCTCTCCCATCACGTCCCATAATTTATGCTTTAATTGGTAAACCTTGGAATGCAGAAATGCAAAACCCATCAAGATCAAAGATTTTGCATTCCAAAGACCTTTCTTTACATGTAGCAAAAATATTTCTGGTTCATTGTCAGTTTTACTCTGCAGCAGAGGTTTTCCTATACTTTCATCTTGGCTGCCTGAAAACCCAACCTCACATGTGGAGACCTCTGCCTGCTCCAGTTTGAGCGAGACAGCAGGGAAAGAGTGGGGACAAACTCAGACAGGGAAGAGTTTTAGGATGCATGAAAACAGCAGGGGCAGTTGGAAAGCAGARCAATCATGCAAAAATGTGGAGGCACAGAGGTAAAATTGATTAGGAAGTGGGGGAAGATCAATTAATTGGGAGAACATGGGGGAAGGCAAAGGAGGAGACTGGATATTTTGGAAGAACAATTAATGCATGAGGAAGAGATGAATATGATTTGTAGGCATAAAATGGTTACACAATAAATTGATCAGGAGAAATAATTAATCAATGAGTTAGTGGTGCTGCTCAGTTTTAAAATGCTTACTCATGCTAAAAGAAAATTTAATTCCCCACAGGTTAGAGTTAGTTTTCATGGATAAACTCTTTCAAGGTGCCATGTTACATAATTAACTTATTGGGCAGCTTGTTATTAAACCAAGCATTCATTATTTTTATTTGAAATTTGAAGGCTGAAATCTTTAATTTGGACCCAGTCTCAGAGGAGAAAAACCCTAATCTGGGCAGCAGAAGAAGCAGAAGAAGCACTAAAATGAAAATCTTTCCACTTTGTCCCTTCACTGGTCCAATAAAACCTCTCTTCTGGTACCAAAATTAGGCTGTTTGTTTATAGAAGTGGCTTCAAATTCTGCAGCTCAGCCTAACTAAAATACTGGAAAGGCAATCAGAGATGCACCATTAGGAAGGGAGGAAATTCCACACAAGCAGAGAACTATAACAGGACAACRAAAATGCCCTTAAGAGAAAGGAATTTTGCAGATGTCTGTCTGAGTTCTTCTGAAATTATCACCAAGTCTGCTGATATTTTAATACYATTAGTAAAACTAGCTAACTAAATAAGAATGTAAATTCCTTGCCTTACTTTTCCCCAAAGGCAGCAAGAAAAGTTGAGCTCTAGTTTCAGAGACAGTGCCTGAAAGAGACAGGAAGAAAATTAAAAGCCCCTTCTATTGAGCAGGAATATTCCATTACTGTCATAAAGATTTCCCTAGATCTTCCCCAGCAATGTTTCCCACCTATCAGATATTTCTGTATGCCAGGTCATCTGTTCAAAAGCAGTTGCAATAGTTAAAATCTAYGGTAGCCATAGAAACATGATAAAGCATCAAAAACAGCTCTGYGAAACATATTTTAAAGAGATTTTGAAAGGGATATGAAGAAAAGAGGATGCCCTGCAYAGCCAAGTAAATGCATATGGGTTTCTTGTGCTGTGTGATGTGCATTCCTCTCTGTTCTCAAATAGGTGCATGTCTGAGTAASAGAGAAGCTCAAGCATTTCTTCATTACAGCCAAACCCCTTCATGTGCCTGTAGTCCCACAGAGATAAGGGAAGCCTTAGAGGAAGGAAGAAGATGCAGTTCCTATTTTTGAGAAGTTACGTGTGAGACACAGAGGCTACTATTTTGGTAGCCTCACCAAGGTTTTTGTCATAGGTGTGGGAGAAAGGATAGAACGCAGACCAGATCACAAAAACAGATCAAACACAGCAACGAAGGCAGGAATTATTCAGAAGAACAAATGCAGATGTAGCTACTYACTTTTCTCTATATAACAAAACAACGTGCAGCTGGAACACACAGCAATAGCTAAGCACTGCTTGTAGAAATAAGCAGTTTCTACTTTTCTTTAAAAAAAGGTGCACTACAATGAACAAAGACAGCAGGAAGGACAAGGTGGCCAACATAATTCCAATAGAATTGTCCACACAATGGTGTCTATATTAAGCTGAGATGCCTKTCATGAGGCATTTTAGGCCAAGTGACACACAGGTGCGATTCTGATACTGAGTCTCAGCAAAAAGAATATTTAGGCAATGATTGTTTTTGCAAACATTTTTGAAAGGAACCAGTGGTATTGTATCATTTGAGGAGAAGGGGAATAAGCAAGCTGTAGTCTTTCCAGTTTACATAAATCTCACTAATTAATAATGTTGCCTGTTGTGGTATAAAAAACCCCACTCAGAATTTTGAAAAAAATTATTGTAGAATGGAAATCTCCCCACTCTGATTCTAGAGACACTTATTGCAGTCCTTCTGAAAATGTAGAGAATTCAGAATGATTAATTTTTTTCTATTGACTGTTTTTTCTAGAAATAGACATCAATATTTTCAGCACTATTGAAATCTAAAGTAAATGGATTTGTATCTAGAGAGGAGTAAAACCAAGATTACACTTTCTTTGCTGATGATTTCTTTAAAAGGGAAGGAACCACAAATTAAAACAAAAACAAACAAACAAAACCCTAAGAAAGACAAGAAATGAAAACATTAGTCTAGAAAAACTGTAGATTTTTTTCTGTCATATTCTATGCTGTATATACTATGTGACTTTGTCAGAAAATTTGTACTTGGTAAAAACAAAATTCAAGAGAGAAAATGACAAAATAAATTTGAGAATGGTGTCCTGAAAATAGATTTTTTGTGCTTGTCTCCCAAATGTGGACTTAGCAGAACACTTATTCTGAAAAATACTCGGGCAATGATCCTTGACTGACTCACGTGCAGGGCCGCCAAGCTGGAAGCCTCAGGTTACAGCTCCCTGCCCTGCAGGAAACTTGAAGGCTTGAGTTGGATGTCCAAGCTTTCTGCACACCTGAAGGAAGGGTTTGGGCACCTCAGAATGAGMTTTACCAGCACAAGCTACTGAAGGGAAAGATTTGCTGGACTAAGCCCAGGACAAAGCTGTTTGTAGGAAATATTAGAGCTCTCTGATCTCAGGGCAAATTTGGGATCYCAGCCTAGAAMYCCCTGCTGGAAGTCTCAGCCCTCCRTTCAYATTRCTAACAGCACTACCATCTTTATSAAAAATCAGTATTTTTGAAAGTTTTGTCAATAGTTCTGGGATTTGCCGTTCAATGCAGCAGAGTAAACACTGAAAGCAACAAGACCCAGCATCACTTCAAAAGTGTCGCCCTTCACCATTCCAAACTAAAAGGTTGCCAAGAGGAAAAGGAAAGTGACTGAAACCTCCCTTGAGTGCTTGAAATTCAGGCCATTAATAGTTCTGTTCAAACCTCATGCTTGGATTTTTTTCTCCATTAGCAAATAAGAGTTTTAAAGTTTTCCTGAATCAATGCCCAAAGGCAAAATAGGCTGTGCAAGCATCTTTCCTCTAAAAAGAAAGTACTCAGTTGCTGACAGAGGGACAGAAGGTGTTTATGCTATTTTAAAACACTTTTTTGTGACAGATGCAAGAGTTTTAATCAGTTAAACAGGCCAATACCCTGTACAAATGTTAAATTCCTCAATCAGGCCCTGTTTTTTCTTCTTTTCTATGAAAATGGAACAGGAGTTGTGCTTGAGGAAATAAATAGCTCTCAACTAGTGTTACAAAACATGACACAAAATGACCCAAACACATTTTGTCCCTCTTCTCTTAAAACAAGCTTATAACTTGTTATAAGCTTTTGTGCACTGTATATCAGCAATCAGGTGAAAGATCCAGGACATTCCTTTCTAGATGAATATAAAACGTATATTTTATCAGCAGATGGAATTTTTCAACACACAAATTACTCTTTCTTCTCTCAAAAACATGCACACATGCTTATTGTTGCTTTGTTCTAGAGACAGAAAACAGCCTTGTACCAAGCTACACTTTTCCAAGGGCTTTTCCYTTAATATGACTTTCAAACAGCAACKTCCCAACATGCAGAAYGTTACCAAGGAAACYAGGAATGGTGGTAAGTCACAGCATCTTTTATTTGTCCCAGGCAAAGGCAGCAAAAACACACATTAAAGCAATATTTTCAATATCTTTACTCAGCTCAAGGTCCAGCCTTTCTCGTCCATTCAGTGAACTGCTTTGGCATTACTTTTGACTTTTGTCCCTGTTTTATTTCTRGAAGATCCTAACACACAAATGTGCCCTTTCAAACTCCAGGAYCTTGACTGGGCACTACTGCTACCTCAGTTCAACGCTCTGTGCACTGYTTGAATTTGGCTCCTCCACACCTGCCAGTTTCACCCGGGTACAAATCAGTTTCACAGCCTGTTTGAAACTGCAGGATTAGTTTGACACTTGATACTGGCAGATCACAGCCTGTCCTGGCGTAACAAACTTGCTGAATGTCGCGGTGGCTCAAATCCCTCCTGCGGGATCGTGTTCACACTGAGCGACACTGACAGATTTTTGGCTAAATTACGCTAATCCCTGTCACAAGCGGGGAAGAGGATTCTTGGTTTCATTCTCTGAGTCAGCTTTAGGTTTGGACTGAAGYTGTTTGGTTTCTCATTAAAATATAAATATGCATTTGAAAAAARAAAAWTGACAAGGTTCTAAGTAAACAAGTCAGAAAGCATAAAATGACATTTTGCTTGAAAGACAGGTGAGATCCAGCTTTCAAGGCTCAGCTAAGTCACAGTTATGTAAATTGAACAATAAAACTCAGTGGTACAAGCTAATCTGTTGAGGAGATAAATGCCTAAGGCAGTAGTAATAAAATGTCCTCAATAACAAATATGTCTACTCTTCTGAATTTTGTAAAAGTTTGCACTTTAGCTGCAAAAAAAACAACAACAAAAAAAAATAAGTAAAAGAAAACAAATAAGGAACTGAAACAAAAAATAAACCCAAAGAAAGAAAAAAAAACCCCATGGCCTATTGTTGATATTCTTGTATTCATCAAAATTCTCCTTTTCTATTCAATATATTGATTATAAATGCYATGTTTTCTAGGAATAGTCTCAATCCAGTTCTCTGGCAGTGGTCTTGCACTATTAAATGGATTGTTTAACATTTAATTTGAGCAGCTGATCCTTGTCAAGCCTCTGCTTGTGCAAAAACGTGTCAGAAGAAACCTGTGTTAGTAGGATTGACACTGTTCCCATCTATGCCCTGCCAGGCAASAATAACTTATTTTAGCCTGACTGAAGCTCCAGTCTGATAGCTGAAGCTATGAAAAGTGGATGGGTCTGGCTGATGATCCTGTGTGCCAGGATGGAGTTTCTTCTGCAAGAATCTCACCACAAATTGGATGTGAGTGTATAAATGTTTAAAGCTGTGCAATTCTAAATAGCATGGTCCCTGCATGATATTTAGAATGAAGCCTATAAAATCCTTCTCCTTCCCTAAGGCTTCTGAAAGATGAARGGATAAGGAGTCTGTTAAAAAACCCCACATTTCAGTTTTAAAGGACTGATAGTCTWATTGACAGCTTTAAAATCTGCTACGACATCATAGCAATATTTCTCTGAAGTGAATCCACTAAAAAAGTGAAATTTGAGATGAAATTGGAAAATGAGCTTTTTATATCAATGAAATAAAGCTGATTTGTTGAATTTGTATCACTTGAAAAAAAATCAGTTCATCTGTTAAGTATTAAAAGAAAAGGCAAATGAAAGAGAAAAATCATCTCTAGAAATCCTGTTAGAGGGTAAAACGTTGTAAATCTACTTTCCTTCTCTGGATCAAGTACCACAGAAATATTATTCTTGGTGTCACAAGGTGGTGCTCTTCCTTTCAAGTAATGTCTTTCACTTTAAAAACGCCCTCATTAACTCAGAGAGAAAAGCACACGTTTTGAGAGTTATGCACATACACTGACACTGTCACGAAAAGGAAAAGCATCTGATCCGGATCACTTTTTTGGCACAAAGATGTACAAAAGACAAGTTTTTTTGTAGGTGGTGTCTATGCTAACTTGGGCATGCTAATGCATGATCTGCACCAAGTTCTTTTRCAGTCTGAAGAACCCTGGATAAGGGTTAAGTGTTCAAACCTGCAGTTATGTGGTTGTTTTGCAGGAAGTTCAACTTCACCTAAAACTTTCAGTCCTGCAATAAAAGTTCCAATGATTAAAGCATCAAACCTATTTGTGCAATCAARAATTCCATTCCTCTGTTGTTTATTTTACACTCAATCTATTTCATTCTGCACTTCTATTTGTTCCACTTTCGATACAGCAAATATCCTTGTTTTGAACATTTAAATTTTCATTGAAGATATCAAGGAAGACTCAGAGGGTTTAACAGCTAGGCATGAAGGGTTGTGATTTTTGGTACTCACTAATGTGTTTGGAACTTGGGAGGGGTCTAATTTTGCCTGCTTAATTTTCAGTTAATCTTGAAAAAAATTACTAGCAGCACAGATATCTGCCTCCATTTCCTGATTTATCAGCACTTGAGATCAATAAATTGCATGTCCAGAATGTCATCTTTCCAACTGCTAATAAATTCATAGTGGTAACACTGCACCAAAATTCCCAGCCTTTCTTCAGATTCACTATTCCAGAGAAAATTCCAAGCCCACAGAAACACCCACCATCATCCCCTTGGCATCTCCAAATGCCTCCTGATTTGCTGCTGGCATCTACAAGAGTGTTACACGTCAATGACAAACATCTCTACCACTGAAAAYTGAAAACAGAGGACAGGGTGAAATAAAGATAAAATAATAACAAAATGTGTATTAGAGAGCAGAAAATACAGTGGGAAGTTGGGGAAGTTCACAATTAATTTGTAAAAGCCCTTGTCCTTTCTCGTACACAGGGGAGCTGCAGCAGCTGGGGCTCTGATGCAGAGGATGAGCTTGCCAAGCTGTTGTGGTGCCTTGAGACCTGCTCTTTAGCAAGGCAATGTCACTGGGAGCTTTTACTGCCCAATGCAGCTCTTACCATCTGGGGAACCCATTATTCTCAAAGTCCAACTCCCAGCCCTTGCATTCAGTTAGGACAAGTTTTGCTGCTGTGGATTTTTTTCTTTTCTTTCTTTTCTTTTTTTTTTTTTTCCAGCCCTTGCATTCAGTTAGGACAAGTTTTGCTGCTGTGGATTT
>NW_026623268.1:408238-425032 GCF_030028575.1 Malurus melanocephalus
TTTTTTTTTTTTTTCTTTTGTGCAGAACTGATTTACTACTGCATAATTCGGTGTGTCTAGAATTTATAGCAATTCAACACGGGTATGACAGTCTGCTGCCATCCTCAGGGAAACATCTGGGACTCTACAATTTTAACATTTTGAGAGAGTGAATTACATCTGAAGCCTGTGTCTCACTAAACCCCAGATTGGACTAAGCCACAATATCTTTCAGGCTGACATGRACCATGAAATCCACTTTGTGGTCATCACTGGCACTGGAAGAGTTGCACAGAAGTAACCCAGACAGGAAAGACAGAAACAGGTGCTGCTCTGTATGTCTATCATACGTCTCCCGGAAAGAAACATTTTAGCCCTAAAACCTACTAAAATAAAGGAAGTTTTCTCCTTTTCTCCCATAATGCTTTGAAAGCATTAAAAAGAAAAAAAAAAATACAAGCCTTATGATCTCTCACTACCTCTAAGTCTCCTTCATTAAGCATCTCTGAAAATTCTTGGCAAAGGCAAAATGCCATGGACAGATTCCTCTTGCTGAGCACCCATGTGCACATTCTGCCTGTGAGGACATCCCTGTGGGTTATTTCCATCCAGCAGCACGTGTCTGGACTTTAGAAAGGCTGAAAAGGACATTTTGATAGAACRAATACATGGAGAACTTTGCTGAAATTTGGGACTTTTCACCTTCCAAGAAACAACAAAGCAATGGGGTTATTGACACAGCTGTCTGAGCAGAGGACAGGAGCCACCACTGCAAATAGAGTTTCCCCTCCGGATGAAGGCAAAGGAAGAACTGCATTGGACATAATTAGTTTTGCAGTAGAAAACAAATCAATTGAAAAAGCAAGTTTTCAATCCTCTAACACAATAACAGGAAGCATAACATTGATTTTGGTTTGAGGTGGAATGGTCYCTGCCACGTGGTATCTGTGGGCCTTTCTTTGTTTAATTTATTTTTTTCCTGTCCAGGAGGTGACAACTTTAAATGAGTAAAAGCTGCACACTAAACACTTCCTCCATACCTGCTAAAGGTGCACCTACAAAAATCTAGAGCTGGATTTAACCATCAAAGTCCCAGAGATTGTGRCCCTGGGTCCAAAAAGAAACATAATGAGGATTCCACATTCATCTCAAGGTATGACAAGTCTTAATGCAGCAATCAAATCTCATTAAACAATAATTCCARCAGGAAGATAGCAAGTCCCTGTAAAAACTCCTTATCAGCCTTYCAAGAATCTGAGACAGGAATGCTCAGCCATTTCAATAAACTTGGTCAACCTAATTTTTTTTCCCCAGCATATCCCAGAATGCTTCCAGATTTAGTCTTTTTTGACCAGACAGAACAGCAATTATGGACTATACAGGAACTTAGTCCTGGGCCCATGTTTGGTAATGACTCAGTTCATGAATCTTGGAGCTCTTTTGAATGGAGCTCTTACCTAAACAGTGCCTGAAGGAACACACAGCACCTGCTTTTTGGAAAATTTCTCTCTCAGCA
Source organism: Malurus melanocephalus (assembly GCF_030028575.1). Classification (NCBI taxonomy): domain Eukaryota; kingdom Metazoa; phylum Chordata; class Aves; order Passeriformes; family Maluridae; genus Malurus; species Malurus melanocephalus. The sequence continues at coordinate 409,734 of NW_026623268.1, forward strand.
GCCGTACAGTGACAGTCACAGACTACCAGRTGACTTCACCTCTCCTCTTATGCTCTCCCTGTGTCACTGCTCCTCAACTTTCCTCGTCCAATGGCAAGGTCAGGCACACTCGGCCCCATCTGATATCTTTTCCTTGCTATGAGTCTCTATCAATATTTTGGAAGATTTAATCAGAAGAGGAAGCACAGAGCAGGAGAGATCAATAATTGATTATGCAGTTTCTTCCTCTTTTGAAGTGAATGATTCACATCCACCATAGCAGTTTAGTGATTTCTGCCAAGGTCCTGTGGCTGTCCAGCCTAAATAAACTTCTGCTATCTGAGAGGCTGGTAAGTAGCAGAGTTGGGGTCAAGCAGTCATCAAATGCATTCATTTTACAATTTAAAAGTGATTAAACAAAAAAAGCATACATCATATGCAAARAAATACTAGAATTGCATCTCTAAGTAATTCAGCTCTTTAAAAAAATACTCTTGCAAAGAACAGAGTTTGTCTAGACTGTTAGACTGTACACTACAGAATAGATATTAAAAACCAGTATTAAAAAAAAGTTTGAAGGAAAAGATGGGATTCTTGACTTTCTCAGAGCACCAAAGTCCAAGACTATTGAAGAAGCACACACAGCCTCACCATGGCATTCATTCATCAGCTACAGACAACAAGGCAAACCCACACACACAGGGTGGAATCAAGGCAGAGAATTTTAAAAAAAAATCTCAAACAATAAATTCTCCAAACATAAGTGCACTTGGAACTACTCTGTTATTTAATGTATACTATGAAYTCTGTAAGGCTACAGCAGAGATTCTTTCAGAGTGATGCTGAGCATCAATTTATAATGCAAGGCACAGGAGCTCGCCCTGTTGCTGCTCTTCTGCCACTGTTCAAGGACTTTGATCAGGAGCAACAATCCACAATGGAAGAAAATTCAGGAAATGAGTGCTGAAGGAATAATCTTGTCTAAACATGTGAACTCCTGCAGTGTTGGCAGAMATTTGGGATCTTCTCTGGCTCCTGAACAGTCACAAAGACATGTCCATTCCCAGATTCTGCTTATCTTTTTAACACCTGGAAACCTCCCACATGCTCTCACCCCCAGTGCCAGTCCTGACTTTATTCTCTGGCTTTGCTGGATGCCAGGTTTCTTCCTCTGCACAGCCCTTCTGAAGAAAAAATAGGCAGCTGTGTCTTCCTGCAGGATTCTCCCATTTACCAATGAGAAGAGAGGCCAAGCTAGTTACGGTTCCCTTCTTGTCACTCAACTGCTGAAAAAACAAATACCTGTTTATATCACACAGTTTCTGAACTGACATCTCATCATCTTCCCTTGCCATCCCATACTTCCACTGGAGTTTTTCAAAGTCCTGGCATTTCCTAATATATAAAGCAGATGTGTATCATATATCAGAATATATGAAGGGTATTGGGCTGTCCATGAATCTGTATGTGTACTGTGATAATAAAAACAGCATAAAAATAGACTTTTTTGGATTGTTTCCTGACATCTACACATTTCCCAGATGTTAGTGATAGACCCATGAAGGGCTATCCTATGTGCAACCCACACCAAGAGCAGCTCCCAAGGACTTCTCAATGGAATTATGCCCACAACAGCTGTCTCTTTTTAATTTAACAGCTTCTGGTTCTCTCAGAGGAGSCAGGCAGTGTGACAAAGTCTGCAGRAAAATGCTCTCAGTGGCTTAGGTCATGAAACTTAAGAGTAATGATTTGGATACAGCTTGCACTAAATCTCATAGAGATGCAAAATATTGAGACTTAAAAATAAAGAAACATAGAATATCCATTCTACAGGAGATTAAATTTCCTATTTTAAAATATTTAAATAATTTCCATATAATCCAGATAGATTTAATCTATGTATTTCCTAGTATTTTCACAGACTGCAAATAGCAAATAATATGATAGAACGGCTAAAAAAGATCATCTTGTTCCATCCCTTGCCATGGGCAATGACACCTTTGAACAAGGATGTTCAAAGTCCCACCCAGACTGGCCTGGAACACTCCCAGGAATGGGGCATCTACAACTTCTCTGGACAATACACTTCAGTGTCTCACCACCATGACAATCAAAAATTTCTTCTATCTAATCCAGACCTCCCCCCTTTCAGTTTAAAGCCATTCCCTTTTATCACTCAATGCCCATGTAAAAAGTCCCTCTCCAGCTTTCTTCCAGGCCCCTCTAAGAACTAAGATGCTGTTTTAAAGTTTCTCCAGAGCCTTCTCCAAGCTGAAAAGCCCCAACTCTCTCAGYCTGTCTGCRTRGGAGAGGTGCCCCAGCCCTCTCATCTGTTTTGCTTTGACACTTCTGATGAAAACAACCAAGAATATCAACATCCTTCATGTTAAAATATTTAATCTGGCTGTAGAATAGATTTTAATCCTTTGTCTCATGTTCAACATTAAGCTGTATTTTCCCACAGTGACCCAGAGKGKTTCCCAAGGGTTGYAATTCTGCTAAATTCTACTGCAGTMATCCCCAATACACAATATAACCCAGACTCCTCAATCAGACTCCTCTTGTCAAAATGAATTTGCATTTAATTAATTGCAATGAAGAATGGTAATGTTGAAACCTGTCACRGCATAGTAGTCTGGAGCCTGAATAATTCCCAAAAGAAACCCAGTGCTAAATTTCATCACCCTCATTCCACTTTGAACATCTTGTTGGAAAAAAAAAAATTACGTTTGTCTTAATTATGTCTGATACCAAAGTAAGTATTTGTTTCCGTTAGTTAATGAAAAAAAAAGGACAACAAAAGACAAAAAAGAATTGATTTCCAAGGCCTGCTTTGTATAAAACCCAGTAACTTTGCCTTCTTGCTTCTGCCATAAATGCCTCAACACTTACCTCAGTGCTAGGCTCAAAMCATGGAATCCTTTCCTGGAAATCAYGTCAAAGCCCATTGCTCTTTTCTTTYCCAAGGCCCAGTTCCCTTTAGGATACACTCAGGAGAAGAGTGCTTGTGGAGCACTCAGGAATAGCAGACGTGCCCTTATTTATCATTAACAATGAACATCACAGCAGCGAGTGGCCTGCTTTGATGGGATCACTCTCTTCAGGCACACTCCAAGGCTGCCCCTGGAGACCACCTAGTCCTGTGTGACCCCAGGCACTCCTGAAGTGGAGACAGCACTAAAAATAAAACAGCTGAAAATCACACTTCTGCTGCAGATTTACTTTGTTAGTTGGAAATTATGCCGGAATGTCAAACGTAGGAACGGATTTAAACCCGGTTTTGTAGTGAATGTTCATTTCCCACTCACAGCTACGCACTGTAATGGAATATCCTCAATAAATAATGGTTCCTTTTTAAATATACCTCCAACAGTTTTATGGAAATATGGATCAAGTTTGAGAGGGCTTTTAAGATCCTATTAAAAATTAACCATTTGTTTTATTGATTRGACAATTTGCAATGTGGTTGACTATGCAGTTTGGGGAGGTCAGGTTTGTTTTATTCTTGTTTAAAAGTAAGTCTTGCATGGATTCTTTTACTGTTGGTCAGGTRAGGACTTTGATAAAGCACAGGATTTAACTTGACAGGGTTTACTCCCCACAGCACTATTTAAAGTAATACTATTATACAGTGGGTTTAGACCTTTTTTGGAAAATAAAATTTATCCAGTGCTTCACTGCAGAAAAAGGTTTTATTTAGAAGTAAACACCCTCAAAGAATCTAAGGTCCAATACCAACCAACATGTTTGGCCTCAGGAATAGTGAGTTACAGGAAGTTTTCCCAAGCAAAAGCAGGAAATAAACAACTCACAATTTCAAGTTAATAACACTTCTGTTTCTGCTATATCCCTAACATTTTTCATCCCTTTATAAAAACAGTAACAGGAAAGCAGGATAAACTGTTTTTCATTTAACTGCCTTGACCTCAGAACAGAGACGACTTTAAGCAGGCATATATTTACTGATGTACAAAGGAAGGGATGCAACTTTCTCCATACAAACTCTTTTCTTAAGCACAAACTTTATTAAGCTCTGTCCTTTCTGCTTGCACAGACCTTGCATACAACACTCATAAAGGGCACACATATAACCTCCCTTTTCCAAGATCTCAGCCCAGTAGACAATGTTTAGATCCCAAGAAAGAACTGAAAAAAAAGCACCCCCTGTTGACCCCTGCCCTGAAAATTTTGACAGTAACAAGTACAGCATAACCTGAAGAATAAAACCATCMTCTTTACTTTTACTCTCCGACACAAACCTTAAACTGCATGGCTGTGTAGAACAGTAATGTGAAATCAAAAGGCACTAAATCACAAGTAGATAGGCCACCTGAATTCTGGTACAAACAGATAAACAAGATTTTTTTGGAGATTTCTTTCAGACCCTTTGTCAAACTTGATGATTGCATAACGTGGACATGAACTTGAAAGTGTCAAATAGCTGAAGTGTCATGACTGAAAAATTGCATAAGCAAAAGTTAGAAATCGGAATAGTGAGAGTACATCTGCTTAAAACTTGGGCACAAAGAACAAATCTCATTTTATCATATTTATGATTTATGAATTTTTGCTTTAGGACCTTTGGTGATTCAGCTTAAGAAATCATGCAGTTTACCAGCTGTCTTTTCTCAGAGGKTATCTACACAATTTTCTTGTAGGTGGCACCTGGATTTGCAGGACGTCGAGATGACATTAGGTTTACTGTAGGAAAAACAAGTTACTGCTCATTTTGTCCCTGCACTCCCTCTTGCTCTGCTGCACATACTGCCATCACATGATTTGCTAGACAGGTAACAGGTATTTTTGCAACCTGGCTTAGTCATGAATTTCAGGAAAGCTGAAAACCATGAGTGAACAGATAGCACATATGTGCTCTTAGCAGCTCTCAGCAGGACAGCTCTGATTGTTCATGTCCTGAAATGACTGCTGAAGAAAAAGAGCATGTTAGAATTAGTTCTTTCTCCAAAAGTGGGTTTTACTAGAAGATGAATATATTAATGAACATCCATTATTCATTAAATTGAGCTTTTATTACCTATTTTATGAATGCATGTATATGTATGTATCAAAATGTTTATATTTATTTCAACATACACATATCTATTTTATACACACACATATATCTGTTTAGATTTTCTTTTAGGTCCCCCTCAAAGCTTTGCTTAACTTACACACAGAGGAAAAAGTTGTTTTCTATCTAGAGTTGCTATCTCTAATAGCACAGGGATGTGACCTGACTTTTCCACCTTCTGGTTGGATTAATATCTCAGCAGAATGAGAAAGCAAGTTGCTTTCAAAATAAGCCCCTTGCTCCTTTTCCAGGGCCCTGTAGAGAATCAATAAKTTCTTGAGGTCTTCTGGCACACCACAATAATTTCCCCATCTCTGCAACACTGCCACTAAACATTTTGGGAGATGTCTCTGTCCTCCAAAAACAGCGGCACACTATTTAAGCCCATGAACAGCTCTCTATTGTGCAATTTAAACACACCTGAGATATTATAAACACCGACCTCCCTTTCTTTCTTGGCCATAACTGTAGCAAAGCCATCCCCTGAGTGCAGGTGGGCTTGTTCAGTGACACCAGCACTGTCACTGCAATGATCCATTGGTTGTGATGTTTCTTTAGTGGCTACAAGGCCCCAATCCTTTTACCAGCCAGTGGCTCSTGTTCCTTTTCCTTCATCCCCTACATGTCTGGGGACAGCCACAGGCAGCACAGTGCCCTCTGCTCTCCCTGACTGCACAGAGGAAATGGGAAGGCAGAACTGAGAGCAAACATTCCCTGTTCAGATTTTGTTTCCTGGCACCTGAGCAAAGGAAGGAACAGTAAGAGAGATCAGTGCTGAGCCACAGGCTGTCCCTTTGTAGGCAGTGGAAAATATTTTGAATGTCAAGACTGGCAAATGAACATATAAATGTCCCTTCAGGAGGCCAATCTGGCTAGTGTGGAAACAGGAAAAGCAAGAACCTACCAGCACCAACAGCATTTTTTGTCCACAGCAGCACAAATCAAATGCCCCTGTTCCAYGTGGAGCTTTAAATTTCCTTTTAAACTGACAGTCCTTTCCACTTTGCTGCTGCTTTACTAGCAGGCATTTTCTTAGGAGACCCTGGAAGTGCAGGGAGGTGACCCACACTGCTTTTTGTMCCCTGTTTACACCATACAATGCTTGTAGGAAGGACAGTTAAAATCACCAAAGCCCCCTGGTTTAAATGGCTTAGAAACAAAGGGATTTGAACCAAAGGCCATAATTCTACACTCCTACCTGCAAAGTTACAAAGGGCTGTACAAGGAGCAGGCTTACAGGATGCGGTGCAATTCTGCTTACCACAGGGACCGATCTCCCATGGACATTCCAATCCAGGAAGAACACCAGAGGAATGAGCAGCATGGAAGGGATAGAATGACCCTGGAGATGCTGCTGCTGCTGAATGTGGGAGTTACCAGGTCAGCATTGCCTACWGACTGGGTCATGCCATGGCCAAGGAAGGATTTCCTTTAGTAGACATGTAAACAAACGTATGTATTTTATTTAACGAAAAACTTATTGACCTGCTGGAGTCCAGAGGAGACCACTAACATGATTGGAGGAATGGAGCACCTCTTCTAAGTAAAAGGCTGAGAGAATTGGGTTTGTTCAGCCTGCAAAAGTAAAGCCTTCAGGATGACCTAAATGTGGCCTTCCAGTACCTAAAGGGAGCTACAARGGAGATGGAGAGAGATTATTTACAAGAGACTTAGTGACAGGACAAGGGGAATGGCTTTAAACTGAGAGAAGATAGGTTTAGATTAGATATCAGGAAGAAATTAATTTCTGAGAGGATGGGGAGACACTGGAACAAGTTTCCCAGAGGTGCTGTGGATGCCACATCCCTGGAAGTGTTCAAGGGCAGGTTGGATGGGGCTCTGAGCAATCTGGTCCAGTGGAAGGTGCTCCTGCCCATGACAAGGGGCTTGGAACTGGATGAGCTTTAAGGTCCTATCTAACCCAGGCCATTCTCTGATTCCAAAAAAAAAACAAAACAACCAAACCTGTCATGGATTATATAACATTGATGGTGAAACAGTAAAATTATTAGAAATTGTAACTATAATTAATAAGGCTACACAAATCTTGGAAAGTAAAGAATAAAGAAATCTCTTGAAACACAGCAGGGAAAGCACGGCTGTGCCAGAACACAGGCCACATCATCACAGCCCAATTCACTGTAGTCCAAGATCCCTTGCCCATCTTACAGGATTTTCCAGTTTTGCCGTGAAACACCTGCAGGTACTGTTGTTAGGATATAGGAGAGCAGGTATAAATCATCTGCTCACCACATATAGGAATATTTAATATTAGGCTTTCTTTTATACAGCAAAATCCTTGATGGAGTATTACCCAATTACAGCAGGCTAAGAATACTGTTATAAAAAATTTCCTGACAAGGGTAACATGAAACAAAATGACTTGGAATTATTGCCATAAAAATCTATCACAAAGAATCTTACTAGTGGAAGATTTACTAACTCGAAATCTCCAAATGATCCAATACTTTCAAACGAGAAATCCCCCATCTCTTTAGTGCTGGAACTAGGACAGAAAATACAGAACAAAACACTGTTGTGTTAATTGTCTGCCATAATTGGTTGAGTAGTTTTTTTCTTGCAAAACTAATATGGAGCTAAGTCTTTTCACTTCAAAATTACTGTTCACTCTGTGTTCAGCTAAAGATCTCCTCAGAGCCTCGTGAAGACAGCTGCACCCTCCCATCTCCCAGGGAAGAGCCCAGCAATCCAGCACCACACATTCATGCTTCCATGGGTTCATACAGAATACATCTGGCCCGTCAGGAACACCTCACTTGTACTTCAGACATTTTTCCTTTCCCAACATTACACCTGGCTCAGGTGGGTTGCCAGGCTATTCCATCTCCCCCTACTTGACTCCAAGCAGGATTGGTGTTGCTTGGGAGGACACCAGAGGAGAGGGCACACACAAAATTCCCCCAGGCTGTGAAGATCCTCGAGTCCCTGCCCCACAAGATGCTGGGGAAGCTGGTGCAAGGGGAAGGATGGGGTTCACTACATCCTCTGCTGGTCAGGTGTTGGAAACATAGACACAGGTAGAGGTGTAAGTCGCACATGACTGTTTTCCTTCTAAGAGTGCAGGGCACTGAGAAACAGATCAGAGAGAAAAACCAAGAGGATCCCACTTCCTCAGCTCACCAAGTTAAACCCTTGACAAACCACCACTGAGATGTGTGGCAGATAAATGCATCAGATATTTCATGTTCTTGTGCCACCTCACCCTTGAACAGAGCTCCCAAGAGTCAGGACAGCAGTCTGAGCTACCCAGGTACAACAAATACTTACTGTGCAGCCAGTTCTAAACCACCTGAGTTCTGAAATCTTACCAACATCTCGATTTATATGTCAGTTCTGCCCTTCCTCCTCCTTCTGCAATAAATTTCTCTTCTTCATTATACCTCAGAAAGTCATRAGCAATCCAGCCTTTTCTCTCGTCTTCTCTGAACTGCATTGCAATGGTAAATTACATTTATGACATTCATTCTATTTCAAGAAATTTCATCTACAAAGCACAGTGTTGATATTTTAGGTGTTAAGGGGTTTTGTTGTTGCTTCTCATTGTGTTGGTTTTGGTTTGGGTTTTTTTGCAGGGAAGAGGAAGGAACAAAAGCAAAGCATTCCAGCTGCTGTTGATTTTTTCTTAATTACTTCCCGGATCAAATTAGTTTCCTGGATACTATCTAATATATTGCTTCCTTTTTTTTTTTTTTTTTTTTTTTTTTTTTTTTTTTTTTTTTTTTTTTTTTTTTTTTTTTTTTTTTTTTTTTTTTTTTTTTTTTCAGGTTAGCATTCACAACTGTCTAGCTACTACAGGCTTTGATGCATGGGCAGAAAGAACATGCTGTTGTGATTACATCAGGGGACACATAAGTGACAAGAAACTGTCAATAAGCACAGTTAGGATCTTTTCCTCCCCTCTTTCTTAACTTAAAGCTCCTCAGACTGTCTACAAACCTCTGAGTACTTGAGGGTGGGGCAAAGAAGATGGAGCAGTTGGAGCAGATGAGCTTTGCTGCAGATTGCTGTTCAGTGGTAGCTGGGAGCCAACTGAGAATCATTTCCATTACTGAAATGATGAGTAATGCCACCAGGCTTGATCCAGAATAAAAARGGGGGAAAAAAGGTCTAAAAGGACAGCTTAATCATAAGGAGATTTCTGTTCCTGCTTCCACAGATTGGAAAGGACAAAATGTCATAATCTTGCTTTTGACACTGTCTTTTTTATCTTTAAACAAACACCTTTGGATTTTAAAAAATCCATTATGTACAGAATTCAGAAATGCTAATCATTAGATAAAAAATAAGCAACAAAACAGATAATGGAATGAAATAAACTGGAAGGAGATTCATTTGGGGAATTAATTTACAATGCCAAAAATATAATTGCCAACTGATTAACACACTTTTTTCTTCCTCTTATGGGCATTTATTTTTAATTTATTAATTTCAATGCTCATTATACCTTGATTACAGTCTCTTTTGGAAGGAAATAAGATCTGAAGTGGTTTCTATTTTTTCCCTGTTTTATTGTTTCCATACAGTAATTGTCAGTATATCGTGTACTTGAATCTGTTTGTACTTTGTCTCACTTGAGGTTCTATTTTGAGTTGACTGTATTTGGGGGGAATAAACATGTTTAAGGGCACTTGGTTGCAAATCAATCACGGAATGATAAGAACTAATTTAAAGTGGTACTAGCATGTGCTCTAGACTGCAGAGTGTCCTTGTGGCATTGCCAGCTCGCTGTGAAGAGAACAAGGAAGGAGCAAATACAAAGGTTATCCACAAAATGCTCTAAAGYTCTAGGTAGATTTCTCAAAAAGAAAGATAATTTTCCTGCTCTGCAGAAATACTGCCCTGTCCTAGGTCAGTCCCATCTCTTTTATCTACCAGCACTTCTACACAGCCCATCATTGCTATTGCCACAGAGCTACTGAAGAAAATGTGAGGACTACTAGGCCAGCCAATATGGTTTAYTGCTTTCATTATTGTCAGTAAGCTCCCTGTGGTTTCATTTATATTTCAATCATCTGAAAACACTCTGKCACCTTACTGAGTGCTGCAGGAAGAACTGTTCAAGAGTGGACAAGCCTCTCTTGGGCAGCAGATACAAACAAAATTTCAGGCTTTTAAGAAAGTTACTATCAGCAGTGCAATTGTCCTTATGCAGTTTTGTAAACTGTAATAAAAGCACGGTAATTCAAGTTACACTAACTGCAAACAAAAATCATAGAATCATTTAAAATAATTGAGTCCAACCATAAGCTTAACACTGCCAAGTCCCACTAAACCCTGCCCTGAAATGCCAATCTGCAAGTAAGGAAGAGAGTTGAATATCTCACAAAGCAACATGCTTTASACCTGAGGCTTTGTTAAAACACTGAACGTGGCAAGATGGTAAAATTATGAGCTAGTAATCTTGCCTGAGTCTTTGACTCTGAGTTCCTAAAATCATGATGTTTTATGGGAGCTATTATACTGGATTATTCTTAATATTTGTATAAATAGCTAGGCTTTACTGGAATCTRGCTACATTGTTTGCCTCAATAATATCTCAGGGAAGCGAGGTGTATGGGTTAATTACAGGCTTAACGAAGAAGCCATGCTAGTTATTTGCATTTTGGTTTGGGGTTTTTTGAAAGAGCAAGGAAGAGCACCTGGTTTCAACAGTGTGTGCACAGTGGTTCTTTTGAGGCAGAATTAGCAGAAAGGTCACAATTATTTTCTTAAGAGCAGAGATTATTTACAGATAGAGACACTAAAGCGAATATTATTTCAGCTCTAATCTCTCTTGTTTTCTGTGGTTTCTGGTGAGAAAATGGTTTCAGTTGTACGGGACATATTTAAGACACTAGAAATTTAGAGCTCATACAGAAATGATAAATGAGATCTTGAACATGCTAAAATTGTGAGTTTTGCCATTAGCTCCATTCCACCAGGATTTCCGTCACSTAATAATCTTCTAACTTTGGAGTCTATTCCATAACAGCTATCAATTCACTCAAAAAGACCATAACTCAAAAAGTTCAGATGAGGGTTTCAAATGTGCATAGGTGACATATAAACCCAACTCCTTTTATCAAAAACAATTTAGGACTTGAGTTTTGTGAGGTAATCTGACATCCAGATGCCTTTCTCAAATCAAATTTCCAACCTGAATTTGTAGTTTAGGTGCCGGATTGCAATGGATGTTCTCATTTATGCCATTCATTTTAGTGGTAGTTTTTTTCCCCCTCACTTGTATTACATATTTGACATTTATTTGCCTTTGAAAATATAGCCCCTGAGGGAAATACTGGGTGCTGAATAAGTCATACACCATGCCCTAGACCAAGGTTGTTATTATAAAAATAGCTTCACAAAACATACTATATGTACAGAAAAGAGTTCTTAGCATGGGCTTAAGGGGACTAGCAAGGCTGCAAATTTGCAGCCACAAAAGAAAATCAGCTGTGAGTGAAAGGAGACAGATTGATAAAAGAACATTCTAGTAATGTAATTCCATCCCACTGGGGGTTTTATTGGCAAAACACCTATCAGTCAGGGCTCAGWTGTCTGGGAGTACAGAACTAGCTCCAAGACTAACTAATCAATTTAAGTCTGAACTAATGGACCTGCTGGGCTTTCAAGTGCTCTTGGAAGTGGGAGCAAAGCTCCGAAGRCTTTGATAGTATGGGAAACAAACCTTATCTTCAAGGCCTACAGAAACTGGCACCCWGAGCTTTATCTCTGTATCAACCAGCTTTTAGTCCTGCTCCAARGCTGATTGTCAAAATCTCAGGCCTTTTGCCACTTTGATGATCTGTAAAGAAGGTGGAAATGCAAATTGTCACAGAGTGGGGAACAAATGAAACCTCTTACCTCAGGGGAGGCCATCAAGAGAATTTCTTCAGCAATACCTAACACATACCTGCACASAGTTACCTCACTTACCAGCAAAAATCTTCCCTCCTTTTCATTTCCTTCCATGCAATGGATCCACTTCTAACCCTCCTCTTTAAAGCACTCTATGGTTTATCTAGCTCTTTCCTCATCCCACTCTAGCTGCTTTATAAAAGTATGTTATTGAGCAAGGAAATGTATGCAYGTGGAAGAATGAACATATCATTATTATCGCTGGTTTTTGTGTGGAAAAAGAAGCAAAATTTGGCATTCTGCAATGTGAAATACATTACTCCAACAAGCTATGTAGCCCAGAGAGATCATTCTATCCTGTTCCAATATCTGTTACCCAATCATACAGACTCTTTGGTCTAAACAATTTTAATTAAACAACTCTTCTTTCTGTAGTAGCCATTACTAGAAGATAATTGACTGCATTGGTAATGAAGCTTTCTGAGGGTGCTAAACAAACAGCAAGGTTAATTATCTGGCAGTAATGCTTGTTATGGCAGTGCAACACTGGCCAGCTAAGTTTCCTGTTCTTTTGCAGTACCCTTTCAGTAAATCAATGCAATATCCGTGGCTGTATATTTTCTTAGTGCTACCGCAGGATTAACGAAGGAAACAGGAAGCCACCAACTGGTCTGGAGTGCATGGAAACCAATGTACAGAAAGCAGAATATTTATTAAATGTGCTTGATTAAACTAGTAGGGTTTAGCATTTATTTTTCTGCCTCATCTAACTAATTATAAGAATGAATTTTCAAATTCTRTGCTGTTGTACCAGATACATATAACTGCAAAGATGTATTTAAGTTATAGACAGTCTAGAAGTTTATATTGCCCACTATACAATCTCAAAGGAGGTTTGATTATTATTTTTTTTTTTTTTGTGCAGCTGTTTTCACCCATTTTTCTTGACAATTAATCCATTTGCACTGAATTAATTGCATAGACCACATTTCGATTTTGGCTTGTGCGTTTAAGTTCAAAACATTGACAGTTCATGTATTTAATTCTGTATCAYTCAAGACTAACAGCGACCTATGTGTTTTTCTTTGCAGGTAAAAAGCTGGGTTAGATTCACCACAATGCTGATTTTTTAAAAAATAACAAATATACATTTATCAAATCAAGTTTATTTAACCTTCAACATGGGCAAATACCAGAAAATAGATTTAAGAGTTAGCTTATTTGGGTTTTGGTTTGTTTTCTTTTTTTTGGTTGTTTGGCAAGACTTTTGCTAAGGCAGATACTCAGCTTGTAGCTAAAAGAGTATGCAAATGGGATATTTTGATTCCCAGGACTACAGCAGTATTCCCAGCCTAATTTCAGCATCTCAGAAACAAAGCAGTATGTCTTTATGCCAGTTTTAAAAACAAGCAAACAAAAAATACCAGATGTAGCTGCTCTCTGAGGACAACCAAGTATCATGCACTGCCTTTAGACACAGAAACATCTATTCAGCATTTTCAGGGGGCCTGGTTGTTTGGGCTTGTTTTGTCACTCACCACTGTTACATGATTTTTTTTTAAATTCTGACATTTGTGTAGAGGTGTTAAATGGTGGAAATCCTATTTGTTAGTAGTGGTTCAGCTGTTTTGCATATACCCAATTTCCAGTTACAGGTGGAAGAACCCCAGTAAAAAGTAATGGTACATAATTTTAGCAGCAACCCTTTTTTTTTTTTTTTTTTACACATGTAGATCTTGATGGGAATTCTTAAAAAAAAATAAAAGTTTCTGCATGTTCTGCAGTACTTGCTGTTTTGGGATTATCACAGAGTTATCCCTTCTCACAGAGTTATCCCAATCACAGAGTTATCCCAATGTCCTTGTACTTCTCTCTTATGCTGGCATAAGGAAGAGGAAGTGTGCATGAACAGAAATACAGAACACCACTTTGCATTAAAACAAAATGATTACAACAATTTTCAAAGGAAAAATGGCTTACCAGTAATTGTAGTTCTTCAACAGCATTGCTGTTCCTTACATACACACTTAAAGGACACTTTCTTRAGGCACAGATGCCTAATGAATTGTGAATAATCTCTGCTTTTGAACACATTTACACATATTCCTGATTGACTCTCTCTWGTGCACAGGAGATCCATGGGCAGTTCTACTAAGCAATGATCACAAAATGACTTTCCCCMCATCTGAAAGTGTCTGACTAACCCTGTACAAGGACAGAAATTATTCCACTGTCAAGTCTGCTCTTGATTTATTGAGATCTGAGTTTGCAGAAGCTCCAAGAGCTCATCCATAATTGCTCAGCCAAGGACAGTGCTTCTTACTGGTGAAGAAACAAAGCCCTCTCATTGTTCTGAGTGTTCCTCTGTAGACCCCCCTGCAAAAAGTTATATGCAGRCTGATGGCAGCATGAAGGGACATGAAATTGTTTTCAAGATCATGGCTAAGGATCACGACTATAACGAACATAATGAAAAGTTCAGCAACGAAAGTTGAATTTACGCTGATTGCTTTTTATTTTTTTCTCTGCTGCAGTCAGGTGATGACCTCTTTAGGGTAAGCACCACTTTTCTTGTGTTGGCAGAATGCCTGATTCAAGAGACCTTCAGCCCTGGCTGGAAGAGTGAATTTCACAGCAACACAAACACAAAAAAAAGAAGACAAACTTAGGAGGTAAAATGGAAACAAGAATCTTCCAAAAATCATCTYTATATAGACAAACACCTGTTAAGAAATGTTGAAATGTTTTCACCAGGTRCTAAATTCGTAGCCAGGAACAATCCAGATATTCTTACTAACTCAGACTGAATTTTAGAAAGAGTTTTACAAGATGACAAAAGTAGTAGTGACAACCATTAAACACCATAATAATWTATTTTAATCACTTTGGAGCAAAGTATTTCATTTTAGAAAGGCTGAAGCATCAWGAGTTGGAYAAGGARTASTATAAGGTCCTGCACCTGAGTCRGGGCAACCCCAAGCACAGATTCAGGCTGGGTGGGGAATGGATTGAGTGGAGCCCTGAGAAGGATTTTAGATTTGAGAAGGCTGGGGTGCTGGGGGATGAGAACTTCAGCATGACCCAGCAATGTGCACTCACAGCCCAGAAAGCCAAAYATRTCCTGGSCTGCATCAAAAGCAGAGTGACCACAGGTCACAGGAGGGGATTCTCACCTGAGCTGCTCTTGTGAAACCCCACCTGGAGTGYTGCTCCAGTTCTGRGACCCCAAACAAAAGAAGAGCATGGAGTTGTTGGAGTGAGACTGGAGAGATGGTCGGGGGGCTTGAACATCTCTCATGAAGGCTGAAAGAGCAGAGAATGTTCAGTCTGGAACAGAGGGAGAGGGGAAACCCCAGAGCAGCCTCCCAGTTCCAAAAGGGAACTGCAAGAA
>NW_026623268.1:425512-429999 GCF_030028575.1 Malurus melanocephalus
AAAACAACCTCCCTTTCCAGAGGAGTCTAAATTCCAGTCTAAATATGACCAACCCTAAAGTCAGGTATTTTTGTCATGAAAACTCAGATCAGCCTTGTTTTGTTGTTRTTCCTGAATTTTATGATCACCTTAGCTTATTTTGCAAAGCTTTAACTTCTCTGATCATTTTAGCTGCAGAATTCACTCCCAAAGTTTACTGCAGCCTTTAAAAGTGCTCCCATTCTCTCAATTCTTGTCCCAAAGATCCCCATAAACTGTGATCAGATGCTTTAATGATGACAGAAGTGGTCCAGATTCTGACCTAATCACCCTCTGTATCAAGCAGTTTCTTTGAGAGCGTGTTTCATCTCTGTTTCAGGAGTGGCTGTGAAGTGAAACTGCACTTTTGAACAGAGAATAGCTCTCTAAATCCTCTGTTCAACCACTGAAAAACTACTGAGCCCCAAACCTGACAGATAAAAGCACACAAGACAGTGACCATAGCTTTGGTCTATTTCTCAGTRTGATTTATCTGAACAAATATAATGTTCTACAATGTATACTGCCTTTATGTCTGAGGTTTCCTCTTTTGACTGAAGGGCAGAAATTAACATTTTGGTACCATTCATATCACACTGACATGGACACCAAAACCAGGTCAGTTAAATCACACCCTAAAGCATTCATCTATCTCCACCTCCTGCAAAATGAGGATTGGTGGTTTGCTCAGGAAACTAAATTAGGCTGGCTTAATCCATCCCACCTGCTACAGTGGCATAGGAAGAGGAGAGAAGAGAAGAGCAAGAGAAGATGGCAAAAACTGAGGGCACAGCTTTGGCTTCAAATCAGAATCATGGTGATTACCTCTATATCCCCATCTTCATCCTGTTTCCCTTTCTGGTTTGTTTGTGGGGATTTATTTTTCCCTCTTTGTCTCATTCTGTTTTCTTTTAAACATTTCCTGTTAGAGCCTGTCTAGTCCCTCAGCCAGTTTCCCTGTAGCCTGTCACATCACTGTACCCTTCAGCATTTGATTCRAAATGAACAGAATACATTTTGTACAAGGCCTCTCCAAAGTCATGTCAACTGTCACTCCCTCAGAGTTCACTCAGAACGACTGAAGCACTTGGGAAAACAAACAATGTCTTCAGCTCTGCTCTTAAAATGTCAATATGGAATTTGTTGTCTCCAAAAAAWATTACAATAACTTGTTCATAAAGAGATAGTTGCTAGGGCAAGTGTGATTCCAGCAATACAGGGAAGTTTTTGGTGAAAAAAATAACAAAACTTTAGCAACTCAGGTGTGCTCTCAGTCACATGAGATAGTTTCTTTAAACTTTGCTGAGGAATATCAAAAACCTTGGATTTACAGAAGTGGGTCAGAACTGCAGCACTTCTCCGGGCTCCTCCACAGAGGAAGAGAACAGAAACAAATGTAGAGAAGCAAGATAAATCTACCCAAACTTCTTTTCCTATCTGATGGAATATGAAGTCACAGTAGATGCCTAARATGGTTCTTTGTTTGCCTGTCTCTYATTTCTACCTGGCCCTATTCCTTCAGTAAATTCAGCAACAGGGAAGAGCAAATGTTTGAATGGCACAAGCCCAAGCTGTTAAGCTTTGGATGGAAGCAGTGAAAACCAGGTGGCTTTCCACATGCCTACCCTTTGCAAGGAGTTTCTTTTCTGCTCTATCCACACAACGAGCTCAGTTTTGTGCAGTGAGTTTCCCCTGCAGATGTGCACAGACGTCCCTCTTCTTGCAACATCAGCTTGCATCCATGAAAGGAAAAGGTACTACACTTTTTATTTTTTTCATTTTTAATGAAATTGACACTTTGAAAAGTATTGCTTTATGTTAGAAAAGTAATCATTTTCTCCAAAGTGACCTGTCTTGTGCTGACAACAYGCTCCTGGCCAAAGGAAAGCTAGATCTGAAGCTAAGCCTAGAAAAATCATGRAACAACCCAGGACTATCCATTGTCCTGTTTCAAAGGACATGGAGGACAGAGATTTTTAAGCCAAAAAGGGTTGCTGGAGCACATGATACCACCTTTGGCACTGTGTTTCATTCAGACACCTCATCTTTCAACTCATGGACTTGAAGTCACGTAAATACCATCCTATCAATCAGCCATGTCTTCCCATGCCAAAGAAGATAKGGGAGAGGGTGTAAAAGATGAGTCCAAAGTTGGACCACACACTCAGAAAAAGGCTCTGTTAGTCTGCTTGGACAATTGGCCTAGAARCAGCTCCCCAGCTCCAGGCAGAGTACAAATGACTTCTTGGAGCTGTGAGATACAGCAAGCCAAGATGTTTTGCATTCAAAAGGTCCCCAGTGCCATGGTGATGGATGAGTTGTAAACAAACACTTAAAGTAACATCAATGTTGTCTGGTTTTGAGCTGAACGGGGAAGGGAGGCAGACAGAAGCACACACTGTTGTATTTAGTGGCTGATTCCAGCATGTTCTTGAAAAAGATAATTGGAGTGAAAGGGTCTGATTACCAAGCGAACTGGCATCCAAAACAAGCTGATGTGGCTTGTTTGCAGACTCTCTCAAACCATAAAGATACCAAAGCAAACAGGTTAAACCATTTGACAGTGGGAGATGGGTAGGGGAGAAGGAAACAAAGGGGAAGGATGAAACACGATGCTGCTGCTTCCTATTTGCCACTCCACTGAGCACAAGCATCAAAGGAGCTGCCATCACTCCCCAGCAGCAGGAGAGCTCGCTAAGAGTTTTATAACAACATATGCATAAAAACCTCCAAAGCTGATTCAAGGTACTGGTGGTAGCATGGATACATCACTTGAAGCTTTTTGCTGTCACATTGAACAARCAATGCCCAACATAATGAAACAAAAGACAAGATGGACATGGAGAACATGGGAATTTAAAATTCTGTGAAAGAAGGGCAGAGGACTCGGGTATGAATTGCACACAGCACAATATGAGACCAAAKRTGTAAARTCCCTGATAGGAAAACAAACYRMAGMAAAATAAAACAAAACTRTGCTTTGCTGGCATTAGGTATCAGAGAAGATTCTAAACATGCCAAGCAAGCTAAAACAAAGCAAAACAAAGCAAGACAAAACAAAACMTCCCAGACTTTTTCTATTGGCAAGCTTAATTTTAGTCTACAAAACATAGGATTACAGACTGGCTGGATATTGGTTTCCCTCCAAGAACTAGGCAGATAAACTTCCATGGTTTAGGACATTTCATCCTCATATGACGATCCTAAAGATCATCATAGAAAGAAAGGTTAACTCCCTGTAGGTGAGATGATTAGATTGAATGATAACTTTCCTTTTCTCACATCTCAGAACTCATTTTGCCGAGGARCTGCGCTAGGAAAAATGCGATGTTTCTGTCACCAGAGATATGTGACATTCACTTTTGGAAAACGAGGCCTTACTGCAAAGGAAATAGCAATAAACATGTTAAGGTCCCAATGAATCTAGAGATACAGGCATTCCAATGCTTTCCAGATATTTCCCCTCTGAAGTTAATGGGAACACTTAAACATTTCTAAACTCTTTAGACCTTGAAAAACCATGGTCAGCTGTGTTGTTTGAGTGACCCRTGCACAAACAAGCACAAACATTTCCACCAGATTGGTATTCCCAAAAAAAGGCAAACATGTCCCCCTGCCATCTGCTGAGAAGAGAGAACTCMAATTGCTGCAGCACATGGAGGCACCAAATGGAACTACTTAAGTGCCAGAATGAAAGGCAACCACTTTGAAGATTTGGAAATACTTTAAATGTKTTTTGTGTAAGGCAAGATGAGAAGACAAAGACAGGAATCGAACACACTTGATACTTTTTCCTAAACTTCATCAGAAAAACACGCATTGCAATGAATTATAGAAACAAAGCAAARGGAAAACAACAGCCCAGGGGTAAAAATGCACGTATTAAACCTGTTACTTGCCTGCAGGATGATGAGAAATAAATTTTGATGTGACTATCACAAGATAGCTAGGAAAACAAAGGTTCTCTACAGCTGTCAGAAAGGTTAAAAATAATGCCTGTGGATACTTCTTAAAAGGGTATTTTAATAATGGGATATGTCAAGAGCCTTCACTGAAATGCTGGTTACCAGCCCTGGAAGTGTTCAAGATACAACTGGGCATGGCACTTAGTGGCTGTGATTTAATTAATGAGGTGTTTGGTCAAAGTTTGGACTTGATGACCTTAGAGGAATTTTCCAACCTGAATGATTCTGAGATTCCAATTGTTTAGCATTTAAATTGAATTATACTAATTGCACACTAGTTTGACCAAATCAGAATTTGTTCATCCTCAACATCAGAAATATGGGCAGCAACAGGACAGGGCAAAGTACCAACCAAGGCCAAAATCTGCAGCCTCTCTCAGGAAAAGAGCACTGATCCAGTCACTGCCATGCACTTGACCAGGCAGCTCAGAACTAATGGTGTCCTTCTCTCTCATGGACAGAGGTGACAAGAAAGTTGAAAGGAAAGAGGATGGAAAAAGGGGG
>NW_026623268.1:431000-492285 GCF_030028575.1 Malurus melanocephalus
TGTAATTATCAATGACCATTAACAAGTCTTTAAAATGATAAAAATGAAGTCTCCCTGTATTGGCAGCATAATCAAATTTTTGATTAATCTTTTATTGACATGAAACATTCTGATTTTAACAGTATTTTCTTTTGGACTGAAATTAACTCGACTGCAGAAATGTTAGTAAACAATTACATTTTCTAATTTCTCTCTCATTTCATTTAAAGAGAATGGTGTACACAAAAAAATTGTGCTGGTTTTGAAAAAAGGAGTTAAAGTATGTTTTTTTATGGTCTTGCAAAGTAAGTGAATCATTGACCATTTAAGTACACTAAACCTTGTTTTTGGGGTTTTTTTTAACATTTTTCTGAATACAACSTAAAGTGCTTATGTAACAACTCAAGGTAACAGAATGGACTTTTGATCATACTACAAGAGTACAGAGATTACCCATCAAGTACTTTAATATCAAAAGTTTGAATAAGTTAACTGAAAAAAATAAGGAAAAGAGAATAAATTGTTCCATTGACATGAAAAGAAGCAGGATTTAATCCCCAAATTCTGTCATATTTGTAATATCTCTCAGCTTTTTAGACTGAAGCTTCATCTGTCATTTATRCCCAAAGGCTTTCTGCTAGCCATTGCTTCTTTTGAGAATGTATGTTTTTTCACACATTTTGTCCTCACAAACTCATCAGTGACTGGGCTGTTTCAGAATTTTGTTCCTTTTCTGAACTCATTCTCATAAAGCACCAATATCTACTTTCAGCAACAATATTCACAGATTGCTATTGGATACACAAATCATGATCCTCTTTATGCATAAATTAGAAAATGCAGATAGTAAAACAGTGGCGAAGTATTTAGACAAAAAAAATATTATTAATCAAAATATTATCATTAATAAGAATGTTAAAAACATTCTTATTAAACTTCTTGCGTCATTGCAGTATGATTACCTGAATATTGGAAATGGCAAATCTGTAGTTCTTAACTCAAGCTCTATTAAACATGGCAGTAGGGAGGGATTTGGGGTCATTTGAGCCATAATCCATACCATCCTCTGTGAATAAACCAGAAGGTAACAGACTGGGGTGGTAACACAGAGGACATATTTATGGGGAAACCCAACTTTTTTTTCAGATTCAGCTTCTAAATAGCTGTGGAAAATATATGGCACATTAAAATTATGGCAATAATAAGAATTTAATTCTAAGAAGTTTAGAATTGAAAAACCTCCCTGGATGCTCAGAACACTCAGCAAATAGCAGCTGTGTTCAGAATTTCAAGGTCAAGCTAAGACAGCCAGCACTGTGGTCGAGGCACAAAAATTGAGATGAGCACTGTGCATGGGTTGGTGGACAGATTGCACCCAGAGCCCCATATCAGTTCAGGAGACATGACAGCAAATTGTAACCACACACCCCATTTCTGAACAAGCCAGCTGAACAATTCAAATGCACTGGGGGCAGGCAGAGAAATTCATTAAGATAATGAAAATCTCGTGAAAGAACAAATATGAATGTCCAGGCACTGACTGACTGTAATCAAATTGTTCWGCAAGTCAAGGTGCCTATGAAAATAATCTGTGCTGCACCACTCAGCAAAGGTGGAGCACCCCGTGTACCTCACAAACATTTCAATCTCGGGCTCTGCTCTAAAGACAGAAAGGTCAGACACTCATCTGATGGTGCTGAAATAAATACAACAATCCTGGCTGACACCAGTTGAAGATCCTGCTAATGAAGACAGGAAAGTTTGCTGATTTACTTTTACCTTGGGAGCTGCCCTAAGAACTAGTCTTTGGCAATTTAATGGCAATGGGTATGCAGATTCTCTTACTATCATATAACATTAAACTGATGAYATCACTCTCCCATTTGGCCACTCAGACTCTTTTGGAGGACACTGTGACAATGCAGCACATCTCAGACTGCAGGGCTGAGCACTCTGTTAAATTGCAGTTGCTGCTGTTAAAATATTACGCCTCAAATTAATGCATTACACCTTTCAGACTAATGTTCTCTAAATCAGACTTAATTTATCCAGGGGTATTTTTAGGTAAAAATACATCCTCACAAGCAATGTAATGATCAGCACTTTTCCCCCAGATGCTCTAATATGGAATAAAGCCTACAAAGTAATTAATATTTATGAAGTGAATGAGTTCCTGTTAAACCCTAAATCACAAACATATGGGATTTGAACTATAAAAATGCAAACCCACACCAATATAATAAAAACATATTTACATACATATTAATTGTGAACTTTGGTCAAGTTGTTATCTATTGCTTTAAGTGGATTCAAAATTAATAATTACACAGGTCTGTAAACTTATGTATTGATCGATGTGATTTCTAGATTAGTCATATACAGCTGAGAAGTTTCATTTTAGTACATTATGACACCTTTGAAACTTGATCAGCAAAACCTTGATCTTCTGCCCTTCTGTTGTCAATACTACCTTCTTTCCACTCTCAGGAATGCTTTCCCCACTGGAATTCAGAGAAAACATTATGCACAAAAGGAAGCTCCTTGCAAGATAAAATAATTATGATTCAACATGCACCCTAGGAAGAGATAGTTTTACCCATTATTAAGAATGAAAACAACATAGAAGTTTCCTGGAACATTCTGTGTACACCAAGCAGTGGAAGAAGAGTAAATAACAGGTTTTTATRTAGTCCTTTTTATCATCAAATTTTGAATTACTTTATAAAAATTGTTCTACATGTGAGCCACTGATAAAAAATTAAAGGTTTACAATCTCTCATATGGCAAATGATGCTGAAAATGCTTCCACATCAGAAAGAAGTTATGTGATTGAGCAACATGAGACATTTATTTAAGAGCTTCTATATGAATTCAGTGACTAACTTCAGGCACCCAAGCCAGAAAATGTTTGCTTTCATAGGGGCATGAAAGGATTCAAAAGAAATGCAAACTAATTCAAGCTAAATATAGTAATGCCTCCTGAAACCAATATTAATGTTTTATTAGCATTTGTTACTTCCTTCCCCTTTTTAGATGGCACAGGGCAGAGCACCCTGCATAATGCCATCAACATCTYTGTTAAAATGCAGATAAATCCCTGCAACTGATCAGCTTCATGAAAGCTGTGCTTGTTTCACTGATAATGTGTAAAAAAGCGAGAAAATTTTCTTCCTCTTCTTGTCCTGGTTACTCAAGAAGATGCCTTAAATCTGTTCAAGACAGGAGGATAGGAATGGGAGAGGATGAAACACATACTTTCTCTTCAAGCAGGCTGCTGGTGGACTTGGCTGGTGCAAAGTCCAAAGGCATGGTGACCCACAGAACATTCTACCAACAACTTGCCATCTTATGTCACCACATTTTGTTCACCAGTACTGAAGGCATTCTCCTAGACGATATTGTTGATTTCATCTAAGTTGTTCAATGTCCCTTTTCCTCTCCCTACTAAAAGTACAAGCCTGTTTAACTTCACATCTCTCCCATCTTTTCAGCATCAAGGAAAGTAGGGGTGCTTGACAAAGTTGCAGGTAGAGTGGAATTTTAGACTGAACAAAGAACACTTCAGCAAGCTACAAGTAAATAATTTAGCTCTGGGCYTGAGGCATTACCTTTTGTTCAAAGAGGCGTAATTGATAAAGAATGCTAGCGGAGTAATTTACAAAATGTTAACTATGCAACAACAGAACATCCTGTTACAAAGTAAGATAATTATTTAACATACAAGAACCTCAAAAGTAAATAGATGAATGCACAGGATCTTAACTGTTGTTAGAAGATTAATGGGCAGATGAAAGATATTGGAGGCAATGTAATCTGTCAAATGTTCAGCAAAAAAAAACAAAAACAAAAAACAAAAAACAAAAAAAAAACAAGGAAGGGCTGATTAAAAACATACCAATATTTGCTTTTATTTTCCTCATTAAATCAAAACTTCTCTGCTGCACTGGAGAACCACACTGGGGTCCTGTTTATCATCTTCATTAACAATGTGAATGCTGGGGCAGAGCGCACACTCAGAGTCTGCAGATGACACAAAACTGGGGGGATTGCCTGACATGCCAGAGATTTGTGCTGCTGTCCAGAGGGACCTCGGGAAGCTGGAGAGCCCCTCATGCAAAGGGGTACAACTGCACCTCATGCATTTAAAAAGGATAAGTGCAAAGTCCTGCACCTGCAGAGGAACAAACTCCCACACCAGTGTGGGTTGGGTGGAAAGCACCTTGGCAGAAAAAGGCCTTGGGGTTCTGCGCTGCACCAAGCTGAGCATGAGCCAGACTGTGCCCTTGAGGCAGAGAGGTACCTTGGGCTGCATTAAGGGAAGAATTGCCAGCAGGCTGAGGAAGGTGATCCCTGCCCTCCACTGGGCACTATTAAAGCCTTACAAAGTCCAGTTCTGGACTCCCGGGCACAAAACATACACGGATATAAGGGAGCAAGTCCAGCAAAGGATTACAAAAGTTATTKATTTGCTGGAGYACCTCTCCTGTGATGAGAAGTTGAGAGAACTGAGATTGTTCAGCMCAGRAAAGACCAGGGGRWAKCTCATCAGTKGGACAAATACCTGAAGGGARGGTGCAAAGAAGATAGACYCAGGCTCTTKTCAGTGATGCCCAGCTGCAGGATAAGAAGTGATGGGTGAAAAGTTCCTCTGAATATCCGAAAACAGTTTTCTTTCCTGTGAAGGTGGCTGAACACTGGCACAGGTTGCCCAGRGAGGCTGTGGAAWCCCCTTCTCTGAGGATCCTAAAAAGCCATGTTGACACAGACCCAGGCAGTGGGCTATGGGTGGCCCCACTCGACCTCCAGAGTTCATTTCCAACCTCAACCACTCTGWGATCCAGTGATACAGAYCCCATTCCTTCTCCCTACAGGAAKGCAGSTCTGTTTTTAYSKTGTGTTCAAGGAATGTCCTGTACTGTRTCTTTCACCTGCATCTTCCCCTGATTCTGCAGTTGTAGAAGACAGCGGGGTGGGTGTTTCTCCCACAGCAGCTTTTCAGTCCTCTTCTTTAAAGGTAGGTGATTACTAAATTACTAAATATCTTGTGCCTTCCTCCCTAATCTGTCCCAGCTGGCAAACTCAGTAACCTGTTTCTTTCACTGGAAATGTTCTTGGACACCTTTGTAAAGTAATTAAATGAGCATCAGGTCTGTAGGATGTTGTTTAGAGGCAAAAGATTTTCCTGCAATACGTGCATCTCTACACCCCTCTCATCTTGTCAGTACTGCTGAAAAAGGACTCTGCAGATCCAAGATACATCACCACTTGTCTGTCTGAAAAATAGGATGTTTACTCTGCCAGGAACCGCATGGCTGACCAGGAATTAATTTGGAATCATTTCCTGGACTAGACTGAGGAAAAAGACAAGCAGGACTAATGTACAGAAGCATAATTAATCACAGTTAATTGAATATTTACTTATTTATTTATTTAAATGTGGTTTATAACTCTCAGTTAAAGATAATCTGTAAATTAGCATTTTGGTTTTTRCTTCCTTGTGTTTTGTTCAGGCAGAGTCTGCTTATTTATTCCCTCATGGTGATGTTTCCATAATGCAAGCCCCTCATTTCAGCCTGCTAAACACAAGTGAACCTCTCTCGTGCAGTTCTGTGATGAAGGAAGCAGAAATGAAATTAAAACCCTCACCAATATTCTGTTATGAAAACATGTTCTGTTCAGCTGYTGAGGATGATGAAAAGCAGCAGGTCTTGGCACAGAACTGTGGAGGAGGTCAGTCCATGCCTCTGAGATCTATTCTTGACACCAAAGCCATGCCAAGGAAGCAGAGAGTGTGTGAAGGGGAAGCAGGAGCTCTATTTCACTGTGCTAATCTAATAAGGATGCATCTAACAGGGACATAATTCAGACCCTCTSACTAAGAGCACCAAGGAACTTGGGGGCCATCTGTCAGCCCTGGTTCACAGCTCTCCAGGATGGTCTCTCACACAGCAGTGTCTGGCCAACTGGACTTAATCTTCTTGCTAAAGTAA
Source organism: Malurus melanocephalus (assembly GCF_030028575.1). Taxonomy (NCBI): domain Eukaryota; kingdom Metazoa; phylum Chordata; class Aves; order Passeriformes; family Maluridae; genus Malurus; species Malurus melanocephalus. The sequence continues at coordinate 436,970 of NW_026623268.1, forward strand.
CCTCATCAAAATCTTTTAATTGTTCTCTAGAAAACCATAGCTGAGCTGTCACTGAGAATGGCCAACCTCGCCGAACCTCAAACTCAAACAGAAGAAACAAAGAACTGAATTTTCAACAAGAACAGCCACACAAGTTTAAAACCAGCTAACTATAAATGGAAACTGATTACCAAATCACTCAACCTCACATGGCTTTTTCATCACCTTATTATTCTCTTCCCATGGGAAAGACACATTAACATAGACAAGGTTCCTACCCAGCCTGTCCACAAAGACAAAACATGCCATCATATGCAGGATCAGCTCAGCAATGAGCTTAAAGACAGATCAGTAATAATTAAGTCTAACATTTACTATTGAATACAGAAGCACAGGGATTTCAGCTCTGTCTTCTGTAATGGTGAGAAGTTAAAGTAGCAGCATTTTCTTGGCAGGGCAGTTGAATTTCATGCACAGCATACTTGAGAGTAAATTTTTTAAGGTTCTTGACAATGAAATCATGAAGAGTTTTACTGTGGGCTGACTTGCACACGGTGCTCACACTCAGCTGTTCACGTGGTTCTCTGCAGATCAATGAACACACTGCTCACATCTCAGCTTTAAGGGAGTAAATTCATCCTGCAAGGGGCTGATTCCAGACTCCAAAGATGAACGATAACCATGATATCATAGCTAAATTCAAAAGCCCTGCTTCAAGCTTCGATAAGGGGCTGGCAGATAAGGTGCACAGATGGGAGGAATTCTCCCCCACCACCTGGAAGTTTTGCTACACCTGTAGCAGCAGCTGCTTTGATAAACACAAACCCCACCTATCCTCCCCCTCAGAACAAAGAAAATAAAGGTCTCAGCGATGGCAAAACTCCCATGTTTATATGTTGGTGGTGTCTATTCCCTTCCTGTGARTTTTACCCCATGCAGAAGCATAAATTCYGGCTTTWCTTCCTRTTCCTAWAGCTCTTTGAAAATGGAGATGTTGRTTGAGTGGAAAGATATTCTGGGGAGGAGGGTGAAATACAAAATAAAGCACTGAATAAAGCTTGGCACATAATGAAAACAYACATTCATCCAAATTGCAGGTATTTTCTTAGAAAACATTGTTCAACCATACAAACTGATTTGATTTAAAAAAAAAAATTAAAAAGTCTTCCTAAACATTATGGCTTAATACTGCTAAAAACATAGATATGATATAAAATATGCATTATGAAATGCATACAGACATACCTACAAAGGAGTATATTAAAATTGAAAGCTGACGTAGTTTCTCATATAGAAATTCAAAACAGAAGATAAGAAAGCATAACCGAAACATTCTGATTTGAATCACTTTGCATTTTTCAGATGACAGATTATTAAATTGATACTTGTATAGCCTCAACGTAAAAAACATATTTCTCAAATGAAAATTCATTCTTCAGCAGGTTTGGGTCAAACCCACTATGATGTATCATATTTGAYTAAATCCTGTGACAGCAGCAACTCYAGTTTTTAACCAAGAAAATYAAGGTAGAAATTTTCACCAAACATWGCTTTAGGGAAAATAAGTCAAAACAGTTAAAAGGCCTAAGCAGTCACTGCTCTACAGCTGAGCTAAAATAATCACTCTGACTCTGCTCCTTCAAGCCTTAAAGCAAAGCAAACACGAGGGCTTTTGAACTCTTTGATGCAAACTCAGTTGTTTTTCATTGTGTGTTCTCATGCTAAGGACAAAACACTCCTGTGCAGTTTGGGAATTGTGCACGAGGAAATGACTGGCACCAAGTTAAAATGACATAGAAACCAATAAAATCTACGGGGAGAGAGCTCATGATAGCAGCACATCGACGATGAAATGAGTACCAGTTATCCTCTCTCACATCCCCAGGCACAGCCGTTCATCACCCGGGATTACTGAAGCTGTGGCAGCGTTAGACACAGACTGACAGCTGCCTGTTGCACAGTGAAAAGCAGGGAGCCAGCATGTGCTTTGCTCAATTCCAGCCAGGAGCAGAAAACAAACACCCAGAGGGGTGTGCAGTCATTTGTGTATGGACTGTGACTGATGCTGTGTGCAGCTTCTGCAGAGGAAGCCCCAGATGCCCTCACAATGCCTAGGTTAATTTTAAACTGGGCACACAGATTAAATTTACTAAAATAGTCACAAAACTGAGCTAAATTAGAGAACAAGATTTGACTGAGCTATTGAACTTCGTATTTGAGCCATGTTAAGATTTTCGGATAACACAGGTTCAAATTTACTTCTGATGTTTGACATTGATTTTTCTTTTTCCTGTTTGTTTTATCTGAGTTTTACAAGGAGTTTTGAGAAAGAACAAGCAAGAGGAGATGTTTATAAATCTGCATCAATACCTGGATCTCTCCATTGAGAAAGCACCAGTATCTCTGGCAGTCACACTCTCCTTTTCAGAACAATGCTCTTCAGAATCTGGCCTACACTGAAGCAAACTTTTGTGGAAAAAATCAACATGTATTAAAGCATTACTGTAATCTTATTTGAGGTGGAACTCAGTGGGGCTCATTTTGTCTCATGACTGCTATGTCAAGTGAAAGGGATTTGGAATCTTCCTCTATTAGATGCCTTTCTCCCACTTTATAACCCACAAATCCTGAGAGGCCTCAGCAGAACAGTCCTTCAAGGATTATGATAGTGAATATTCTTGACCTTCCACAAGCTTCAGCATATATACTCTGTTCCCTGCATGACTCCTGGAGGAAGGAGTGAAATTTCTTTGTGTTTCTATTTATTTGATGACTAACCTTAACTCTAAGGAGACTGGGTTTTATATTTAGTACTCTAGATATGGTCCTGTCTCCATTATGGGATTATCACAGAAAAAAAAAAACGTGAATTCTTTTTAACCAACAAATCTTTGCACACTGGAGTTACATTTCCCACCAAATGTGGCTTTTAGACCTCAGAAGACAATGCATCCTTTACCAAGTCWGTCATCCACTGGGGCCACTACTTTGTGAATATCTCAGAACATCTTGGCAGAAACAAGGACTCAGTATCATTACTGGGGGGTTAAAAAGGTTGGCAAAGTTGTAATATATACAGCTGATGGGTTAATAAACATTCCCAACAGAAGCCTGGCCCTTGCTTTGCCCTGACTTGACATGTCCAGTGCCGCAGCTGGAGATAATTTCTTTATAATTTGAATCTCATGTTTATAGCAAACTAAAAAACAAATGTAGATTTCCAGTGCTGTGAAAAAGATTTCACCTTGCAAAAAGGTTTCCAAGTATGTTGTGGAATCTTCCTCCTTGAAGAAATTAAAAACTTCACCAAACAAGATCCTGAGAAACCCGAGCACAGGCCCTGCACTGAGCAAGGATTTGTATGAAATTTTCTGCTGAGGTCTCATCCAACCCAAATTGTTGTATAATTCTAAGAAAGCACTCTATGAATTCAGAATTGTACAGAAAGATACAGCAGTAAAACTGAAAGGAAACCCAGAATTTTTGCCACTTATTAGTTCCTAATTTTCTGTGATTTGTTCATTAATTCCTCCAAAGAGATTTCAGAAAAATGACACCTACCAGACTGAAATAAGACTCCTCTTATACTCTTACCAGGTATCAGTGGACTCATGGACTATTACAGTAATTTTTGTTCTTCACGTTTTGTTCCTGTCCACTGTCTTTCAGTAAACACCCGATACATTTATAGAAGCAGATTAGAATTCAGTGGGGTTCRATCCTCTTGGACATCTGCACTGATTGTAATTTTGAGTAGATATTGAATCATTAAATCTAGTTTAGGTCAAACAGCATGGAAAGAGGCCAACAGTTAACCTCTGTGGGAACTGAAGTCTTGTTTTGACAGAAAGTGCTAATTGCCACCCAGTAGATGCACTAACTGATCCAGCCTTCTCRAAGCTAGCAGATTTATTCTCAGTTCTGACTAAAACACTGAGGGAATCCAAGTTTCCTAGCAACACTTCTGGGTGTAGTAAATACAAACTTGATCACAAAAAGAAGTGTTTCCATTTGTAAGGAAAACTTAGTTTGAAATATATGTTGGAAAAAAAGTGTTATCTAAGCTCAGCCCAATGATTTTATTTTCATTGACTTATACATATAATTTTATTGATTGTKATAATATTTATTCTTTTTATTTCAACATAMCAAGTGCAATCTGTGTTAACAGCARCTCACTTGGAGCTTGTATTTTTCAAATACAATTTTTTTTCATTTTTATACCATGTCATTAGTTACATGTGCAATTTACTGAATAGAAGATGTTTTAGTAGAGTCCATACCCCAAATCACTTGAGTGATACCACACATGAATTCTTGCAAAATTTCTATTTCATTTGGTTATTTAACAAGAAGCAAAAGCAAAATTATGTATTTCCTCATAAATTCTTCTTTGGTGTCTAATTTTTGGGGTTTCCTATGTGGGGTCAGGAGTTGGACTTTATGACCCTTGTGGGTCCCTTCCACCTCTGAATATTCTACAATTTTATGTTTTATCTGTGGGTTTCATAGAGATGCCTGGTACATATGGTATCATTCATTCTGTCCCATACAATGAAAAGATTCTGACAGTGATCTGCATTAAGCAGAAAATACAGCTATTCCATAAAAAAAATCTTTAAAAGTCACTGTGTTAAACAATACAGTGTTTGAAATTGTAATTCTTTCCCTATGTACTGTTTTTCTTTGGACATCATTGAGTTTCTTGGTAATTACAATCCCTTGCACATCCATTTACACTACAATGCTAGCACAGGTAATTTATAAAAATCAAATCTGAAGTGCTGTAGTAGTCAAGAGGCAGAATGAATCATGCTTCACACAGTTGGAGAATTTGCTATGATTAATTAAAGATTTGCAGTCAGACTTTTCTTGCTTCTGTAACTTAACGAGTAAAATACAAATTAAATATGAAGGTTCAAAGACAGTGAATTTCTGAGAAAGATCATCTGCCAACAATTCAGGAAAAGAGGTGCAAAGTATTTTACAATCTCTTAGAGCTGGTTATAGAATACAATATCCTGAAACATAACACTGAAATGTTCTCAAATTCAGAGAAAAAAATAAGAGAGAGAGAGAGAGAGAAAAGAAACTCAACCCAAGCTCTTTGTCTGGATTCAGAATAGTTAGGATAAAGCTTCTGTATTTACTAAGTTGTATTTCCCTGCCCTTGCTATTAGCTGAATGAGGAAAATGTGCTGAACCACTGTCCCTCTATTACTTTGAGTCAAGAGGAATTGCATCACTGAGTTTATCAAAAGTAGAGTCAGAGAAACGGTGGGCAAGGCTTTGATAATCCCATCTCTGAGAGGAGAATCCAGGGGAGCCTTGGGAAGAGGCATGAACACACTGCCAACGTGGGGCTTGATTCTGATTTCACCAGTATCAGTTTAAATACTCCAACAGATATAAATTAAACAAAAATGGGCATTATGGGGGAATTGCTTCAGATTTCTGCATAAAGCAAATTGCTCAGCAAATTTCTTCCAATAAAGATTATCAGGTTCTGAGAAAAAATTCTTTCTGCAGTGTTGGAAGGTGCCAGTACAGCACTCATCAGATCTGACAACAAGGACCACAGAGAGGGCAGATTAGGCACTCTTGGTGTGTGGCAGATCTGACAACATGAGATCTGTAGGAGCACTGATAAACTCACACCTTCATTTCAGAAACGGTGTTATTTTGCATTGTTCAAATAAATCCATTTAACATTGTGACACCCTGCAGATATTGTAATCAGCAATTCTTTGAACATTATGAAAAGAGGGTTGGCTTGAACTTTCAAGTGTATGCACTGATTTTAGCAACTGATGGGTAAAACAAAATAATTCATGCTGGTGAAGGTTCCTCAGAAAAGCAGTTACTGAGGTTAATTTTTCATTAATCACCTTGTATGTCAGATGTGGAGTTTAGTTCTCTTAGCCATCAAGCAGAATTTCTGGAGAAAATAATGAAGCCAAATTTTAAAACCTACATCACTGTCAATGACTTGCTAAACATATGAATGTATAGGCTGATAAATGAGGGAGGGAAAAAGAACAGGAAAGATGGAAAGAACACTMAAAATGACATGGTGCTAATGAGCAGTGAATATTGTTAGAGGATGCCAGTCATCCAACCATCTGCTAAAGACAGACAAAAGAACATACAAGGTTAAAGGCAACAGAACACTCTGAAAATTAATGGTTCACTCAACTCTCATCTGAAGATTTTTATTGCAGGAAATATTTTTTTAAGATTCTGTGGAGACCTCAGATGCCAAGCTTCATTTTAACTCCCAAGGTGCACATTTCAGGTAAATACCAAAGTAAGAAAGAAGTTTTTGTTGTTATTTTCCAGCCTCTTGTAAAGGATAAACAGAGAAGTGAAGAGAGATCATGATGCAAAAAAAAACCCCCAGAAAACAAACAAAAACCACTATTGCTTAAATAATTCCTTTAAAACAATCCAAAATGACTGGGGATCAAAGGAAAATAACTATTTGAATAAATTTATTTCTACACTGCAAGAGAATTACAGAAGTTACCTTGTACTTTCACATTTACTTTTTTATTTCTTTTAAGATTACATCAAGCTGCTTTTATCTTTTCTTACAGATATCTCAAAAGACAAAATAATTTGAGTTTTACTGGGATTTGKTTTTTTATAACAAAGGTGACTGGAAACATTTCATTACTGTTTTGGCTTATTTTACACTGTAAATTTCCATCTGTTCAAAACCAGTCTTCTGGAAAAGTACCTGGCACATTAGTTCAACTGTAACATCTTGAACAGCAAGAACTAATATTTCCATAAATTCAGGAGAAAATGAGATTTTTTTTTCGGAGTCTGTGCATTAAATATTCATAAAGATAAACAACGATAAACACTAGTACAGCTAGAAAGAAGGTGAGTATCCTTTCAGATTAAAAATTCCAGCTTGCTTTCTTGCAATTTTYTGTACATTTTGTACAAGAGTTTTAAAATTTTTTTCTCATTCCTCATACTGTGAAAAGGAGATTTCCAATAAAAATACCCTTTGAAATCTACAAATATTCAGATCTTCAACTAAATGTAAAAGGTGGCTATTGATTCATTCCTTTGCAAAGAGTGTTTAGTTGACTGAACAGCAAAATAAATCCATTGCCATATTTTTCAATTAAACTCACAACTCAKCTAGAAGGCCCCACTGGAAGTGATTTGCTAGGCATGAGTGGGTGACAAATTATGCTGATGCAATGACCAGAAATCAGAAGTATCATATCAATACTACAGCCTTCAGACCACCGAACAGCCTTRGCAAGAATTTAAGGGCCTCAAACTTAACTCTAGAAAGCTCAGTAAATTCCAAGCATGAATACGGAAACAATGTGACTTTGTTAACATCAAGCCCTTTTTTTTTAACACAAAGTAGTACAAATAAGGCAGAAGGTTTGTAGCTATAAAAGTCCATCCTCAGAGAAAACCACYTGATGCTGGCAACACTCAAATTCTTGGTCCATGCACTGATGCAGTGGCACCAGGCAGGGCCAAACCTCTGTCTCCCCATCAGTGCCTTCCCCATCATCCCTTTTGTGCCTCTCTTTATGCCTCTCATCTCCTGTTTGGCACCTTGCCTCAGCTGTTTTGATTGGAAAAACAAGGGGACAGCTGGCTGGTGGATTCAGAGAACCTCTTGCTCTAGTTACAGAMAATAATTGTTCTCTACAAAGTATTTTTTTCACTTAAGTACGGACCATAGTATTCACAACGACCTCACCTTCTGCAGAAAAATGTTAGAAAAATGTTCAGAAAAAAAACCAAAAAACAAAAAACAAAAAAAAAAAAACACACTGCCAGAGAATATCCTGAATTCATGCAGACCTCTGACGCAGCACAAATATCCGCCATCTCAAATGGACATAACATTAATAAAATGATTGCCTCTGTCTGCCCCCAATTTGTGGTGCTCAATGTGCCCACATCACTAATCCTTGTTCTTATATTTTTCGTGGTGTATATTTTATCAGGAACATGTTGATGTGTCCCTGTTAGATCCCCAACTGCCTTCCCTCAGATGAGCCTTGGCACACTGTGAGGGAATGAGACTGCTCTCTTTCATCATTTCATCTAAGGGATAAAAGAAACTGYGCTGAAATTTATTTCTGTCTCTCTAACTTAGGAATATCTTTCTCACTCTTTTGCTATATCAGGAAGGCAAAAAAATAATGCTGTCAATTCAGACAAGCAACAATCACAAACAGGCTGATCACCAAAACACAGGGAAGTAGTAGCAAACATGCATATTCCCAAGCTGAAGTGATTCATATCTGAGCTTGTGCCTTAGGTGGCCCCTCATAAACTGTTTTCTTGCAGCCTCAGTGTTCTATAAACTGCAGTTTACAAACTGCTCATTTTGCAGAGCTTCCTGGAAGGAGCTCTCGTTGGTGAGATGTGAGAAGCAAGTGGCACATGCAATGTCCCACCGAGCTCAACAGGAGGAAGGAAAAGGAGGAAGGTTGAGAAACTGATGCAGGGAAAGGAAGATATCAGTGAGAAAACACTGTCTGAGGGAGAGGGTAGAAAGAAACTGAAGTAAAAACATATTTCTCCTGCTTTCCCTATGACTCAAGAGGATAAAGGACTGTTATGGCAATATTCACAGCTGTGCCTCAGAACTTGTTACCCTGTCCAGAGATGATTACTTCGTTTCTGTCTGAGCTGGAGCAGCTAAGGAACAAATCCCCCAAGTGTGCTTCTTCCAAAACCTCATAAACAGATCTCTGCTAGGAAAATAGAGATAAGGCAGCCAAGATGTCTCAGAATCAGTACCATCCTTTCCCTGATCTCTTCATGCACAGCATCCAAGTCATAGAAAACTTCTGTTAATGTTGCCATCTCGGCTGTGAGACATTCCAAAACCATCCCCCTCTTTATCAGACACCAGCTTTTCTATCCTGCACACATGAGAGGCTTTTAATTGTCCACATTTTGACAAACTTTTATAGTCACAATAAAAGGCACATCTTTGGAGCATGGTCAGTTATCTTTGGTGAATGCCACATACCTACTCTGGTAAAGTATCAAAGTGCAATAACTTGTAAGTGAAATATTAACGTATTTATTATTTTTCTTTAACAAGCATAAAGCAATGCATTTTCCTCTAACCTTGTTACAAAAAATGATTGAATTGTGTTATCTGAAATTTGTACATAGCAAAAACACACACACACACACACACACACACACACACACGGAGTCCAAGGCAGATTCTCAGCCTAAAATATTTCATTGCTGATTTAAGTATCGCAAAGTTATGAGGAATTGAAAATGGAATTCCATCATGGAAAGCATCAGATTTCCTTAACTGCATCACTACTGTTTGTCTGGTATATTTGTAAAACTTTTGTAAATTAACACAGCTGGATTTCTCAAGAGTTTGTTTGCTTATCTACTCAGGTACTGCCAAAATCTGTAGACACGACGAGCTCTGGTTTACACATTTTGAAACTGGGTCTCTGTTTTGCCTATATGGAAACTTCATTTACAACATTTGGGGTTTGGCTTTAGGTATTGCCATTGGGCTGTCTCACTATAGTGCATCCATCCCTTTGATGAAATAACTGTTTCTGCATCCTGAACAGAAAAAATATTTCTGTCATGATGTATTTCAGTTGGCTCAGCTGGAACACAGTGTCCTGGAAAAAGGGAATGTTAGCAGACTAAAATCAGGTTCCATAATTAAAGCTTCCAAATATTTGGAATAACATGAAATCTCTTRGAGCAGTACCCCTACCACCTCTAATTCGTGTCTGATTGAGCTAGCAGGAGGTATGGAGCAGGTGYTTGCTCCTCACCCCAGGAACACCATGTTCCAGAAGTCCCTGCTGTTCTCAGAACTGTAGAACAAACCCTCATAACCCCAGCCAAGACCCAGCATCAGCCCAGGCAGTGTGAGATCTTCACACCATGCACCCTTCTACCCCCTCAGGTACGGCAGTGGGGCTGTGAATTCCAGACAGCCCAACACTCTCACAAATATTTGTCCACAAGGATTGTAAAAATAGCAGAGAAAAACAGGAGAGGAAACAGTGGCCTTTATTCCCCACCCTGCAACCCAGTAGCCTAATTTATATGCAGAACACAGGCAACAAGCCTACATTATGCAAAATGATAGCACATATTAAATTCAAAGTTTGGGGGCTCTGTAGTTCTTGTGTACACACATTTCCTCCTTTCTATTTAAATTAACTCTAAACAGGAATGATTTCTTTGTTAGTATCATTACTGGCATTGTTTGAAACACATTTTTTTTCCCTGTATTGTGAAATATTTCTAACACACAATCCAGTGGGGTTTATCGATATGGAGCTTTTTTTTAGGAACCCACATTATTTAAGGAAGCCGAGCTCAAAAGCAGTTCAGGAGAAGATAAGATTGCCTGTCTAAGGGTCTTTGCAAAGTTCTTTCAGGCAAGCAGCACCCAACAGCAAACACTGGGTGCTGTTTCTAACACACAGAATGTATGGAACACCAYGACTTTCATCTACTTTTTGAATCATGCACCATTTTTGTGGTTTGACCTCAAGTGAAGCTTTCATGCAACTACCAGAGAATCTGGCCTAGCATGTCATCAAGTACCCATTTTTACACCCTCTTTTCCTCAAACATATTTACAAAAAAAAAAGCAGTGCAGGATGCTTCAGGTATAGGTCTGACATGGTTGCAAGTTCACACAGCCCTTAGTACCTACTCTGGAAAAAAAAAACCATCCTGGGAAAAAGTCTGTTTTTCAATAGTACAGGAGGTCATGCTGCTCTCTGTAGAGAGAGTTGTTTCTATAATACAGATGCTGTTGAAAAATATGGTAGAAGAAAAAGGRAAAAACTCCTTAAAACATAGTAGARCCAATAAAARGAGAATATTTTTGCTAGCTAATTACTTTTGGTTGTTCAGAGGCTGCTATTCAGATGCTCTAGAAATGACAGAGTTAATATGCAAGATCCATACACTAGGAATAACAGATATTAATGCACCTGAGTCTATTTACAATGTTATCACACCTCTGCWTTTGCAATTTTGCTGATGTCTTGTCTAAGATATTCAAGCTTTRTGTTGGCACTGACCTATCTCATTTTTCTATTTTCCATTTTTCAGTAATGGGCACATTCTGTACCTGGAAGACTTCCATTATTATAATGGTTAATTGTTAATATGTAGCTTAAGCAATGACATGAAATAAAGCTAATATTTTCCTGCCTTCAGAAGATAAAAATACTTTTGTTGGAATTTAACAGCTAGTAAATTGTTCTGTAAAACTACAGCTCTGCAGCAACTTTCATTTTATGCATACAAGTTAGTGAGAAAGAAATTCTGGCCTTGTTGGCACATAAACCAAAATTCTCACTGAATTCAAGGGGACTGGGATTTGGTCYACACAATTTTACAAAGTCATGATTTACACACACTCATGGATACAACAATCATATTTTGCACCTCAACAAACAAGCAGGATGGGGGAATCTAGCTGGTACAGAGCTAATTTCCAAGAGAATAAAACAAATCAAATCAGCAAGCAAAGGGCAAGTAAGTAGAAAATCAGGAGAGAGTAAACAGGAAGGGTAGATGCACTGTATAATACTGGGCTAAGTCCTGGCCTGTAACATTGTCCTAAATACCTCAGTATCTTAGATCCTGTGTACCCCAATTTACTGCTCAGACTGCTGYAYCCTAYAARCACCAAGGACCTCACAGCCAGAGTGTTCTGCCAGGCTGTGAAAACCTTGGATTGCCTATCTTTATCTGGAGTGCACATTTCCCACCATATTGACGTAAGGTGCCTCTTCCTCCTATGCCAGGTCTTCATGTTTCTTTCTGGGAGTTGATTAAATATTCCTTGTACTATGAAAAAGCAAAAACCTRCCATATTTTGGAGCATGATACATCCATAAAGGAAGTACCATAGTGTATGCTTAAGTAATTAGTTTGTGCTAATTCAAGCAGCTTCCATACATAAATCGAAAAACCAACTGCTTGGAAGTTCCTTATGGCTAGAGAACTTGCCAGAGAATCTCCCAGTAGGAGATTGGGATTCATGATCTTGCTCCAATCTAGTTCTCCAGGGAAGTTTCCCAGTCAGGTTTTCCACACTCCCACTGAGTAATCCGGTCTGCAATGGGGGCTGTTACCATCATTTTCTCTTTTCTATTAATAGCTTAATGTTCACCCCTTTAACACAGMCAAAACTGCTGCTTACTAGGTCACAAGACTCTCAAACAGTCACAAAAATGTAGTGCCTATACAGAAGTAGGTGGGTAAGGGACAGATGCTCCCCGGTTCATCAAATATTTCCAATTGTCTCCAGTGCAAAGTAAGGGGATATTTCATCTCTTTAGTTGCCTTTCCTTAGCTCTGCCCTTCCTTATTTATGTCCTGCTGCATGATCAACCAAACAATAGAGTTTATCCAGGTGAAAGTGGCTTTTTTTTTCTTTTTCTTTTTTTTTGCTTTTTTTTTTTTTTTTTTTTTTTTTTTTTTTTTTTTTTATTTTCAGTCCAGAGCAGACAGCATCAATGCATGAAGAACCCACCGAGGAGAGAGAGACCACAAAAACTGCCTAAGTCAACATCATTGCTGGTTACTTCCACAAAATCATGCCCAAAGGGGTAAGTTTTATGGTCTGCTGCAGGTCACACTGTCACCAAAAGGGGTGTGCCTGTCCCCTACTTCTTGCCACTGTTGGCATTCACAGTTACACACTGAGCTGAAATGTCCCCTCAGCTCGAGGCCTGAGAGAACAAGAACGGCAGAAACAGACTGTATGGGGTAATTACACAATTTAATATAAAAACACCTGCAATCTTCTATAATTACCTGTTTCTTATCTAGCTAGAATAAAAATAAAGAACATATCTCCATAAAGTGACTTTTTAAAAACAAATTTCAAAAGAGATTWTATGCCAGTTACAATATAAACCATGTTTTTGAGTAGCTGGAATCCTGGTACACCAAACAAAAGATGTTAATTACTGAAAACCAGTTGTCATATTTTACTCCAGATCTTTGAGTATAAATGCTTACCTAGCTTTTTTCCAGGTATATCATTAGATTTTTTTCTCTTCTGTTAAGTACTGTTRATATTTGTATGCACTGCCCTGCACAGCAAATAGGCATATCAATTTTTAGCAGCACAGTTAATAAGAGCACTTTCAAAGACATCACCTACAATGTCTAAACCCATCCCAAAGGGCCTTACAACTTTCACTGTTGTGTTTCAGGCTGTGGATTATTTAYTGCACTGCCTTCTTATGCCCTGATGACTTGCTCATTCATTCTTCTGAGTCCTCAGAGAGCAATTTTTTCCAGCACCTCTGGGGAACAGRAACAAAGAGCACCTTTTTAAACAGCACTTCAGTACACATCCACCTGTGACTCTCCCTCAAAACTCTTCTTGAGGCTYTTCTTTCTACACATTTGGCAATAAGTTCTTCCATTTTCTCTTCCTTTCTCTGCTGGCTGTGGCATGTCTCCAYGAGCATTTATTCCACTCCTTTCTTCATCAGACACACACACAGAGCTCCATTTTGCAGGGTGTCCTTTAATGGATTTCACCATGGAACAACATCCAGAGAGCCTGGAGATGACAGGTGAAGTGCTACCAAGGTCCAGGAGATTTCCACACCTGAAAATAGATGCAGCAAAAGAGCTGAATTTCCAGAAAAAAAGCAGTTCATGTCACTTTCCAAAGGGACCATAGGATCAAGTTTTAAACAGATGGATCTTTAGGCCACTACGTTAAATGAAATTAATTGGTAGCAGGTACTGCTACCTTACTTCAGGTACTGTGTACCCTAATTTGCTGCCTGCAGACACCTGCTCAGACTGCTGCACCCTACAAACACCAAGGACCTCACAGCCAGAGTGTTCTGCCAGGCTGTGAAAACYTTGGATTGYCTATCTTTATCTGGAGTGCACATTTCCCACCATWTRAGRTATTTCTTCCTCCTATGCCARGTCTTCATGTTTCTTTCTGKGAGTTGATTAAATATTCCCCGTACTATGAAAAAGCAAAAMCYWMCMWWWTTTKGRRSWWSRWWMMWTYMWWAAAGGAAGCACCAGTCTGCATGCTTAGATAACTAGTTTGTGCTAATTGAAACAGCTTCCATACATTAATTGAAAAACCTCATCTGACTTTTCCTGCACACAGCTAAAAGCTGTTGAGAGAATACAGTGGGTCCATTTTCCTACAGCAGCCTTGTCACTGAAGTAGCTGGACCCTGCCTGGAGGACTGGATTCAGTCAGGGGATTCCTTCAGGATGTGATGCAAGCCATTGTAATCAAATTTTTTTCACAAATGCTCACATATTWCTTCTTATTATTGCTCACAAATTGCTTCTTCATTTTAGGAGAGCCTGTCTAGAGCTTCTGGGTTCTAATGTCAGAGTGTGAGGTGCAATCACAGCATCAACTGAAGTCACAAGAAGCTGGGCTTTGGACCCAGGATAAAGAATAAATTCCAGTACTAAGCATCCAGAAGAAATAGGCACTAATTATCTCGAGGACAATCCAAAATAAGTCACTGTATCCAGCTTCATACTCAGGCATCCAAGCTCCATATTACTACAGTGGAGATGAACTTGAGCACCTGTAACACTAGAAGAATTTTTGTGCAGGGCACATGAAAGGTGATGGTTAGAAAAAGCCTAGGGGAAAAAATGAATAATGTGGATGTGAGAACAGTCTTTGCACAGCATGCACTGAATCAGGCTTGGGTCTGAACATTGACTAGCAAAGGGGAAAAAATAACTATTGAATTGCTGTTCTTTGAGTGTGCACAACTCTTCTGTGCTCTGAACAGGGCAGGATCCAGGGGAAAGCCCAGCATGTGATCRTGTAAYTAAAGACAATATCATGATGATGATTAAATACCAACATGAATGAGCTGGCTGCTGTTTAGGGCTGAATGAAAATTATTTTTCTTTTCAAACTCTGCCTTGTCTAGCTGSGGAGAAGAATGGGAAGCACCAGATCTCTCTCTTCTTTATTCCACAAAGATTTCATTTCCCTTTGTAACTCTTACACTCCCTTCTCTTTTACAATCCTTGGATATCTTTTCTTTCTGTTTTTGAGAAATAAAGTATCAAGAGATGTTGCTCAAACTTTATACTTTAATTATATGTGCTCAGCCTTAACAGGGTAAAAAATAAAGGGGTTATTACACTATAAGTAAGGGCTTAGTATACTGAGAGAAAGGGGTTACTTTACTCTGAAAACACTGCTGCATTTACCAAATTTCCTTCAAAGGCATAGTGCTATCATTTATTCTCTTTAACCTTTATTTGAATGAAAAATAAAAATGAAAATAAATCTGTATAAAAGCTATTTTCACAACATGACATTCAAAGAGCTTTTAGCTGACAACTGGCTTGCCTGCAGGCTTGAAAAACTGTGTATGGGCTTTTATTTTATTTACAATTTTAATTCTTTAAGAATTGGTGTATACGTCTGAGAATACGCTGGGTTTGGGGTGAGGAAGTAAAAATCTCTATGAAAAGTGTATTTCATTCAACACAATCGATTGCAGGAGTGAAGAAAGATGCAGTATGGAGCCTCTTTGTCAACAACAGCAAAGACAATGACACACACAAAAACACACATACACACACAGGGTCAGATCTAGACCAGTTAATCTTTCCACACCTACTGCAGGGCACTCATTTATTGTAAATGTCTCATTTGGACATCAGCTCGAATTTGAGTGAAGAAATAATGGTCTTGCTTTCAGAGATGCTGAACACAGTGCCAGCTCCTGAYACTTTATCACACCAACTCACTGACCTCATGTATGTAGGATTCACTTGGAGAAACAAATACGTTACTATGTATTCATTTAGTTAATTTGGAAGGTGATGATGTACGGTTTTGCTTTGCCACATAGTTCTGCTTTAAAAAAGAAATCAATTCCTCCCCTATGTTCAGTATATCAATCTGTTTTTCAATAGTTTTGGCCAAACAAGCTTCTCAGAGACAGCTGAACATATTTCCAGTGTTTATTTATATTTTATGGTGTGAATTAGCCTTTGACAATGTAAAGGTTTTTTTCAAGAAAAATTCTTCTGTCAAAGAATTTTTTTGGGTTTTAATTAAAAATCCATTTCAAGCACTTAGTTCAGCCTGAGCCAGAGAAAAACACATGGAGAAAGAACACAGAAAAAAAAAATGCGTACGGGCATAATTGAACCAAAAAAGCCTGACAAACCTCTTCTTAACTGTACCAAAATGACAAAGGGTACAAAGGTTTACTCCACAAAGTGAATTGCAAGAAATAAAAGCACTTACACTTTGGCAAGAGATTGCAGGGGACATGGATCAAGAACGGAGAGATCAGGGATCACAAAATGGGTTACAAAAATACTGAAGTATCTTTGTCAAGCAATCAGAGGAATCTGTGCTTTAGAGGTTTGTACTGCACCACGATTGAGAGTGCAAACTAATTATTAGGATTAATTTTTCATTGTTTACATCAAAAACAATACAAACCAAGTCTAATGATGTTCCCATTGTACCCACAGAAGAGACAAGATGAGTATGAGAGAGTAGGGAGGTGTAATGCAAAAGGACAGAGTCCAAACCTCAGGACCCTTCACAGGGATTGCTCCTGGCTGGTCTCGTTTTGTTCTCCTCAGTACATGAGAAAAAGACTCCTAATGCAAACAGCAAGTAGAAACACAGTGATCAGAATTGTAATTCRTCAGACACCAGGCAAGTTGTGAGCTAGCAATTAATTTCATCCCACTAGTTTAAATCTCATAACACAGGAAAATTAAACCCTTTTTCTTTGCTTTCCCTCCTTCACCTTTGTCTACTCATTTGTCTTGCACCTTGTTTCTTGAGATGTTTTTCTTTGCAATCAACAAATATGCTTCCACTACTTCCCATTCCAGAGCACCTGTGGAAGATAAAGATATCTGTGCCACACATTGACAAATCTGTCTGTTCAGTGAGCACTGCTACTGCCCGGTGAGCTGGGGTAATAAATCATTTTAGCAGATTAATTTGTCATCCAATACAGTAACAGTGTAAGAACAGCAGAGGCAACAAGCCTCCAGGCAAAGGAATCGTAGCAAACCCTAAATTAAAATCTAAGAAGGRAAATTGCAGCAATAAGAAGGATATAAGAAAAAGAAAATCATTTAAAAAGCATATAATCAGTGTAATCCCTAAACCTGGTAAGGCTGCAATACTGACCCACATATTTTGGCTCATTGTAAATGTTCATATCTGAATGGAGCTGAAGTGAAAGCTGACTTGGGAGTGCAGTGCACTTGCTTCCCCTATCTGCCATTTGATGGGCAGGTGTCAATGCCTCTTTCTACCTCCATGAGTTTAGTCACTGTGAAGTACTACTCAGAGTCCGTCAATTTTGTGTTCACACTTGTCAAGTGATTGGCTGATGCTCTGAACCACAACAAAACTCTGGTCAGTGAGTGTGTCCTGGTGGTTTGGCTTCACTCCACCCTCACCACAAGCAGGGCAGAGCTCCCTGTGTGAGGACCCAGCTGGGCCCCCATATCGTGCTCTGCCCTGTGTGCCCCACATGGCGAACATTAAGGGCAGCTGCTTTTAAAGATGAAATTTCACGTGTGTGGTTTCAGAAGAGGTTTGTGGCTAACGCTTTCCACTGTTTAATTCTTTGTCTCAGAGCTGCAGCCAGTCACTCCAAATGAAAGAGGGCATCAAACATATAAAATTATGTACAATAAAAATTGCTGTATGCTCAAGCCTACGGAGCAAAGGAGTGCAGTGAGTTTTCTACAATTGCTTAGGCAGTCAAAGGCCAAACCAGGAAAAGAGAAAGTCTAACATATTAAACCATATTGTCTTAACTTATGAAGGCAGGAAAGCAGTTGTGAAAGCTGTAAATGGTCAAATCCCATCAGAAATCATAGAATTGTTACATTTCCTTTCAGTGTCAATACCTAATTGGTATTGACAAAAAAAACCCCAACTATCCAAGCCTAAGACAGGAAACGGAGATAGATTATTTCTGCATATTAGAAGYTGTGTTAGTCATCACTGGAAAAGCCAGTCAGAACACAAAATATACAAGAAACACCTCATAAAAAGGAAAAAAAAAGTAAAGAGCCTTTTTCTGCACAGACAATGTCAAGGCTACAACACCCCTGTCTGGTGATTTGCTTCAGAATTCAATTCCTGTGACAAGCCCCAGCTGTAAAACTGCTCGAGAGRTGTTTGCAACAAAGAGACACAACAAATGTCCATCCATCAATATGCAAACATGTCTGCAAATGCACTTGTCATCTGCTCTGTCTGTAGGGTAGGACAAAACAAAACTGTACATGGCAAACACACAGACAGAGAGCTGCTGGCACTGTGCAAGCCTCCCAAGAGCAGAAATCTCTGCCTGTTGAGGGTGGGGATACACCATGTGAGATGCACAGTGAGATTTTGCAGCAGTGAGTTTTCCTTGATGAGTTCATGGTCAGCTGTGACACCRTGGGCTCACACAGGATGATGCATGAGGGGCTGTTGCTGCAGACTGGCTGACAGGCCTGATAATTAGCCACCTAGATTAATTTACACTACCCTCTTTAGGCAACCTTGAAGCAGAAACAGTGGCAGCTGCTGTAATTAACAGAATTCCTTGYAATAAGTTTCTTGAATTGATCTTTGATGTCTTTAGAAACAGACTACAAACAATTTAACTGACACAGGATTATTATGCAGACTGTCCCTTTAAAATGAAGGTGAACATTGATTTTACTGGACAGAGAAATACATCTATATGTGTGACTGTGACAGAACCARACATTTTGGATTTTTACTGAAGCACCTTGTGCTTGTGGGGAGGGTGGGGAAAGTAAAAAAAAAAAAAACACCCAAAATATAAACCCCTCAAGTATTTTTGCCTTGAAATAGGAGTTACCCATGGACACAGAACCACACACAACCTCTGTGCAATCCATGCATACTAGGAGACAACCATACTGCTAAAACACAGTAGAATTAGCTTGTGCTTGTCACCTACAATAAGRGGACATATTATGGGGCTTCACACCCTGTTGCACACCTGGTTATTTACCACAGCTTTGGGACAAAGCAAGACACATCCCCCAATCCTGAAACTCTGATTGCAGGTTTCCAGTACGCTCAGAGCAATGTCAAGAGCCAGCAATGCCCTGTGAGCTCTGTTTGCTGCTGAACTTCCACCCATGGTGAGCGTGTGTGGAGCACATCCCTGTGCAGTTCTGTTGGTCATTCAATCTCAAAAACTCAGTCATGGGTCTCAGCCCAAAGCACTGGCCTAGACTGCTGCTTCTGCTGTGAGGGAATTTCATCTGTGCATATCCAAGCAAGTTTTAATCTACTCACCAGGTAGCACCGGCAGCTAATGTAAGAAATTGGGCAACAAAGTTCTGTAGCTAGATCCAGGTCAGCCTTTCAGCTCTGCAGTTTGCAGTATTTAATCTGGCTGTCTCTGACCCCATCCCATTTGCTGTAGTCATCACAGTGCAAGCAGAACAGCTAAATCCTCAGCTTCTGTGACAGAGCAATAACTGAGCTTTGTCCTGTTTTATTTAAATGCTTTGAGACCCAAAAAATCTGGAAAGTATCCGATGCTATTGCTCAAGATTACTTTTCTGACAATGAAATTCTGGCTCTCCTATCATCAAAGCACTAAAGCACGCTATACCTCAGCAACAGAGATRAGAAACACAGCTGTAAAAGAAATATACAAACAGTATTTGAACTGCTTGGAGGAAAAAACCCAAAGTCACTGGCCTCTCTCCATCACTAAAATGCACTGAAATATTTTCTGCACAGCATCTACCATATTATAGCACTAAAGGATATAACTAACAAAAAAAAGCCTAAGGAAAATCACCAGAAGTGTTTTTAGGCTGTATAAATGAGCAATAGAATAATTTCCTAAAATGATTACCCACTAATGATAGCTTTGAGGTGATAAAACACAAAGTCAGTGCCAGATCACACTCTGRAATAACATGATAATTTTTTCTCTACCTAGGTAACTGGAACAATCACACCATTTATGATAATGACAATATAAACAACCTTATGTCTCCAGACTAAATACTCCCTCTAGTTAGGAATGGTGGGGGGAGGRTTTATTCCACTTGCAGAAATGCTGAAAATGTGTGCAAGGTGCATCTGCTCCTGATACTACCTATCCAAAAATCAACATGCWACAGTTTACATGATTCTGACAGGTACTAGACCACATCACTGCACAATCACGTGATGATCAGATTTGTGCCCCACTTTGGAATTCAKGAGGGTAGACAGCTGTGGGCCTCCCTATCTCCTGAGAGCTGCATATGCATAAAAGATAATCACAGCTTTCATTTATATTTTTACAAAGTTTCTATCCAATTTTCTGTCAGAGATAACCTTGAAAATGTAAAGGAAATAAAAATGATAGACAGATTGCTAGGCTTGAAAGGATTGAGAGCTATATTCAGTTTCAACAGAAGGCTGGAAGAAAGAAACCCAAAAAACTCACACCCACATCCAAAGAACTCGATTAAACTTGATTTATATCAAAAACCCATGCACAAAAAATCTCAACACTCCCTTCCAGGTTATCGAAGACAGCAAAGCAGGAAGACCTTTATCTGTCTAAAAAGAAGAAACTGCACTTATGAGTAGCTGGAGAATAGGTGAGCTGTGTCTCATGGCCATGAGGAGAGTGCACAGCAATCTTATTTTAGCCAGAAAAGACCAACCAAGGGGCTGCCTTTCAGGACCTTGCCAGTCACAATTACTGGGCTGTTTCTCATGGCTTACCTCCTCTCTCCTTGAAGAGTTGCCCTATTTTCTTGACATCATCCGGCTTGAGAAATATTTCCCTTTTGTCTTCATATTTATGTGTCAGGGAGAAAATTGGGGAGAGTGACAGAGAGCAATCTTCAARTACATAAAGTGATGTTATAAAAAGAACAGGAATCAATTATTCCCCTTAATTAATGAGGACAGAAGAGGAAGTAATGAACTTAAGCAGCATCAAGGGAAATTTAGGTCAAATACAGTTACTGCGTGAAGTTTCACAGAGTAAGAAGAGTTAGGCAAATGAACCGACCATCAAGGGAGGTTAAAGAGCCCTCAGCAGTGGTACAGAGCCAAGGTTAGAAATTTCCCTGGAGGGCAACTGAGGAAAAATGAAGCTATTCCTATTCCCTCAGTGGCAGAACGGACAAGAGGTTAAACTCAAAGATCTTCTTGGAACATTCACACTTCTCCTTCTCTCTGTCATTCTTCTCTTTATCAATATCTTGCCCTATATTTTCATGTTGTGTGAAGTGCTCTTCTTTGGACAGCCAATATCCTTTCAGTGGTCCACAGGACTATTATATCTGTTATATATATATATATATATATATAATATGCTTGCTTGCATTTTATACTTTTATTAATTATTATTGTTTCTTATTAAAAATATTTATTTTCCAAGCCTCGTGGGTTTCTCTCATCAGGAAGATGTTTAATAGAAAAGGCATCCAAGAATCTGTATGATGGAGATCCCTCATTCTTTCTATGGCTACAGATGGAATCTAGGCACCATCCAGCATTTCTGAAATTTCTGAAGTTAACTGAGAAAGATTTAAGTTTTGACTTATCACAGCTCTAAAGTCTGCACACGCAATCAGTGAGGTTCTGATTAGTCCTAAGGAGCTTTACTGTCCAAATAGACAGGTCAGCGAGGACAAAGAAGTACAGAGTGATGGTGGAACTCAAGGAAATTAAAGTAGGGCAACAACAAAAAGACAAGTTATCACCTAAATTGTCTTCATCATTAGAGCAGAGTAGTGGAGAGAGCAAAGGTGCTTGTACCCTGCTTGTTCTGAAAACTGCAGGTCTAAATGCTGAASATAAAATACACTCATCACTTTGGGTTAATCTACTGCACAGTTACCCATCTAYGACTGCAGCCATTTCTGTTCTGACTTTGATTTAGCTAAAGAAGAGGGCAGCACAAGGGGTGTGGTGGAATCCACTAACCATAGGCATACCTGTACTAACACATTCCACAATGAAAACATCACTGACTCTTTTCACCACTACTGTTGACATTGTCATCTAGGTTGGATATCCATCGTCCCATCCACAGTGACATTACACACTCAATTACAGCCTGGATAAATGTACACAGATATAACAATTTCTTACCTTTATCAGCACAATGGTCCAAGGCCAGCCTAATGGTTGAAAGACTGCASAATTCTGTCACAGTTGCCAATCCTACTGTGCTATCCCAAAGTTGAAACTGAAACTATGAATTTGTCCAACCACAGGACTCCTGTGATGATAGGAGTCTGTTTTTAGATCAGACTTCTTTTATGAAACAGAACTTTACTTCATGCAACCCAGAGTTTAAGGTTCTGTTCCAAAAATGAGAAAATAATAAGGACCTCAAAGCAGTCATTACTATCTTTCTTTTGTGTGTGCCCAAGTTTAGGTTTTCAATCAAATTCAACCAAATTCAATCTGAAAATTCCAGATTCAACAGAAGGGTTTTTTCAGGCAGAAACTTAACTCCCAGTTTATGAGTTTAGAAAGAAAATACRTGACTCAAGCATATAAGTCAAGCCCTGATCAAAGTCCCCATTAACAGGAAGAATTTTCCAGTGTTGTTATTAACATTAGGAAAATCTAGCTTGAGAAAATAAAACTTAGAAAGTCATTCAGAAGCTCTGCCTTGTGCAGTCAGAAAGGGATTAGAAAGCACATGCATCAAGGGCCATCATATTACCTGTTCACGTTATCATTGTGGAAAGGGGAAAAGAACTTTGATAAAAGGAAGAAAGAATGGGAAATTTAAAGTAAATCTAAGAGGGAGACAATGATAGGCAAAAAGAAGACAAGGGGAGCGTGACCAGACATGAAAAAGGATTCTCCATGGAAAAAAAAGAAGGTGCATAGAGAATTTAAAACTGAAGTCAGAGGACTGAGCAGAGAAGCACCAATAGGTGAAACAGTGGGAGAAAATTCATGCTGACAGCAACAGATCTCTCTGGCAGTCACAARGGAGAAGCACTACCTTGTGAAAAGCCAATTTAGGCATCAGGAAGCAGTAGAAAGCATCTCCAAAATGCAGGTGAAGGCAAGAGCAGTCTGGACTGTGCTGTACCACAGAGAACAAAATCCAAGTGCATTGCTGTGCCAGTTACTGCTTTCCTAGAACAAAAGGGGAAATTTGCAAAGGAAGAAGGGATCACTAAGTTGTGAAGACAGAAGTAATTACTGTATCTGGACAAATTGTAAGCAGCCGTAAAAAGCTGCCACCAGGCTAGAAATATTTTAATTGAATTATTTTATGCAAATATCCCCAACACTTAACCTGTGGTTTGTAGCAGAACTTTTATTTCAAGATTCTGTGTGAGGCAGCACATGGATGTGCCCAGTTTGCCTTGAGAGGCCCAGGCTGGGTGCCAGGTGTGGTACAGCTCGGGCARTACGGGGTTAAACAGCTCTGCAAAAATGGGAGAGGATTTGTTCCAAGTCAGGACATTGAGCTGACACAGCAACATTTCTATTACTCGASCCAGGTCATTCAAAGCTGGGTAAGCTGGGGTGTCTCTGCATGCTTTAAAGGCAATCAGAGAATTAGTTTGCTGAAGGAAAAATATTCTGCAAACTTTTCAAAGGAGGCAGCAAGAATATTTCYACATTGGGTCTTACAGCTTAGTTCCTCCACTTGGTATGCGGGAAAAATGCCATTTGGAAATCTAAATTTGAAGGCTTATTTTTCAAACTCTTATTGCAGGAGAATGATAACCAGCCCTTTTAAACCCATGGAGCTAYATATATAGCTGAAAATACTTCTATATATTTGATATAATAATACCTATTATAGATATTTTTAAATATATCTCTCTTCATAGCTTTCCTTCATCTATACTTAAAATAATCAGTTCACCCTGCTGTTTTAAGGCCTTCATGTCTAAAAATTCCTCTCAGCATTCCAYGCTGTTGTTTTTATAATAGACTCTGCAATACATCCTCTCTTCCTTTCACTTGTTTTCTGTCATATGTTGGTGTAAATAACAGCAACAAAACCAAACAGTTACAATCATTCTCAGTACTTGAATTAAAAGTATTTATTGCAAAACATATGGTTCATCTGTCTCAGAAACAAAATTGCACAGGCTTTTCAAACCATAAATTAACATCAGCATTATTCTAGCACAATGAGCAGAAGTTTTCGTACATGTAATCTTACAATTTAAAGCAGTAACTTTATTTACTGAAAAAGGAAATCTAAATTTCTCAGCAGTTTTAAAACCTGGTGATAATAAAAGTTCAAACATTTTGGTTTTTCTGTTTWATTTGAGTATTGTTCTTTTGAGGGAGGACTTTTTCCTCTGCTTCAGCAAGCTTAGATCATAACTATCTAGTGTTGATTTTGACTCCTCTTTGGCTAAAACAATTTATTGTAGGGGAAAGAAAATTCCTAGTGAAGCAACATTGATCCTCCTATGCTGTAAAACATGTTATGTATCTTGCCTTCAATGAGCTTGTTACAAAATATAAATCCGTGCAGAAAAGCAAAAGGAAGGAAAATATCAAAAGACATCTAGGATATGAAAACTGATCAAACTTATTTTCATCTCAGGTTTAGAATTGCAGCTTCAGAATTCACAATTTGTTCTAAGAATAATGTTAAATATTTAAAATGCACTTTGTTCTACCATTGGATCAGAAAAGAGCAACAAAKCATTTTATCAGGCAACATAAACCCCCTTAATATTTTTTCCTCTGATTTTAAAAACATATTTTGTATCACTCAATGGATGGAGAAACAGTGATAGAAAGTGCTGT
Source organism: Malurus melanocephalus (assembly GCF_030028575.1). Lineage (NCBI taxonomy): Eukaryota > Metazoa > Chordata > Aves > Passeriformes > Maluridae > Malurus > Malurus melanocephalus. Next base: position 461,769 of record NW_026623268.1, read on the forward strand.
CACTGCCAAAAGCACATASAGAACAAGACAAGTGAGAGCAATTAAATTTCTGATCAGGATAATAATTTAACTGCAGATCTAGAGACTATAATCATCTGGAACATTTGAGCAGTATAAAATATTACAAGGACTRTGCTCCATAAATTATCATACACAACTTGTCACCTGAAGGTACTTCACCTAAAGGGGTGTAGCAGCTTCCTAACACTCTGCCAGAGATGCTATTTCTCCGAACAACAAAGGCCTCAAAAAATAGAAGGTTACAGAACACATAAAAACTGTTTGTGTGTCTACTCTGAGCAATACAGAGAGAAATCCTAAATGCAGGGTCATCGCTCCCCAGCTTCCTTTGGCAGGGTAGTGCCTTTATAACTGAGACATTTGATTTATCATGAAAGGAAAAGATAACCTGATGCTTTGAGTAATCCCGTGTCCCATTCACATAGACAGCGGATTGGAGGTCGGCCTCCTCACAATAAATTGAATTGAAATTTCAGCTTGATGAAGATAGGATAAGGTGAGTGTCCCATATTCAGTCACTGGACARTGTCATGCCCCTAACAACTCAAAAATCCAGCATCATATTCAGAAACACCAACAAAAGTCCAGTCCTTGAGAATCAAATGCACCTTTTTATTGYCATTTCAGTACATCACAGACCTTGCTGCGCACTTAGGAAAAAGAGACAAGTGACAATTTCTTCAGCCAAGAGAGAAAAAGCATGGCTACTTGTTAATGCATCAGATGCAGCTGCTTTATCACAGCCATTCTAAGRCAAATAATTTGGGGTGACATTCATCTCAGTTCGTTTTCGCAGTCTAAAAGTCAGGAGTGTAATCTAATCTATTCATTTAACTCCACTTGAAAGTCAGYGAAGGAGGCCAGATCCCTCCAGCAGACTCAGGATGAGACAAGTCCTCAGTGCATCCTAAAGGAGTTGGATGGATCATCCTCCACGAGCACAGGAGAGACACATCATCTGTTTAGCCTCAACATCTTTTAAATTGCTAGAGGTGRGTAAGATTAATCCAGCAATCCAAAGGACATTTGTCAAGTTATTTATACCCCATGCTCTCACAGATATCTTACTAAACCTTTACTTTTTTTGATCTTACAGAAACAAAGGGAGCTTAGGGACCAAATTTTCTTTTAAGCTCACAAAAGAGCATGTGGCAAGGATCAGAGGGCAGGAGTCTGCAGTGATCTTCACGTCTGAAGGCACTCAGGATGCACATGGTGGAGCAGTAAACTACCCTCAGGCTTTCCACAGCCCACTCCAGCAGGGAAGTGAAATGTGGAATCTGAAACCATCCCTTCAGGTGCAGGCAGTTTCCAACCCCCCTGTTCGAGCAGTTCAGCAGTGGTGAATGGTGTTTTGCTGCTCAGAATCATCTGGACATGCTGTCTCACGCTGGTTTCATTCAAGTTTCAAAGAGCAGCTTTCTTGTGTAAAATCGTGCTGCAGCAGCTCACAATTTGAACTGGAGAGCTGTGGGGTTTTGGCACRAGATCTTACCAGGCACACCACTGAGAGGTTGTAGTCATCCCTTATTTAGATCTGTTGTATGGAACAACTTTTCCAATTAAATAGCATTTTTTTTAAGCTTGGCTATTTCCACTTCTCAAAAGCACTTCCACCAAGCTTGTGTGGACAATATTTCCATCAGATTTTGCCAAAAGTGTGATGTTTTTCTGCTACATTATACAGCATGTGGACCCCATTCCAAGTTCAGTGAAAGGCAGCAGCTCAGTGCATTTTTCATCATAATACCGTGTGACAAATGCACTTATCCTGCCTTCTGAGTAACAAGGCCTATTTCAAATTTTTAAAAATTACTGTCACTACAATTTACATTTAACAACTTCTTTCTTGGCTAGTACTGGGAAAACACTGCAAGGAGAATTCACAAACATTAATTTGTCTAAAAGCATACATTTGCTTTGACAGCATTTTCAAGGGCCATTGTCTGACTTGCTCAGATATTCAGTCTGTATTTTTCTTTTTTTTTTTTTTCTTTTTGTGAAGTCACTTGTGGGAATTTTTTTTTTTTTTTTTGTGAAGTCACTTGTGGGAAAGCTATACCTGGGCAAACAGATAGGAAGGTTTATGAAATTACTCTTCACACAGCCATGAAGCCTCTCATTGTCCTCCCTGATGAAAAAAAGACTTATGGAATCAAAAAATAGTTTGGGTTGAAAGAGACCTCAAAGATCATTTCATTTCAACCCTTTTGTTAGACCAGGCTGCTCAAAGCCCCATCCAACATGGCTTTGAACACTTCCAGGGATGGGGCATCCATGACTTCTCTGGGCAACCTGGTTTTGTGCCTCACTACCCTCAAAGTAAAAAATTCTTCCTAATACCTAAAATAAAGCTCATCTCTTTCAATTTAAAGCCCTTGTCCTTTCACTGCATGCACTTGGAAAAAATCCCACTCCATCTCTCTTGTAGGCTCCTTTCAGGTACTAAAAGGCTGCTCAAAGACATGATCCCAAACCCTGAGGGACTCCACTCATCCATGGTCTCTCCTTGGACACCAACCACACCTCCTTCCATCCAATTCCTTACCCACAGAATGGTCCATCCCTCAAATCCTCTCTCCAGTTTTGAGACAAGGATGTAACGTGAGACAGCATCAATTGTTTTGGAGAATTCCAGGTTCGTGGTGTCAGCTGTTCTGCCCTTACTGACCAATGCTGAAACMCTGTGGTAGAAGGCCACCAAATTTCTCAGGCACAATTTGCACTTAGTAAAGCCCAAATCAGCTCTCACCAATCAATTCTTTAATTTCCTGGTGCCTTAGCATAGCTTCTAAGCAGGATCTGCTCTGTGACCTTGCCAAGGTGAGACTGACCAGCCTGTGAGTTACCCAGGTCTTCCTTTTTACTCTTTTTTTAAAAAAATGGGGCCTCTGTTTCTCCATTTCCAGTCAGTAAGAACCTCAATGGACTCCCACTTCTCAAGTATGATGGATGGTGGCTTAATCATCCATCAGTTCCCTCAGAACTCAGGATGTTCAGACATTGAATCAGCAAATAAAAACAATTCTGCATGACAAAAATAGAGATCGTCAAATAGTTACACAAGCTTGTAAAAGAAAATAGACTAATAACCCCTTCATGAAGAACTACTTAGCCATTTGTCTGAAAAAGCTTTAAAATAAAGTTCCAATCTGCTTTAGTTAAGCACAAATTATTGAACACATGGGAGAAATTAGATGAATTCCTACTATGTCTGCATCATAAAAAAGATTAGAGTAGATGATCTAATAGTCCCATTCCACCTAAAATCCTATCAATAAAAAGGAAAAGCTTCTGCACTTGCACATTTTCAGMAAATATAGCAAATAACCCACAGAAAATAGGTTATTTTCTCCTAAGTCAAAAGAACACTAAAAAAGAACATCCAGGTTTCTTGAGTCCCACTGTAAAAACCCTCCTTGTATAACCATAATCTYGCAAAGAAATTGAGAAAAAGAGATGCAAAAAAGCAGTCACACAAAGCATTTGATGAGCAATTTTGAATAACAAATGAATTAGTGGGGGAAAGACCTGTTTGTGGATAATTCATGAAAAGAAAAGAGGACAACATTGATCAAATAAATTATTTGCTGTAAATAGTTCATTCAGCATTGGCTTCAACACACATTACCAATTAAATCAGAGCCCAACACCACAGCAATTAGTTACAAAGTACAATCTGGCCACTTGAAAACCAGTCCAGATTGTTTAAATTGTTTMTTTTTCTGTCCATACCTCATCTTTGCCTTCTCTCAGGCCACTCTTGCCTACCTACAATACCACTCAACATTTTTCATCTCTTTTTTTGTATTTTCAAATTTGTAAAAAGTATTATTTTTCCAGGTACAACCAACCAAGTAAAAAACTTTATTTTTCTTTGTTAGGACTTGTTATGGAAGCATTTCTCAGAGGATGATTGTCTTGATATTACAGGTAAAATAATTTCCAATTTCTTATTTAACCTTCTGCTCTTTTTCCTAAAATGTCTAGATCTATATTTAGGTTCACATCCTGTAAATCATGTCTGCCTTTTATTTTCCACAGTTCAAGCAGTTATTTGTGTTAACACTGGGTTTCAGTTCATTGAATTCAATAAATTCTGAATTAAATTTTCTGCTGGCTTAATTTCAATCTCCAATTTAAAGACCAATTAATTCTGTTTTTTGCTCTTTATATCAAGTCTTGTTTCTTATATTCTGCAGTTCAGGCTACKTCTCCACAAACTGAATTAATCAGTTTTGCAGTCTATTTCTGTCAATAAATATGAGCCATTTCACTTGTTACTCTTTCACATTGTTGAACAGGATGGCAACAGAAGCAATCCAGATTTGTGGGGTATGAGCATGGAAGTCTTTAGAACTTTAGATATGAGCCAGGTTTATCAGAAAAGACAAGTACACTCACCAGTCCTGGGTAGATTCACCCCTTCAAAGTAAGGTCAGAGTGCCAGTGAGACTCTGCAAATTATCTGAAAACTCTATCAGGCTCTGAGACCATTTTCCCCTAATTTAAGTATTAAATACCTCCACAAAGAAAACTTCCTACTTCCATATGGATCCCACCTGATCTTCACGATGTTCCCTGGAATTTCTCAAGAAGTTTTATGGATACTTCTCATATTCTGCCAGCTGGGCTTCACCATCCAACTGGTGAATTTTCTAATTCACCTCCTCCCCTTCATCTAGATGTTTGGTTTCTCTGTTTTTCCTTATTGTCATTATATGTAAACATCCTTTTCAGGGTGTCTATCATCTTGCAGTCTTGGTGGACACTTYCCAGGACAGTTGCATTTCTGCACCATAGAGGTAGAACCAGTTTGCTGGAACAGCAAGGGCTAGTAATCAAAACAGATAAACGTGCAGACCAAATATTTTGACCCTRAGTTCCTTCCAGTGCAAACTGGATAAAAGCCACGGCATCACGGGTAGTATGATTTGACTTGGGCTTTTCTTCATTTTCTATACTGATTCTTATATTTCAAAAACATTTTATTCACTGCAGTAATATTTGAAAGTAAATCTTCCAAAGATTTCTTCCTCCAAGTATATTTTTGGAAGGGCTCATATACACTTAYATACATACAAAAGAAATACATAACAAAACTTGAAAACATCTTTCTTTTACTCTGCTTGCTTGTTTACAGATTCGGCATAGGGAATTGAAGATGATTTTTCCTTATGGTACAAGTTGTTGGAGCTGAAGGAATTCTTTAAGTAATGGAAAAAGCAGGTTCACATTGTGCTAGTAAATGGATAAGCAGATGAGAAGCTATCYGAGGAGGTGAGATTGCTCTATTGTATTGCTGACTACACCCAGCTAAACAATGAGAAAGATATCAGCAAGGCAAATGCAAGATCCCAGCCAGGCTAGGCTTTCCAGTGAAGATTTAAGAGCTAAAATTTATAGCAGGTKGAACATCTTACTGCTACATCCTTCAGCTATGCACAATTCAGAAATCAGTGCAACAACTGTTTTCTCTATAAGTCTGTGGTGAGTTCTAGAGGTGGTGAAACAATRTTTTTCTGAACTGAATTCCAGGAGAAGAAAAAGGGGAAAAGACAGGGAGGAGCTGGGCACTGCACAGAAAAATGCTTCCCAAGTGTGAGGGGGTGGCATGAAAAAAAAAAAAAACTGTAAGAAAAAATATACTCAAGACTGCACATTCTCAACACAGACAGCTGAGGGTTATTTTGCCATACAAAAGCAAACCCAAAGATCAGTGACACTCAGTGACTATTCAAGTGACAATAAAGATGCCTGTGTTTAATGCAGCGGAGAAAGCAAAAGCAGCAGAGGAATAAAATGGACAGAAAAGGTGGCCAAGCAGACAAGTCAAGMAGAAGCACAGCAAAAAGGCTTGAGGTGACACAGTTAGCAGACAGCAAGAGGAGACAGCCTTAATCAGTTTGGACATCAATAAAGACAGGGACAAGTGCCTTGATAGCACAGGCTGAAAGGTCAGGTCAGGGGATCTCAAAGCACATTACCAACTCGTTAATTAGCAGTTCCTGGAATCTGGGTACATAATTTKGTAGCCATCACAAAAATCACTAAAGGTTGACACTAAGTAATTCAGTGACCTTCCACAAGGTCACTGAGCTGGGAAAAAAATTTGGGCAGTGCAAATACACCAGCAGCTTCTCCTGGTGCCAGCCGGTCCTTTGTGCTTTTGGGACAAGTGAATACACTTTGTGACTCCAACTGTACTCATGATCATTCTAGCAAGAAAAAAACATTCAAAAACTGGTTTTGAGTGCTCAGCTCCTACAAATGCAACACAAAAAGACATTTTTGCACAGTTAGCAAAGATGATCTTGCACCAAACTGGAGGAAGAGAGAGAAGATAACCAGTCAATGGCATCATTTACAAGGGAGACACATGGTAACATAATTAAGACACAGACTCTGGGACAATCATAAACATTCATTTCATCTGAACAGAATTTAGAAGAAAAACTGAAGAAGAAAAATGAAGAAAAGTTCCTCCTTTGGTCCAAYACAAGAAGAATAATTAACAGAAATAATGCCATCTTACGTGACAAGTTTCTCCAAATTATAGTGTGAAAAATTCATTTTTTCCATACCAGTTATAAGGTAGCTCATTATGTTACATCCTTTCCAATCAGATCTTGTATATCAATAGATCCTTTTAAAATCCTAATCAAAGTCATGATCAAGCACACAAATCCAATTACAGTCCAGAAACAAAGCCCCTTTTTCTGGATGTAGTTTTCTCCAAGGACTAACGTGGACTCAGAAGTTTAGTATACATTCTTGAATAAATGCAAAGTGACAAACACATGGTAAAATTGGTTATATGTGGTTTATCAATGTGGAATGAATTGATCTGCAATTATTCTTGGGTTTTGTTTTTTTTTTAATTTTAGCTGGTTTTTTTTCAGAAAACTAATTTTTCTGATTTTTCTTTATCTTCTTTTACTTGGTAGGATTTAAAGTCTTGTAAGTAACACAGTATGGCAAGGAAACATCTTCACTCCTGTCCCCAAGAAAAAGGCTGAATTAAGGTTGATTTGGCTTGGATTATTTTGCTGGGGGGGGTAAGTGTGCAGGTGTGGTGGTTTTTTTTTAAAGCATGAGAGTTTAGGTCTCACCCACATTTGTAGTATTTTCTCTCAACTGCCATTCTTAACATTGCAATAATGTGTATTCCTGATTTTTTTTTTTTTTTAATGTAAGTGGTCCACACATCATCTCTATGTTTCTTTTTTTTCTTTTTTGGAAAATCTGCCCTACCTCACCTCAGCCAAATACAATACCAGTAAGTTGCAGAGACCAGCTGGGTAAATAATGTTTGCTTGATTTATTTTGAGGTTTTTAATTTTTTTTTTTAATTATGAGATTTGAAGTTTCATTGTACAGCTCCTTGTTCACAAGTGTATTTGGGGAGGGACAGTTTTCAATTCAATTTCAAGCAGAATCCCAAGAAATAATTTCTCTTCTTTACAATACACATTTTGTAGCAATGAAGGGTTACTTGTGTCCAAAACAAAAACCMAAAAAAACCCACACCTGCATAGACCAAAAATATTCAACCTCAGACTTTGAATAAGTTTTGGAGACAGACTTAAAATAATCATCCTTTGGATCTGGTCCCATTTCTAATCTTTCACAGGGCTAAAAAGACTAATGCACTCTTAAGGTATGGGTGTAGCTGAAATGCAATACTGCCCTTGCTCAAAGGGCTAAAAAAGTTACTATTTGATTAGCATAGCCAGTTCTAATTACTGAATCAAGTTTACAGCAATATACTCCAGAAGCTCAGCCACCATTAACAACCACACACCTATTCCTGAATCTCTTCTGTTGTGTAGGAGCACAGACACAAAAATATACAATGSATCTCCAAACTTACAAAAGTGCAGGCTTTCGTTTACCAGGGGCAAGTAAAATGTGGACATCCAAGTATTCTTAATGGCCCATGTAATCACACAAGCAAGCAATTGCTTTTCTWRCATTATCTAACARCATTCTCRCACAAAATATAAACATAAAATAATTTAGAAAAGAGCATTAGGTAAATACAGCAGTTGTCWACTTATACCAGTATTTTCCAGGCTGGAGGCCAGATAGATAAGCGAATCCACAGCAAAAYGTGGAAAAGGGAAAAATGCCTCCTATTATATTTAGGAAATTATTTCTGTTTATTTCTCAGTAAAGCAACACGCAATGTAATTTATCAGAACATGGAAGGAAAAACGCATATAGYTCAATATAGCTAATACACTTTTTCATGTATCCTTGCTTGGTAATCTTTAAAAATAATGACTTTTTAAAAAGTAGGGTAGGAAACAATATTTAAAAGTCCTCCCCTCCCTTTTAGAAAGTGGTTAAATATTTTCTTCAACCTAGACACATTATGAGGCCCCGTAAATCTCAAAAAGACTTAAATGTGTTTAATGTTAAGCACATACTAAAAAGGCTTTAGAGAATCAGAGTTTCTATAAAGAACTGTACACCAGAAAATGTTCACTGCATTGAACATACCTTTATTTTTTCCTGTATAAAAGTATTTATCTCAAAATATATAGGTTATACTCTCCATATAGTACGCAATGCACACGAGCTCTTGTCCTGGTGTACCCAACCTGCTTCTATTTTCTCTCAAAATCACTATTCCAGTATTCTGCTCCTCTTCAAACACTTCAAATGCATTAATCAACCTGTCAGATTCACTTTAATACTTTTGCCAGGACAACTCTGATCTTAATTCTGGTATGCAATAGTTTTAAGGAATCCAATSCAATACACAGGGCTTTTTTAATCATTGTTTTATGGTTTTGCACCTTCCACTGTGTAACAAAAAACAGCCCATTAATCATGTCAATCAAGTTTGTGTCTATGATCCTCATAGCTTTTTTCCAATTCCTTTACAAACTCCTTTAGTATTTATTAGCATGAAAATGCATTTGCATAAATAGAAGTGATTTTAAATCTCTATGCAAAAAAAAAAGCAAAAAAATCCCCAAAAAACAAAACAGAACACTTCAACTCCTGATTTTGTCCCAAAAAGGAGACAGGAAAATTTGTTTCCTGAAATCCAAGAGGCTGAAAACCATTCCAAAGCAAACTGAACTTTACATATGAGGCTAGGAACCACATGACCCTATTCTTTTGTGGGTCTGATCCTTGGTCCACTCCACACATCCCAGAAAGCTCACATGGATGCAGCATTGCTTGGTGAGGGAGTAGGAGGACAGAGGAGGCTGCTCCTTTCTGCTCCCCATCCAAAAGGGAGAATAATAAAGACCACAACCAGTACTCCAGGTGATTGAATGTAGGTAGAAAAATTAATTTTGTTGGTTTGTCTGGGATTTGTTTTTTTGCTGTTGTTGGTTGGTCGGATGTTGAAAGAATGAAGCAATTTCTATTCAGATTAAATACAGCAAGAGTACAGTGTTTTATTTCAGCTTTCCCAGAAATCATTTTTTAAAGCTCAGTGAAATATAAGATCAAATTGCTTTTCATGTAGAGGACTGCAAAAATATTTGTGCCAGCAAAAGAACACACAAAACTCTGGGCAGAATTTTGACCTTACTGGGTATCTCTTGATAACCRCAAAACTTTTCTGGCATTTACTACAGAACAACTGAGAAAGCACRCTGAAATATTATTTGTATTCAAAAAGGCATTCTGTCAATTCAGAGGAGCCTGCCTGAACAAAAGGGACAAGGAGGAAACAGAGCATATTTTCACCTTGCTTGGAGATCTGCTTGGGAGCTGGGACCAGGTAGAATTTTAGAGGTGACTGATGACTTGTAATGGCAAGTCTGGGATTTTCAGCTGTGACTAGAATGTTGGAGGTCAGCACTGAGTAATTTCTTAGTAATGTCAGGAATTTCAGGTATTTCCATGCAGTGTCTGTAACAGAGGGCACCCAACCCTTTGTAGTCACTCACAAAAATCTTGGCGAATGGCCCATGACATCCTCCCTAAGCTGCTCTCTGAGGTGCTCATGTATGACCACAAGAAGCAGTAGAAATTTGCAGTGGCCTGCAGAATATTTCATACTTGAGTGTAAAGGCACAAGATGGCAAAAAGAACAGAGGAACAGCCAGAGGGAAGTGGCACAGGAGCTCAGGGACASSAGCARTGTCAGGGTCAAATGCACTTACACCAAACCAAAACCCTGTGTTAATTCTGAGCTGAAGGAAAACTGACAGCACAGGAACTAGACCATAAAAAAATACAAGATTTTTCATTTTAAATTTGACCCACCTTTATCTTTTATTTACCAGTTTACAATATGTTTGTTGTTGCATCTGGACACACTACRTTAATATTTGTCCTAAAGTTCCTTTTACATTCTCATCCTTCTTTTCCAGTTACATGACAAATAAACTCCATGTTGCGTGAGAACACTGAAAGTGGCAGCTGAAAGAATGGGGTTTGTTTTTCCCCTAAGAGATATAAGSCACAAAAATGAGGATTAAACCTTCCTGTGTGTTTTCTAGATAAGAAATTGCCCTTCTTTACTAATATGGACAGATCAGGTAAGGCTACATCTCCAGAGAGGCAGCAGGAAATCCTCACTGGCTGAGTGAAAGGCTGATGCTTTAATACACTTAAAATACTGCTCAAGACCAAATGAGTACTTTGTGGGGACAGTAATATATTTGCTTTTGTCTTTCCAGAGGCATGGTGTGGGCTTCCCATTCCAGCAGCTCTGCAGTGCTCAGTTTGGCTGTGCAAGGAAACTGCAGGACATTTCTAAATACTGTCACACAGGCACTGGCACTTTCACACAGGGGCTGGCACAATGTGCAGTGGTGGTCAGCATGGAAAGGCAGAAATCCAGGTGAGGATCAGCTGCTCTACAGCCAGTGAACACAACAGGGCCATTGGGAATTGTGGAAGGGATATAATTCACAGCCACTTTGGCTCCTGCATAGAAACCAGAAAGATCTGTGCTGTTCTCATACCAGCAAGATGAATATCAACACAACCAGCACTGGYATTGCAGCCAAGGATGGGCTCTGTTTAGTCCAAACTCACTTAAGTCTGAAGTGTAGCACTTCAGAGGAGTAGTGAGGAGCACTCTAGAAATGTTAATAGTGGTAAAGAAAAGTGTCATAGATTTTACATGTGGTTTTCTCAACAGACACACACACACAGAGTGTTCCAGAGTACATCTCCTTACAGCTACACATACTCTGTTATGAACTTTTCTTTCATACTTTACAAGCAGATGGCTAAAAATTTTCCTTTTATCCAATATTTCCTGGAAGACAGAATGACAAGATAAATTTGTTAAACCATGAAAAAGGTGCAACTGATTTTTGCAAGATGGTATTCAGGAGTCCCAGCAGGGCACATAGGCTAAGGCATAGATTCCATAAGGTTTCTGTGCTTCCTTTAGTTACCTGAGCTATGACTATGAGAAACTGTTTACCTGTTGCCAAACCACACAGAGACTAGAAATCGGAAAACATGAAAATAATCCAAACATAAATTAGTTGATACATATCCTGGCTGTTTTGTCACTGTACTAATACCTGTGTATTAATAGTTTACCAATGTGACAAATCACTGACAAAGCCAATGTGCCTACCCACAGAAAGCTACATTTTCTCTTGACACATCAATGAAGCAAATTCAGTCAATCGAGTCACATGAGTWATTCAATCTGTCATATTAGTTAACAAACAAGTGCAGGAAAAATTCTGCGGAATAGAAAAAGTTTCTACTACCAGATTCCATTTGGAGTGCTTCAAGTGTTGGAAGCTTTGAATTTTGAAGTTTAATTAATAATTCATGCCATTAGGGGGGCTTAAAAAATAAAAAAAAAAATAAAAATAAAAATAAAAAAAACCTCATACAGCAGACCATTTTAAAGAAATGTTAGAATTGTTAAACCAACACATTTACTCATTTTTTGAATCATGATACCACTCTAAAGCCCCAAGTTAGTATAATGCCAGACTTTGCTAGGAACTATGCAAATGAAACAAAAAAGGCATTCCCTTGATTTAGGTATATGGGAAATATTTCAGTGGATGAGAGGGAGTAACCAAATTTCATAGGATATATAAATATAGATATTCTAACTGTCTCTTAAGCACTCAGATCAGCTCAGTGAAGTYTTACAAAAAAAAAACCTTGTTAAGTTTAACAAAAGCAGAATCTCACCCTTTTTCATTTGTAAAGCTACTTTAAAGTACAGGTCTAAAAGTCTACAGAGCCACACAGATCAGAAGATTAAGGCTGTTGGGTTTTCTAAATCACAGAATACCCCAGAGTTAAGCCATGGGAAAGTATTAAAATGGCATCTGCAGAGAGTCTAACAAAAGTCTTCTTGGAACAAAAACTACAACAATTGCCTCTTCAATAGACTTCCAACCATTCTGGTGGACAAGGGCAAAACCTTCGCCCAGGGACATTTTAAGGAGTCTTTACAAAGACTGGATGATGGATAAAAAGATGGATAGTTCATATGTGTCCCACCTTACACACCTTAGCATACTGTAGTTAAATGCATTTGCACAAACCCAGGAAACAAATCTGGTGAAAGCCTCCCTGAAGACAGGCTGCAATTTACTGCTCAAAACATTCATCAACTGCCCATTGTTATAGCAAGAGTAACCAGTAGCAAAAAAAAAACCCCAAAAAAACATAAAACATGGGTTTTATTTGTTTACAGTCATCATATCAGCTCACTACTGTGTACTGCCAAGGCTGAGCAGAATTTGCTATTTTAATTTCCCAGCTCTTGTAAATAGAGCCAGCTTCTAATCCCTTGGATATTTAAGCCATAATGTTACTCAGTGACTGTGTCAAAACCCCATCCAAAAAGATTTTCAAAGATATCTAGGTAACAAAAAATTTTAAAAGAGTCACATAGGAGTTTTTCAGCAGCATTTAAGGCAGACAAATYACCTAATTTACCTTAGTTTAGGATACTCCTGCATCTGGACTATGCTACATACACAAACACGTTTCCAGTAGCCAAGACTTGCTCTGGACACAAAAACAGAATAGTCCCTTCAGCAGCACAAAACACCAACGTTAATTACTACAAATGTGGYTCCTATTTCATAACTCTAGAGATGCATAATTGAAAAAGGCTTAGTAATCCCAGCAGGCACACACCTGGATCTTCATGCAATTCTCTATTTTTAAACTTCTTCTCTACACAGTTTGAGCAATAGAAATCTAAACTTAGGAAATTTACCTCATGTATTTAAAAAACCCGTGAGTTTTGTGTTTATAATACCGAGCAACAAATTTTAGCTCAAATTTCTAAAAATAACTTGCCTACTTMCAGATTTTGCAGAGCCAACTGTTAAAAAGCTTTCACAAAAGCATTTAGGATGGAAAAGACAACCAAGACTGTGGAGTCCAACCTTTCACTGATCATCATCGTGTCAACTAAACCATGGAATTAAGTGCCACATCCAGGCATTTACTGAACTCAGGGATCATGATTCCACCACCTCTCTGGGCAGTCTGTTCCAATACTTAACAACTGTTTCCATGAAGAAATTCTTCCTTATGTCCAGTCTGAACCTTCCCGACACAATTTGAGTCTGCGTACTCTCCTGCTGTCACTAGTGATGTGGGAGAAGAGGCTGACCCCCTCCTGGAAAAGAGGAGAGGGGAGAAGGAAGCAAAAAAGAGGGAAGAAGAAAGGAATATGTACTAGATTCAAGGTCTTATGAAGAAAGTAGCTTAACAAAAAACAAGAAATGCAAGAACATAAGATGGACAATCTGATAGACAATTTGATGGACAATCAAATTGCACATCTGTTCACCCCATGGTGAAATCCTYTGTGGAACAGAAAGTAAGGAGAATGTACACACTCCTGAACATGGATGTTTTCTGTGAGTCAATATTTTCATTTGGWGGATTTAAAACTCGTATCAAACCCTAATAAATTACAAAATTCTTTCAAAAGTCTGAACAATTGCCAGAGCATGAGTTCCATGGAACTGCAAATATGAAAGAACAGCCTTTGCTTTGCTGGGATCCAAATTTATGCTTCCAATCCCTTTCTCCTTTGTAAGCCATCAGTTCTGTGGTGCCTGGGGTTGTTCAGTRCTTCTAAAAATTAGATCATTTAGATCCCTGTCCCTAGATATGAATTTAGGAGTCCAGAAATAACTCCATAGTTGTGGGCTTTCTAGCCAATGGCCTAATAAACGTTTGTTCTCTGATTTCTCCTTTGTGCTTAAGGTAACACATTGCAAAAAAATGAGCCCATTCAAATCCGTATGTGTAAAATATTCATTACAAAGGCCAAAGTTCAATTCATGTTGCCTAGCCTGWGTTTTCTTGTACAGATTTAAAGGTCACTCTGAGATCTAAATAATTGCCAACATAGACAAGAWCCCCAGGTGAAAGGAACTGTTGGATGACTCCTTCTTTCACATAATTAAACACACAGATTGCAGTGGTGAGTCTCAGACCCAGACAGAAACCATAGGAAAGTCCAGAAGCAGAACATCTGCATCGTTGTGATAACTGCAAGAGAACACATCCAGGAATCTCCTCATTTCCTATGCTGGCAAAAGACACCACAGTTSTCTTTTGAGCTACAATTATCGTCACTTATCACCATTATACCCATTCCTTCATACCACCAACCTGAATGGAAGAAAAGATGATGCTCCAAATTATCAAGGCTATGCCAGCAGCTCCAAACTCCACTTGCTCCGTACTCCATCAGTCAGCATCGCTTGGCATCACTGTTGTCATTTTCTTCCAGTTGCCCTCAGCACTGCTTGCCTTGATAATTTATGGGTATGACTGTCCCTTACTGACAGCAGCCAATTGTACCATTAAAGGGCGATATGTTGCCATGGTAAAGAAAGAGCATCCAAATGTCTCATGCACAATAAAGGCATTAATATGCAGCTATTGCCACTTGCACCTCTTAATCCTGACGGAGGAAAGCAAGGCTGCTAGGAGCAATTATGATTTATTCCAGAAGAGTGACAGATATTTTAAGAGACAGGAGTGTCAGAGCAGTAGCTGGAACTCCAGTAGCAGGTGRAAAAGAGATAAATAGAGATGCACAATCTGAAGAGAGGTTACTGCATCTGAAAGGTAAAGACTTTATTCTTTKAATATACTATATAAAAATACAGTCAACACAGTTAAGTCCCATATAAATAAATAATTTTTTAAAAAGCAATAAAATACACTGGGGTTTTTTTTGTTGATTGTTATGCATTTTGGCATGCAGATCTTTCCATGATGACATTTCAGATGACTCACCAGTGGTGGTWTATGGCAAAGTAGGGGAAAAATACTCCATAAATGAAAAAACAAAACAGTCAACTCTGAAATTATATTCAAATCCCAGTATTAARCAGAGATTCTTTTTTGCTTCCTCTGTGACATTTTCATGCTGTACTCAGAAAGAACACATTAAAAAAAAACAAAAAAACAAACAACAAAAAACAGTGAAACCATTTCACCAACTACTTAGTTCCATTGCTGGTTAAAAAAATACATATCTAACTAAAAAATGTAATRAAGAAAAAAAATTAAATTCAGCCATTAATAGCAACCATGTTTGCTTCAATTTGCAACAATTCTTCTTACATGCTGACATTCAAAGRCAATATTTTGCCCTTCATCTGCCTCAATAAAAAGGCGGTTTCAAAGATAATTGCATATACTTCACATATTTCTTTAAATGCCACTAATCTTTCCTTTATTTATCTGCCACGACTGAATGTTATTCGACCTCTGGTTTTTTTCCAAAACTTTTATTGCAACATTATCTAGCAGAGTAAACATTTTTTCTCTGAAATCTCCTAGTTTGTCTAGAAACTGCCTTAATCAGGGATAACTGTGGTTCAGAAAGAACTATCAACACCATTTGGGACAGTCTCACTCTTTTTAAGAATACATTTGAAAGCAGAAAGAGCTAATCTGGGTCAAAGAACTAGTAACTTGTATTCCATACTGCTGGTGTCACCTTCTAATAAATCAGAATAAAAGGGCACTTCTGAAGAGTTATTCCAAAATAAGTATTTGTTTTTCTATTCATATTCCTACCAATCCCTTTTCAACCATTTGTTTAATTAAGAAAAAGGTAGATGAGAGAGGGGCAAAATATATAAACACGAAATATGGCATTTAACCTGTTATSGGGTGGCTAAAAACTGATATTTATTATTTTTATTACATAAAATATGATGTATGGCCTTTATAATATGGTACAAAGAACAGATATAAAGAAACCGGAGCTGTCAAACTAAGTCTCAGCAAAATAATGYCATGCTCCAAAATCCCCTCAAAATTTTTCCTTTTACAGACATTTTTGTGTTTTCAACCTCCCCCCTGCTCTCCAAGGGAAATATAGTTTGAAAGATAATGCTTGATGGTCAGAGTTTACAATACCATTCCCACGTTTAAAATAATCCACACAGAACAGACCTGGAATGTTTCAAAATACATTGATATTGATGATGGGTAGTGTTTTTTAAGGTCTCAAAGAAATCCATAAACCCTTGATTTTAGTTATGAATATATATCTGAAGCTCCCTTTAAGCCCATATTAAAATAGTCTATTTACAGGCTAATCTTTATCATACTTTACCCAAGAGAATAATCTGATAAACTGCATTCTATTGGTGACAGTGTTAGTGGTTAAATAATCCTTACATTTCCAAYATTTTCTAAAAATGAAAATAAAATTATCCTACTTTTCTTTTGTCTTTCTTCCAGTCAGATGTGCAATCAGTTTTTCTAAACACATTCATGCCAAAAGTAAATGTATTCCTGAGCAACTGTTATTGCTGTTGCTGGTGAAACATAGTTTAAGTTTTAAACTGCATCTCAATTATTCCAGTTCCAAAAATAGTATAAGTTTTAGACTGCATCTCAATTATTCCAGTTCCAACTCAATTTTTTATTCTCAAAAAATATATTAAAGGGGGGGGGGGGAAGGAAACCATTGTCATTATATAAAAAAAAAACAAATTTAGCTGACAACCCTGAAAAGGGAGCCTCTCTGTATTCATGTTTTTGGGGTTTTTTTTTAACACTTTACCTGTGTATACTTGGATATTTAAACAGCATGTGCAAATCATGCTGTAAGTGGGGTTTTTTTTCAGATTTGTATGCTGCTATTAACATCAGTTAAAGCATTTTTGCCATGATACACAGTTCAGCAATTCTGCATTTTAGACCTCAGCCCCAGCAAGTGAACAATTAAATAAAGCACTTATATGAATTCAATCTCATTGAGGCTTTTTGTGTTGAGCTTTTTTTTGTGTAGGTGGCAGCATAGCTGGCCCTAAAAATTACTAGAAGACAAAGGAATTAATCAAGTTAAAGAATGTGATAAAGTAACTAGGGTTTGGCCTTTAAAAAACATGTAAAACTGCTTTATTTATTTCAGTCTCCATACTCACCTTTTGCTTTGTGTGGGGCAACAGAGCCTCTCTCTCCCACTGCTATCAGTGCATTTAATTTTAATCAAAAYTGGTGAATCCACAGAGATAAAGCACTGCATTTCATTTCAAGAATAAGGTATGTCTTATCTTGACATCCTTTTTCTTAAAAGAACAACCAAAAAAGTGGTTGAATCACCATCCCTGGAAGGATTTAAAAATTGTTTTAAATTTAAGGATTTAAAAACCATTACAGACATGGTTTAGTGGTGGGCTTGGAAGCACTGACTGGTTTGACATGATGATCTTAGACACCTTTTCCAACCTAACAATTCCATGATCCTTCACACACRGTCCTTAGGTAACAAACAATCATATATTGAGTGATGCTGCTTGAAAGTATTCCACAACAGACTTTCATGGAAAATGTCAATGAATTGAGAAATTGAGAAATTTCAATAAAATTTCAATTCAATTTCAATTTTTGAGAAAATTTCCAGAATGTCTTTTTTAGAACAATTTAATAAGTTTTGAAAAAAAAAAAAAAATCCATCCTTGCTGCTTATTTTTTCATCAAAAGGCCAACCTCTTGAAATCAGAATTTTATTGATTCTTAAATCAGAAGTGAGTTTCAAATACCTTGTGCCATTGTTCACATTTCTGGTGGACTTCATTCTCTGCCATTGACTGTTCATGGATAGTCATTTGTAATATGAGAGATGAGCTGCCTGCCATGGGTTGTTAAGCCCATTTAAAACCCCAGTATAGAGGGAGATGTTGAAGAATTAGMAAGAATGTGCTCTGGATCTGTTATTTCACTGGCCTGCAATCTGCATAATCATTCAAGCAAGCATAAAAAGTCAGGTCTTTTAATTCCCTGCCATGTTTTTCCTGGTTTTATCACAAGAAAACATCTGCTTTATTTACATGGCTGAATTGGCTGTAGTCTCAAATTTTCATGCGAGTTAGTTGTTGTATTTTAATGAAAATTACCTTTTTCATTTCCCTCTCAAGACTATAGCTTTCCTCTGAGATTGCCAATAACAAATGTCTCCTGAGGTGACAAGAAAATGAACTGGAGTGCTTGGGAACTACACTTGCAGGTATTACAACATTTCAAAATTGGATTTGTTTGAAATCAGAACAGATGCACAAGTTTAGAGATTACCCAAAACAAAAATACTTCGAAATATCCACTATAATCTATTATTTCCTTTTTTTATATTTTGCTTCATTACATTAAGGTTCAGTGAATATCTATGTGTAAAAGTTTAACACACAAAATAATGAATTTATGAACAGAGAGCATTTTATCATTAATATTTACTGATCATCAGCATAGCCTGATAGTCTCCTGATAGTACCAAATAAAACAGAAATACTCAGGGTTAATATTCAGCCATAAAAAGCAGAACATATTCAGTTAGAGCTCCTATAATAGAAAAGTTCAAATACATTTAATTTTATATTGTTCCAAAAGAAAAAAGAACATTTCAATTTTGTTGCTACTTTTTCCCCCTCCAAAAAATGGTTTCATTGCAGGTCAATGAGAATAAGTTTTTGCCTTGACCTCATTGCAGTGTTTTATCTCCCTCTCATCTGTTCATTCTGAATATATTAATGCCAGGTCATCTTGATTTGCTACTAAACATAATATTATTTGTGATAAAAAGGCAAATTATTAAGGCAAAACAATTATCTTCATCATTCTTCAGCAACTGGGGTAGAGGGATGTATGCCATAAAGTCTGGATTATTTCAATCATTTTTCCTTCCAAGTGAGAAGTAYTTCAGCTGGACAAGTTAGCCCAATTTTTGTTAGTGTGAAAACAGAAATATGTTTCCCCTGTTTCATGGTCAGAAATTGTTTTCCCAGTTTGATCTGTTAATGCCTACAGAACGAGAAATGTGACTTCCAGTTTCTATTTCTCAACTTCATAAATATTGTTTGATATTTTCAAAGGCATRCTTTGGATTAGAATATGCATTAGTTCTGATTTTAAATATAGCCTAGAGATCTTCAACAGCCTTAAAAATGCTAGCTATTTTCTATAAGAAAACACAAAATCACGTCTGCTACTACATGCACATACTCAAAAAAGCTGCATGATTTAATTTTTGCCTTGGAAAAATGAAGCACAGTCATTAAAAAGAAATTTCCATATATAGATTTTTTTCCTGTAGCTTAAAATTTAAAACAATTACCGTCTTTTGGTTCTGGTGAACTTCATAACTTCATTCTGACATTATCTTTTCTTTGATTTTTTTTCCCCCTGAATCTCTCTATGAAACCACCATTCATTTTATTTAAAAGTAATAGTGCACAAGTATTTACATGCTCTATTCAGCAGACTATTCAATCTAGATTTATTCACCCTGCAGTCTGCCACAGATACAGGTAGATGGAGGGGTAGAGATTGCTACACAACACTTATAAAATGTTAACTATTATGCCTCAGAGAAATTACCTACAAGACCACAATAGATCATCCTGTTACCTTCACATTTTTAAAGCCTTCATAATGATGTCAAGAGYTGTGCTGGTTCACCTTAGGCAGTGCAAAGAAATACTTTTATTGTCAGTTCAGAGAGATGCAGCCTGAGAAGGCACTTTGGGCCAGTTGTTCTGACTGACTGATACATAACAAATGGTGAAGGAATCAGCTACATCACAAATTTGGAATGCAGTGTGCACTTTGTAACCCAATATCCATAGGCTTTTCTCACAGTGAATGTGTCATTACACACACAGATGTAATTTTCTATGTGAAAGAGCACTTCTGCAGTCTTACCTCACCAGGTAACAGGTAGAAAACAGCCACACAGGATTAATAATATTTCTTTTACGTKATTTTCCTCCTTAATTTTCACATCAGCTCATTGGAGGCTCTGAAATTGGGCTACAGTGACAAATTTGGTGAAGTCAAGAGCCCCTTGGTGGGGTCTCCAGCACACTCCCAGAACTGCAGRAGACCTCAGAATCTGCAAAGCTGATTCAGAACCAGCTTTTGAACCTGCAATTGTGCAAGTCAAAGTGTTGATGGTGACTGTTTATTTAGTTAGAACTTTTCATGAAGAAAAGATACAAACCAATTTCACTGATTTCCAAAAGGAATAATCTCAGGGTAGTTGTGCAAGGCAGCACAAAGAACAAGGATAGGCAAGTGAAGTATCTTAACCAGATYCAAGCAGAAGATAACAGAGTGTAAGGATTTATTAGAAGGATTAAAGACAGCAAGAAAATCACTGGAAATTGTGAAATGCACATATAACCTTGTACTGTACTGGAGAAAACCACAACCTAAATCCTGAATCAAACTTYTGAATGTCTAGCAATAATTCAGTGAAAAATTTATACATATAAATGAGACTAATTTTTACAAAGAAAAAACAAAACAAAGACATCTTTTTCTTTTTTGTTTTTTTTTTTGTTGTTGTTTTTTTTGTTTTGTTTAGAGTTTTTCTAATCTCCTAGGAAAACCTGACCTATATAGATTTTAGTAAATAGTAGAAAATCTGGCTCCACTCAGCTTGCATAACATGAAGGAATCAGTGCCTAAAAGTGAAGGACAGACAAGATGTTGTTGAGCTGATCTACATCTGAAAGYTTTTCTGCTTTAAAATAGAACATTGCACATTTATTTTTGCTCTGAGTTGGAAAAAAATCTGAAAATAATAGAACAGAACACTCGTGGAAGTAAAAGACTTGCACATTTTAAGGATGGTTTAGGGGACATCTACCAGAAACAGCAAAGTTTTACTTCGCCTTGTCTTAGAACAGAGAAAGAGATTAGGGCAAGATGAATAAAATCTTAAATGCTAATTTTGTGTGTATATGATATTAAGTAYACCAGTAGCTGATATCCAAAGTTCAAGTCAAGAGAATATGAATTAGTTGTCAAAAGTTAATGCTTCAACTTTTTTGCKTTCCAAGTTTGTCAGAATAATTCATTTCCTCTAACATTTCAACTTCAATAAGAGCACARTTTTGATGAAAAACTGTCAAAAAGAAATCAGACAGCTCTTAAAAAGATTATTRCACATCACAGTTCACACCTGTAACATTTTCCCTGCCAGCCAAAGTGCAAATTCCCTCACCAATGCACATTCAATAATACTGTGGCAATTTATAGAAAGAAAGTAATTATGATCAGAGGAAAAGAGCATATGGCTGATCTCAAGGAAGGGATTAACATCTCCCACCTCAAAAATTTAATTACCAAGAGATTCCAGATGAAGAAAAGTTCCTAATTAAGGATGTGTTTCCTAAATATTTTAATACAAAGGCAWATGAGTATCATCCATACATTCCTTTAGTTAAGACTTAACACAATAAGGAGGCTACAGACACATTAGAAATCAGAAACTCAGAGACAGAAAGCAAAATTAGGAGAGTTCTTAAMGTTAAATATTGGAAAGGGTGATTTTAAAGGAAAATCACATCTCCAAAAAAGACAAATCAGAGTTTGTATGATCCATAGAGACAGTGGTGGGGAAGCAGCTCTGGGGCAGCTTGGGCTGTTTTCACTCAGGCAGGGAGCAGAGAGCACCAGGAATTTTGTCCTGTTAGCTGGGACTGCGACAGAACACTCACAGGAACTGTGGGGTCACACTTCACTGGGATGCAMCCACACAGGGATTTAGTGAGGTCCAGACAGCCCTGTGGATACACCCTCCCTGATTTCCTGCACAACACCCGTCCTGCACAGAAAAGCTTGAGACTGATTGCCARTCAAGGGATCAAAGGGTTGATTCCTAGAGCATGGCTTAGGCCAGTCTGCCTAATTCCAGATTAAGCAATTCCAGATTCCTCAAAACCTGAATATTCCCATCCTCCTGGACTGCACACAGCCTCATCCAGCTAAGAAATACTTATCCAGTATCAGGGTTTTAAATAACATCCCAAATGTTTCTAAACCCTATTTCTTTCTATAGTAAGAATCACTGTCACTTCCTTGCTAAAAAAACACAGTAGAAATTACTYAGAAAAACTTGAATCCCAATTTAAGTCAGAACACAATCCTTTCTTCGACTCAGCTCCAATCTTCAGTGCACTCCAGTAAAACAGCATCTTCCCTAAGCAGTAAATGCACACATATTTCAGAGAAGTACTTGTGATGTTTAGAAATTTGCACAGGCTACACTCTCCTTAGGTTTCTCAGGTAAGAATAATATGTACCCTTCCTTGACTCTGACATGCAGTTCTGTTCTCAGATTCATCTCAAAGTTAGAAATCTGTGCATTTATGCAATATAAGTAATACAAAGCTGACTGAAASAACCCTCTATTCTCTTTCTCTCCTGAGGAAGCAGATTTAAGTTTACTCTTACAAACAGYTGRACTGTAGGCAACAAAGGGTTAATGYATTTGATTTCAGAGACTTTGATGAGACCATGAAGCAARAAAGGACTCAGCAGAAAGAGTCAAAGAAGTGTTTGAAATACAAGCTTCTGAAAAGAAACTCATAACTCTGTAAAAATAGATACAGTACTCCACATGTGAAAAAAAAAGAGGGAATAAGAAAAATAAATTGTTGAGTTGGAGCACTTGCATAATTCAAACTAGGCACACATGAAAAAGCAGTTCAGCTAATGCCAATGCAGGTGAGATTTTCTTCAAAGCCTGTAATTCAGAAGGATATTTTATTTTCATTCTGGATTTTTTTTTATATATGTCAAATTTGGACATTTTAATATGTKACCAAATAATGAAGCATACAGAGATGGGCAATTTGTGTGCAGATTTGCATGTTATGAATGACTCCTATCAAGAAGCATTTCCAAAGTGATAGAATTTACTTTGATAAACTTACAGTGAGAGCCACCATTMAATTGAAATGAGATCTCAAGGCTACACTGTAGTTGAAACTACATTTACTGAACTTAGAGAAAGCTGAGGTTCTGTAGTAGCCGTAGGAAGTCTGTAATAATGAAGATCCTGAATGGGAAACAGCAGGCAATATCTTTCAGTAAAGATTAAACTGTGGCTTCATCACAAGCCAAGATACAATCAGCACAGATCCAAACTTTTTTAGAGACTTATAAATGTCTTTCCCTCCCAAAAATCTAACTAATTTCAACATAGAAAGATAATGGAGAGTATTGACATTGAATTTGAGATAGTGTGATACAAAAAGTTAGAGGGGGAATAGCAGGACACGACATAGGGAACAGCCAGAAAACACAGAATATTACCTGACAGGCACAGACCAGGTAATTTTGCACACAACAAGAAGTGAAGAAACTTCACTTCTCCTCGGCCCCATCACGTAAGAAATCTATTATCAAGGAACAGAATTGATCTATTCAGTCTCATATTTAAACTACAGGGGAATAAAAATGACTTAGACCCATATGATGTCTCACCCTGGAAGGTGTGATAACCTTTTAGGTGAGCYATGAATGACTGAAAGGCAATGAGAAAACAAGAAACACAGAACCCCCATGAYTTCAACCTACAGAAAGTCTGTGAGAAATAAATATTCCCCTGAGGGTCAATCCATCCTATGTGACAAAGAAAGACCAAAAAATCAACTTCTCCAGTAAGTGTTGGTTAAAATTGCATTATTCACAGGCAATCAGAATTTCACATATATATTAAATTAAGCAATGGGYTACAAAAAGTTTCTTTATAATCAGAACACAACTCTATGATGTCTGGGGTTGAGTATTCACTGCAACAGATAAGGGGAGTCACACCATCCTGTCTGCATTCTCCAGCTGAACCAAATACATGAATGAGCCTTTTGCATCCTAGAGCTGCTCCTACAAATGTGATGCAAGCCTTTCTAGACACAGTCAGAGGTATTTTGACACTCAGGAATATAGAGAGGTGCCCAGCCTTTAACCTGCTAGTGTTTGGGAGCATGAGAGGTGTGTTTGTTTTGTTTTGGGGATTTGGTTGGTTGGTTGGTTCGGATGGATTTTGGGGTTTTTTTCTCCCTAAAGCAGCTGAATAAGTGAAGTGTACATCTCACCATTATAATTTCTAGCCCTTGACATGTTTTTTCAAAGCCAACAGAACCCCCTTTTGACAACAATGACTTCAAAATGTACACTAGCCACCCAGTTAAGTTTCCATGTTGTTCAGGATCAACTACMGAAGTGTTCACAGGAAGAATGAATGGAGTTGAAAAAAAACCGTGGAAATTCAAATAAGTGTTACTGGAGAATGTCCTGCCCTCCTCTGCTACTTCTGTCAAGTAATTATCAGCTCCCAAGTGCTGCTGACCATCATCATTTCCACTTCTGAAAGCAACTGGCAGCATGTAGCAAAAATTGCTTTGATTGAGAAGTGATRCGATAATATTTGATGATCTTACACTTTGCCAGACTTGTCTAAGGAGGTAAGAAATTGCAGAATCAAAGTAATGCCACAGGGTAGCAGAAAATCGACACCAGCTTTAGATAAGGGCWTCACTGTGTCCATATGCACCCCCAAAATTATTTAAGAATCTCTCAACAAAGTAACTGATAAACAAGGGGAGGGTCCTAACTGAGACAGTTCATGGTTGGAAATCCCTGAAACTGCTAGTTAACCTACAAATTGAACCATAACTCTTTGCCACTGAGCATTAACAATACATCACTCAAGCCCAAAATAGTTTCTGTATCATACTTAARGTTGTAAAGCTGATCCCATTTGTGTACTGCCAACACACTGGAACCACTGCAGGATTGTTTATGCTGGYTTCTGTTGATGACATAAGTCTCTTGCAAACACACCAATGCCTTAGAGAATTAGGACTGGCCCCAGTATTTTCCAGTAGCCGATAAATATTCGGAGTGAAGAGTCTTAGAGATTTTTTTTTTCCCCCATTAAAGAAAGGGGTTTTGGACTAAAAACCTACATATCGGTTCCACAGAAATCCCTGATAAGGTATTAGTACCACCTCTGCTGGAGAAAAACAAGATTTTCTATGCACAGTGCTGTCTGCTTTGGCAGAGAGGAGCTGAATTGCTCTGGATCAGATATAGTGACAGATCATGAGATAGACTGATGGCAGGGACCTA
The DNA here is from genome assembly GCF_030028575.1 of Malurus melanocephalus. Lineage (NCBI taxonomy): Eukaryota > Metazoa > Chordata > Aves > Passeriformes > Maluridae > Malurus > Malurus melanocephalus. The sequence goes on from NW_026623268.1 coordinate 487,167, forward strand.
AGTGCCAGCATCTTCCCCTAACATAGAAGGTTTATGGAATTTCTTTTTTGAGTGAAGAAAAAGTTATGAGGATAAATAACTACAAACTGTTCTTTTTTTCCATTCTCTCTGCAGTGATTTACACAATACTTGCAATTCTACCTGCTCTGTAGGGAATTCCTGCTGGGCAAATTCCCATTTTCCTTCATTTGCTTGTTTCCCTACTCTTAGCTGACCACATAACTTATGACAGCTTAGAACTTTCCTTTGCATGTCAATGTATGCTGACAATTTACACAACTTGACTCACTYGGGAAACTGTAATTTGCCTTGGTACATGCACCCTTAAATTGTGGTTTGGAAAACATTAGCCTTTCAAACATAAACAAGCTGCAGAATTAAATCACATTGCTCAAGTATACACTATTTGAATATTAAATTATCACTGAATAGAAAACAGACTTATCTGCAATAAGCAAAGGCTCAAATATGATGTGCTAATAATACACTTCATGGGAGAAAATATGAGTGAAAATAAACACCCTATGGAATTACAGCCAGTGATGAGTTGAGCTCATCTGAATTAAGAATGAGGTGTAACACAATTAAAATTAATAGGAAGCTGGTACAAGACTATTTTTCTTTTAATAATACTTGGAACTTCATTGCSATTCTAAATTCCCAGAGCCTTTTCAGCTTGAAAAGTCACTCAAATAATGGCTTTATTCTGAGTAAACCAGCATGGTTTGATACTATAAATACACCTGCTTAGACACCTGGACTGATTCTGCCAAGTTTTCTGTGTTTACAGTTTAGAGACACAAATACTTTGACTCCACAGACCTTTAAAATTAAGCATCTGCCTACATATAGACATCTTTGCAAAACTCCTCTGCAGAGTTTATTAATATTCATTTTCACATCCTTAGAGAGAAGGAAATGACACAAATGGGCCTCAGCATATGTGCTTAATTTTACATAAATAATCCAGTTAAGTTCCTTGTTAATATTCATGTGCAAAAAGTTAAGTACACAGATATTTGACAGATGGGGACCTCTGTGATTGGCTTTCATCTGGATCCATTTGTATTTAACTTTTAAATGTTGGCATATTTGCACCATTGCTCTGTGGAGAATCATCTTAGAAATGTGTGATGYATATTGGTTCACAACAGTGAGGCGCATGTTTTAGAGATAATTAATGTCTCTCCAGATTAAATKATTTMTTCTACAAAAAAARAMMAMATGGTTTAMGTGGAAACCWGGCTGAGAAGTGAACCAAGATGAATTTKAAAGCTGGACTTTTATTTCCATATAGAAAATTAATCCTGTGCAATACTAATGTAAATCATCCTAAAATCCAATCACATTATATAGTGTATACAACATTTTGAAATTACACAAAATAAAATAAAAAAAAAATCCTCCCCTCTTGCCCCTCCCCAAAAAAGCAGTCGTTATCTGAGGAAATTGTGAGGACACCTACACAGGACAATTATACAATTAAACCTACAAAGCATCTAAACAATACTCGACCATAACCTCTACAGGGATATCTGACTGCTGAAAAATTATTTTCTTTTTTTGACTTTCTGCTATAGCACAGTAATATTTTTTTTACAAGAGAAAGGAGTCAAACCTCTTTTGCAGCATAAAAAACAAAATTATACTAGAGCCAGAGCTAAAGAACAACAAAAATGGGACTCAAAACCTCATTCCATCTCCTAGCAGCAATTTACTTTTTTCAAAACCCTGTCAAACTCATTTGACATAAAATTCCAAGCTACTAAAAGGTGYTTTGTCCTCTAATTTATTTCTATTCATTTTTATAGCACTTTCTGTTTTGATCCCTCTTTATTGTACCTGGGAGGTAAGCTCCACCACATCATTGTTAAAAGAAAAATAATAACATTGAGAAGTATTTTAATGAATCACATTTCACGTTGAAAGAAAACATTGTTCCATTCCAAATTCCACRCACGCACAAAATGAACATATTATTCTCCTTCTCCAAGCTTCCTAGAATATAAGACCTGAACCCAGAAACACAACACAGATGTGAGGCTTTCCCTTTCCCCACACATTTCAAAGAGGTTGAAAACATCATTAAAGGCARCCAACCCCAAAAACACCAGACATTTTTAAGGGCTAAAGGTAAAAATATTCTCAAAGAGAATAAATAATTTTAAGTAGGAAGCAAGACATCCATAGGGGAGGATAGTTTCWAGAGGTTGTTTTGCCAGTGAAGAGGTACAGAGTGTGGGAGTGTCAATGTCCCAGGTGAAAGCTCTGCCTTCTGCAGTGTTCAGATGCCACCACGCTCTGCAGCTGGGTGACAAAAAATGGAGATGAAAACTTCACAGCAGTTCTGCTGCAGCACCCCTTCTCCTCACCTGCAGTCTCATGGTCTGAAGCAAACATGCAGAGATGAGAAACCTCAATTACATGGCAAAGAAAACTGTCTACGGTATGCATGACTCTCTTCTGTTCCAATGTCATGCTSCCCTTCCTCCCCAGCCCCAAGACGGTCTCAGAGCTCTTGTCAGCAGTGCAAGAAAAAAAAAATGTCTCAAGACTTCTGAGACTATTAAACATTTTGCTTCCCCTGCTAGCTTTTCTCATTGTATCAAAAATATTAATACACAGACATCCTTAGCTCAAGTTCACGCTGCTGCCAGAATGGCAACACATATTCTCTCCTAAGAAAACRMTGGAAATCCCAGRGCRTTTCTAGCAAGTTGGGAATGCCTGRAGAGAGCAAGAAKCTAAGGCTATCTGCAAAATTCTCCCTGCCTTTGAAGTAAAAAAACTAGTTTTGGAATCTTAATGGGAGCTTTATTACTTACATGGYCACAAATACTACATAAAAAACAAAACTGCACAGGCAGGAATGCGTATGTTGTTCATCAAATTTTAACATTGTCCTATTACAGAACACTCTTGTTTATATTGTGTGCATGTAATTCTATGTGCAGTAGAATTAACAAAAGAGAAAGCAGTCATCAAAAACCTGYTTCATATTGATTGAGAAGTACAATTTTCTCAGAGAAGAATCTCTATGATCTTTCAAATGGAAAACCCAAATTATTCCGTGTTCAATACAACCATCACAAGTTTTTTTGTGGAATTACTTTTTTTTAACAAACCTGTATTGTTAGAAATGCTTGATGAGTTATTTGACATAAATCATTGAAATTTCTGTGGGGAATAAAGGGTCATTGTGTGTAAATTACACTATTTCATTTAGAGAATTTACACAAAACCAGAAGTCTTTTTTTTTCATATCTCTGGCCTCTGCTACATCCCAAGACAAGAAACTGCAGATTGGACAACACAAAAACATGTCCAATTTTGGGCACCAGATTAAAGAAATCCATTATTTGTACCTCTCTAAGAGTTTCATCTCCCTGTAACATCATGCTGCATTGTCATTTCTGCTGTAAGAGCATCTGGATGTGTTCCTGCTGAGTTACACTATACCTCTGGTTCCTTGTCTTTGTCAGCAGTCTTTCCCATCTCTTACCTATTGCCAGTTTTTGGCATTAGTTCTCAAATATATTCACTAAGTCTGTGTTTCATTCTGCATTTCTAGCAGTGGTGCAGGAAAAGGGTGTTTTTTCACAATAATTCCACGTTCCTCCATTCTTGCTCAGCATATTTAGGTGCTGATAGGTCCTTCAGATAAGAAACTACAAGAAAGCTTCTTGAGAAAAGCAAACACTCTTCTTCCAACAGGTGAAAAGGTGTTATCACCTTGAAGACAACCTGAGAACAACAAAAGAAGACTAATCTGCCCACATAATTGTTTTAATTATAATAAAAAAGCAAACAGTGAGAATCCTGCAGGCACAAAATATGCTGCATGCACCGGTAAACCATGAAGGGTTTCTGTTGTGTTTGTCAAAAAGCTCTTTAAGAAGGACAGCCAATTGCAGAAATGAGGCCTTGGTCACCCCAGGATAGGTAAAGACAGGAGGAAAAAATTTGTATTGAACTCAGGCATCCACAGTGAGCCAAATTTAGCAACCCCAAATAAATACTTGACAATCCTCATTGAATTACACATAAAAATAATCAAGCAAGAGACAGGCAAAAGCTCAGCCTTTGTCYAACTTGTACTGCCAAACTGCTACTCTTCAAGCTTCTCAAACCTCATTCTTGTCTTTCTCATGATTGCTACTTTGGTTTTGTTAAAAAGTGTGTGGCTGAGCAAGGAGAGAAGCAGAGGCAAGCTCTTTGAGAAGCAATTCTAACCATCTGCATCACAAAAACTTATTCAGTATTTACTCTTTCCCACTGAGTAAAGCTTCTGAGGGCTGAGRAAATGCATTTTTCAAAAAAAAGTCATTTGTCACTAAACTTGAACAAGACACTGCAGATAACTTGATATTTGTTTACATTTTAGCAATGTCCCTTCTTTTTGTAATTGGAATTTGAAACTGTAAATGTAAAGAATACAAAGCAAATCTTTTTCTTATTATAATTTTCACGCTTCCCTGGACATAACAGTGAGTGAGACACTTAGTTTTCAAGAATATTTTACTGCAAAAGTAACAATTTCAGGCATAATTTGTAATGTGGGATAGCTGAGCAGGGAACTGAGGCTGTAAGCTTTTGAAAAGTGAGAGGTCACTGAGAAAGTAGATTCTCAATTTAAGTTTTAGCAAGAGCAGAGAAATAGAAAGTGTCACATTATTTTGACTAAGTTCTCTCCTGAGCTAATGCTTTCAGAGACAATAGTTTCATTTTGAATTAAAACTGGTTTCTGAAGCACTTCACATCTTCAGCACCAACTAAAGACAACAGGAACCTCAGCAATGCCATAAGAAACTTGGTCACCGTAAAATAACAATAACAATAAAAAAAGAAGACAAAAAGTTTTGAAAAGACGCTTTACACAGAAGACAAAGTTGTCACCTCATTTTTCCACTGTTCTGGGGAAAATTGTAAACAGGAGGACATGAGAGAAATTCTAAAAATAATAAATTTTATGCACTCCCTATTGTCTTGGACCACTGTTGTTTTAACTATAGTTTAATGAACTTGTTATGAATGTCAGGGTTATTGTCCTTCATTGCTTTCTGGTAATGTGAACAACTTCTAGGGATGAATTAAAATATCAGTTTTCAGCTTCCATATT
>NW_026623268.1:492386-496737 GCF_030028575.1 Malurus melanocephalus
AGTTACAGAGAGTTATCTGAAAGAAATGCAAATTAAATCACAATGAGCTTGGTGTAAATGCTCTGTTTGTGAATGTGTACATGTAACTCCATACAACCCCTGCACCCCCAGGGCAGTTATGGCCATCACATGTGTAATCTACTGTCTGCACACTTCCACGAACCCAGGCTGGCTGTCCCAGACACCCACAGGCTCAGATTTGGGGGTTTTTATGCTAGTTCCCTACAGATCACTTATACTTAACTCTCTAAAGATTGCTTATAGCAAGGCCTTCTTTGAGAGCCTTCAATAAAAGCCTGAAACCCACAGAGTTTATTGCAAGCATCTGACAAGGTCTCAGGGGAGTTTGGGATATTTCTGCCCCTCCCCAGTTATCACACAGAGCAGCATTTTTTACTAATGGGAAACAATGACCATTTGCCCACCAGGGATCACTCCACCCATGTGTGCAGAAAGGCTGAATAAGCCAGCACAGCCACAGAAGCCAACCACCATCAGAAATGGAGACACAGACCATAAACAGTGCTTTGCATCATTTCACCATTCCTGCCCACATTAGTAACTCACAGAGATGAGGCCCTTAAACACTCTCAGCTCCCCTTGTGCGAAGGAGCAGGATGCAGTCCCCACCTGTATATTTTCCTCCAAACTGTGTATTTGTGTGMCCAGTGGGATGATATTTTTTTGATTTGGTTGTCAGCAAACAGAACTTCATATTATGCTCCTGTCTTTTTGCTTTCTTAGCTAGCAGACTACAGTGAATAAGGGTTATTCTGTCATTTTTTTTTCAATTGTTTTTTGAATCTAGGCATTTTTCATGAAGCCAGACTTCTCCATTATTCATAGGAAGCATACTGTTGTGAAGACATGTTTTAGAACCATCAGTTTGGGGACAAGCATTTAGATTCATCTCTCTCATCCTGCCTCTGCTTGGAGATAAAAAAAACAAAACAAAACAAACCCACCTGGATGTGATCCTGTACAATCTGCTCCAAGTGAATCTGCTTTATCAGGGGTTCTAGAATGGGTGATCTCGTGGCTCCTCCCAACCCCAACCATTCTGTGGTTATTCACATCTTCAGACAGCCTAAAGACAAGGAAGGTGCTTGTACTGAATGCATGAGTCAATGGGATGTGCCAATTAAAATACTGCTTCTTCATTTTGAGCATTCATACCTGGCTGACAAAAAAGTGCCCTGAACTGAATCAGGAGGACAAAATATATACTTGAAATAAAAACTGTCAATTAAAAAAAAAACTAAACCAAAATAACATATCAACACATCATTGCCAGTAGAATATCCAAGCATATATTGCACTTTACCTGTGAGTTAAATTATCACAACTTGTTACCTACTTCAGAACATCCAGTTTTGATTTCAAAAGGTGGTTTGCCAAAACTCTTAATTTTAATGCTGTATATTATATGAAATATTTGTCCATGTATTATATGAAGCTTGTGTTCATGCTGTGTATTACATGAAACATTTTGAATTTCTGTGGGGAAATGGTCATAATCAACAGCTTATTCCACTTTGCTGCAAATATGAAAGGAAGAGGTATCTATCWTAATAATATAGTATGTAGTTTGTGAAGTATGGTTTCTTATTGAATCGAGAGACCTAGGTAATATTTATATAACTCATTAAGGTATACATTAATCTGAAAACTTCTATATCAACATCTGTTCACGTGTTCTCAAACAGCAAAGTTCATTTTTCCTGTATTGCATTTTCTTGTATTGCCAGCAATATCTGAAAAAAAAGCTTCATAACATTTAAAAATAGTTTTGTGAATGTTTCACAATGTACTCTATTACTTTTTATGTGACCTGGCAGTTCTCAAATGCATTCACAGGTACATGAGCCTCACACGTGAAAACCTCTCTAAGGTCTTCTAAGGGCACCATCTGTGCAGAAATACTGCTCACAAGTCCAGGCTTCCACATGCCATAAACATCCAGGTTTATCATTTTATTTCTTGCCCAAGGACTTCCCTTGTGAAAAATCAAAGCACAAAATTTAACATATCTAATTGGACCTTAAAGAACAGGGAAAACAACAAGCTTTCAAACAAACAKAAGTCCAGTCTGTCAGCACACAAGACAAATCTCCCATTTTAAAAGAAGAAGCCTATATTCCACATAACTGTCTTTGGAACAGAGGGGATTTTAGATGAAAGTGCTCAGGCCGAGTGTTAATCCTAGATCCACAATGCACTGAAAAAAATGTATCTTGTAGTGTAATCAGAATGATTACTTGGACTGTATTGGACTGAATTTAATTATTATAGTTCCCTTCAGACATCAAAACCAAAATTAGAAACATAGATGGAATAAATAGAACCTAGAGTGCAGCCAATCAAAAGTCCTAGGTTAAGAAAGGAGGGGAGAAAGGAAAAGAAAAAGATAAGAAGCAGTGTTGGAACAATTTGCTTTGACTCGGTGTTACCCCAGGAAAATGTTTCTTCGTGCCAGAAACAAAGTACAAGCTGCTCACAGTATGGTGAAGATCTTCAACCATCACTGTCAGCAAGTTCATAAACTAGGATAGCAAGGAAACAAAGTAAAGTCAGAGCAAAAAAAGGTAATTGTCAAGGAACAAATTTTCATCACATCAAAAGAAGACAGTCTGAACAATCACAGAGTTAGTTACAGGGTTGCTGTTTTTATCAGACCTTTAGAAGCCATTCTACCAAATAATTCTTATGCTTCACAGCTTTTTCCTATCAATCACAGATAGGGAAAAATAATCAAGTAACACTCCAAAAAATGTTAGAAAATTCAAGCATGCCTCAAAGCTCTCCCTCTACCTTGCCAATTTCCCAGAGCTATTTCTTTTTAAATAAAGATGAATTTTTTACATAAATAGCTTTAGTTCTTTTGTGCCATTCATCCCTGACTCCACCTCTTGAAACAAAATGAAAGTGAGTTTAAYTAGTTATTTTTCCCTTGACTCAATGATGAAGACTGTGTCCTAGCTCTTTTTTTATTCCATGTATTTCATTGCCTTGCATTTTCTCATGAGCATTAATGGATTTTCTGTCTTCTTTCTCCTCCTAACTAGTAATATGGCATTTGCTCTTTTTTTTCTTTCAGTTTTAAATGCCTTCTTTGCCAGTCCAGCAGACATGCAGACTTCAAGTGAGACAAGTGAGACTCGAATGAGTACAAAAAGTGTAGGAAATCAAGGAGAGATGGTGTCTCTCCCAAACTGCACCTTTAGATGTTTCCTACATTACTCATACAAAACTACATCCTTAAAGGACATTTTCAGCAGTATATATGAAAACATTTGTAAGCCCATGTGTATAACATAACATACCATGAAAGGCACGGTATAATTTTCTAGTTACGTGAGGAAAGCAATGTTTGAGTTCTGAGTTAGCAGCCATCACATTTCATGACATGGAAAGAAATAGAAGGATTCACACCCCTGGATGAATAACCACACATTCTTTGTTATTCACCTCTTCCTGACATCATCTTGATGAGAGCCACTGTGTCCCCCAAGGCAGCACAGTTTAGTCACCTTCCCAGGGGAAGCCCTTCCACCGCTCCCTCGGGTTCCTGTTGTGAAGGGGTGATGGATCTCACACATTTCACCATCTTGCCCAACACCACTTTCACCTGGATCTGATTTCTTATCTTTCCACACATCTCCCGGCACTTCCCATATCTTTTCAGTCCCAACAAGAAATCTGACTGCTTACTTTCTGCTTTCTCTTTTAACTTCATCATGGTACAGCCTGCCATATGAGCATGCTGCCTTTTACACCTTGGGTGTTAGGCCAGGCCACTGGAGAGGAATTGGTCTCTGGGCCTAGAGAAAATCCTACAGTTTTTAATAGCATTAAAGAGCCAATATAATTCTTCTTAAGGTGTAGTTAGCAGAGAGGACTGAAGAGTCAGGGGCCACCGGTACTTACACGTGWTTATAGATTGAGTCAGTCATCATCTGAGACAGGCAGGGCTTTGAACAGCAGAACTGCACTGTCCCAACACTGTCTAGAGGAATCATAATGAAATATGACAAGAAAAAAATAATACTGGAGGTCAGAGAATTACTGTCTCAGATCCAGCAAACACAGTTCTCACTTCACTTGTTCTACTGTCATACTCAGTGCGAAGGGAAGAGCTCCTGTAGGTTACTTTTGACTTACACCAKGGTAAACATCAAAATCAGGACAAATGGGAGGAGAAATTGCCTCCCTTAAAAGGTGATTTGCTGCTCTCACCAGAGCTAATGCAATGCACTTTTAACAAACAGCTCTTCTGTCTATGACTCTTCAATCACAACTTGAAGATATAACAAGGAAATGTTTCCTGTGSAGCTTGGAAATCAGAGTTACC
>NW_026623268.1:496966-510976 GCF_030028575.1 Malurus melanocephalus
TAATGATGCCAGTACATCATAACAAAATTCAGGTTTTTTGCCCAGGTCTGTCTGCTTCCTACTTATCTTCAGAATACTACTATAGTAATAATCCCTCACTTTACTCTCCAGTAGCTGCTTACTGCTTCTCACCAAGACTTGGTTCTGCTTGTCTATAAACAATGCTCATTGACAAGGGGGGCTTTACAAGAAATTACGGAACCACACGAACCACAGAGTATTATTTACATCAACATTTTTTGTTTAAGCTTTGAAAATCTGTAAGATACTCACACTAATCATCAAGACTTGGGCTGAACAGTGATTRATAAGATTTCCCTACTGTGAGAACAAGAAAAGCCAAAACTCACAGGAAATCCATGCAGAGTCCTGACAGGCCTGCAAAGACCCGATGATAAAATCCTGCACAGCAAAATGAAAGAATTAACTCAGAAAAAAAGCAATCGAGTTAGAGAAATAGACAAGATCTTTACAGGACACCCTTCCCAAAGTCCATAACAGAATAAAGAGAAAACAATTGGAAAAAAAAAAAAAGACTGACAAAACACATTCCACCCCTGCACCACCAGTGCATACTGGTATAAAACAAAAACTGTTTCAAACACCAATAAGAGATTGGTTTAAAGTCTGTTGTAAACAAGCAGAATAATTTATGCACTTAAAAAAAATGGAAGAACAGGGTAAGAAAGAGGAATAAAAGAGATATAAAGCCTATACCACAAGAAAGAATGAAAACTCTGAAAAGTTCATATATAAAACTTTGACTGAACTTATGCACCTTTGGGTTTCACACACCAGTAGTTATTTCTATGCTCATATAACTCACAAATTAAACTTTTATTAAGTGCATTCAGAAYTTTCTATTTTTGCACATTCCAGACACTTCAGACTTTCCATAACTGTCATCYAGAGAAGTCTCACTCCTGAAGTACAGTGGGAGAAAAATGTGYGCTGTCTGTAGATATATAATACATGATGGCTGATCCTTTTTACCACATTTATCTTTGAATTCTGGTGACAGGAACAAACCACTTGAGTCTTACTTTAGTGGGGTTTTATGGWCAGTGCATAACCCCTTGGTTAAACTTGTTAATGACAATAATTASCAACCAAAAATATTGCTGTTCTTTTGCCCTTGAATATAGAATGGTAACCTGTCACCTTGTGAATGAATGCACAGTATCCCTTGTATCACATGTAGCCAGCTAGATTTCTCCCAAAAAATCCTCTCTCTAAAACATCTTAAGCTATTTTATGTTAGTATTCTAATAAACTCTATCATAAATTGCATTTTTATGATCCTGCCTGTAGCTATTTGATATGGATTAGAACTGATTCCAGAAAGAGAGAGAACAAAGCATCTATATAATGATGTAAAGTATCAGGCTATATATAAATATATCTATTATTTTTTTAGGTGATCCAAAATATCTAATGACATATAGATACCTATATTTACGTGCAGGTCCAGAATTTTTCACTCCTGCTTTTGCATTTTTAGTTATAAAACAGTTATGATTGCATATCAAATAACCAACGTTGCAAGAGCTTGGTACATATTCATTTCTTGAACTATGTAATCCATTGTAGTGTATTCAGATTTCTGACCACTGACAGGAGGATAATGTGTCATACTGAAAGCCAATTCTGTCGAAACACTGAAATGCAGATTTCAAAAAAACTGTGGCTAGTGTGACATGTTTGTCAAGCAACCTTTCTTCAAAAGTGTTTTAATCAACTCTCAATATATTTCTCCATTGGGCATTTAGAGATCAAATGTTTTCAAAATATTTAAAATATATTGAAGCTGTCTGTTGTGAAGATTAAGCTTAAGTTTCTACATAATTTTGAAGCAGAATTTTCTAAAGAGACACGTTTTCCCCCTTTGTAACATTACAATGTAGATTTCACGAAGACATGGGATCAAACTCTTTCAAACTTCAGAAGCTCATACCTATGCTGAATGCAAAGCAACAAAATGGACTATTTGGTGACAGCAGAACACAGACACACTTGTGCAGTATAGATCTGTCTGAATAACAAAAAAAAAAAATATTCCCTAGTAATTTATTTAGCAGCTGACAAGGGGGAACAGAACAGATTTTCTATGATGAATATTATTGAGCCATATATAAAACTGGTCATATAGTGAAAATACACATTCATAGATAATTTCATCATCAATTGAGTAAAACAGCCTGGACTGATTTTCTGTTCATAAATTTTCTGTTCAGCAGTTGTGCTGCTCCTTTTATTCTCTGAGTTACACAATTTCYACCAAGAAACAAGCAATCCAAAGCAAAGTCCTTTTCAAAACCTAAGGTTAACATAGTAGGAAATGTTAGCAGGGTATTTGTAGAGATGTTATTTGGAACATCTACCTCCATTTTTATATAAAAATGATAAAAATTTTGATAAAAATGAACTAACACAAAATCCCAAGAGAACACAGTGCCACACAATTCCTTTCAGTGCCTGGGGTAACARGCACTGCTTTTAAATTCAGCCTCTGCAGGGTTAGCATATGCCCTGGCCTTTGAACAAAATGTTCCTAAATTCACAACGTTCACAGCCACAGCACAAAGAATTGTAAAGACTCTTGCTGCAAAGGCTTTTAAGCTCAYAAAACAAGGTGCTGCATGGCTTCTGGCACAGGAAGATATAAAAGTCATTCATGAACGACTGTCACATCTTGTGAGAAAATACAAAGCAGTGCAGACTTCAAACCAGTAAATGAAACAGAGACCAAACACTCAAAATGTTTTTTGCTAGTCAATAGAGACCTGCTGTGACCCAAAGCTCACAGACAGCTTTCAGCTGGCTGCTGGGTCTAATATCAGTGCTGGAGAAAATCAGAAATAAGTAGATTTCCAGTAACTTCAGCAGAAAGCTGGTCCCAGTGACAGAGAACCTACAGACTACGTGGTTACTTTGGAGGAAGGGCTGGAGGGTTGCAGAGGCAGCTCCTTCCTGTGGAAGGGGGAAAGACCTGGAAACACAAGGATCCCATAAACCCTGAAGAACAGGGGATGGTTTGTTACTCACTTTGGAGAGATCCACATCACCCACACAGAGAGGCAGAGCACAAGAATCTGGTGGGACTCCCTCCTGTTCAATGAGTTTGGCATTAGCTCAGTCTCACTCTTTAGAGTTCATGGAAAAGTTAGGTGGAAGGAGGGAGATCACACCTGATATTGGCCATTAAAAGGTTATTTGGGCTCCTTCTATGAGCTAAGAGACAATCTCAAATGCATTTCTAGCCTTCCTAAGACAAATGATACTTGACTTCCTCAAGCAAATGATTCTTGCTTTATTTTGATTAGTAGAGATCAGTATTTAACCTCTGGGTAAGATTAAACCAAGTCATGCAAACTGATGGCAAAGTGTCTTTTTGACCTGTTTTGTTGGTTTGTTTTTGTTTTGTTTCTTTGGTTTTTTTTAAGTAAATTATGTTTGAAATATAAAAAAATATATTTTAAATATATTTTAATCAATTATGATTGAAATCAGAAAGGAGCAGCTTGGTAACTTGCTTTTCTAGACCAAAAAAAAAAAGGTTTTATTTATTTATATATGGATGGAGGTAGATAAACAAGTAAATGTAAAGACACATACAGGAGAGTCTTCCAGCTCAGGTCAACTTAGGAAATTCCTGTCTATTTGTTGATTAGAGATTGAATTTTTTTTTTTTTTGCAGTATTCCCACTTTGCCAAAACCACTTTTTTAGATCTAGTTACAGCAATCTTAGTGAGCCTTTAATGACATAACTGCTTTGGTTTAGCAACTCAATGTAAATTACTTTAATAGTACTGRTTCTGGCAAATATAAAGTGCTTTTGCTAAACAACACAAGAATTTTAACCTTATCATGTCAAAGACAGGATCAAAGAAACAGCAGAAAAAATTGTGTCTAACAATAGGGAAAGATAATCTGGGTTCATTTATGGGGCTACTTCCTTCAATTTTTCTTTCATGACATATTTAATGATAATATTTCTGAGAAGTTCCTACTCCCTTGCTCTCTTTCACACTGGAAGAAAATCACAACCACAAGTCTCTTGTACGAAACTCAGAGAGAAAATCTAGAAGTTTCTCCAAATAATGGCTGAAACAGCCAAACCAACAGCTGTAGTTATGAAACACCTCTTTTTTTTTTTTTTTTTTTTTTTTTTTTTTCCCTTGAATAGGCAGACCATCAGAATTCAAGTTCCTCAGCATAAGCCCACAAATGCAGAGAGCTAAAAGGGGTAATTGGAGTGGTAAAGATGCCACCATCCTGCTGCTCTGCAAGAGACCAGAAACAGCTACACACAACACCTCCCACGCCAGCACAGACATTTTTTGACCACAAAATCTTGTCCCGGATAACAGAAAGGGTGATACTGTTCTGAAGCCTCTTAATAGCAGCTAGCTTTGCCAGTGTTAAGTATTCTTGGGCCTTTAAGGAAATTGCTTGTACAGATAAAATTTCATGGGGAAAAAGAAAGAAGAAGCTCTCTCCCCAACCAGAAGAAGCAGCAGCAGCCCAAGGATCCACAGGAGAGCTGGCAGGAACAAGGAGGGACAGGACATCAGCCACCAACCTGGGCTTGGGCTGTCCACACCCTCTGGATCCAAGAAACAAAAAGGGCAATAAACAACCACAACTGCCTTTTCCAAAGTTAATACATGTTTCCTAGAGATGCCAGGAGACAGTTCTCAATCAGAAAATAAAACCTTACTGTCTCACTTCCCTCTAGGCCAAGGGCAAAACTTTTGTTCTCTTCTCTATTGTCTGAAGGCAGGTTCACACTGGAGACATTCCATGGAGTTCCTATGCATGAGGAACTGAATCAAAGCAAACCTTAGGTCACAACACCATCATATTTCTTTATTTACCACACAGTTTTCCCAGATTCCTGTCCATGAAAAGCAGGCACTCTCCAGGGCAGATCTCACMGTGGACTCCTTAGCAATGTACACAATACATTAGAGTATAACACAAAGCCTGCATCTGATTTCAGCAATAAAAGAAGTCCAGCTTGCTTCAAGAGCAAGAAGCACATCTCTAAGAGAAGAAAAACCACACGTGTCCACAAATACAGCAAATACATTCTTGTGGCTTTCTCTTTTCATTCTCCTTGCACACAAGCTGATGAAACCTAAAGGGCAGCATTTAGTCATACTCATCTCAATACTCCAGCCCACCTTCCCCTTCAGAGAACTTTAAAATTCAATTGCTCTTTAACAATGCAACAAAGCTTTGCAAAATACTCTTTTTCTGCAGGTTTGCACCAAAGAATTGGAAAAGTAATCAAGCTAGACATCTGCTAGAAGAGCAGCAATTAAGAGCCTAGCAGATATTAATGATACAGGTAATCTAGCCCCCCCAAGTGAGCCCTGCAAGGCAGACAGAACAAATGCACTGCTGAAATTAATTCTTTATTCAACAGATGTTTTTAAATCACAGACTGATGATTATGTGTACTATGTTCTTTTTAAAATGGAGATTTTTTTTTTTACCTCTCATTCTTCTGCTTCATTTTTGCCAAGTGAGTACTCAAAGCCCAGCTCCATGCACTTCCTATTGTGACACATCTGTGTACTCACAAAAGGCTGGARGCACTTGTTGAAAAGCTTCACAAAGAAAAACACAGAGCCAACAAACCCATAACATTTTAAAATTCAATTTTTATTTATGTTTTTCTAATTGCTCAGGTGCTGAGCTTTAATAAAGAGATAGATTTCAGGCAGGAATTTGCTCACCATTTTTAAAAGATTTACCAGTATCTTATCATCAAGATGTTYATCAAGGGATTTTCTGCTGAAGTCAGAGTAGAGAATATTTTAGTAGCCCCTCTACTTACAGTCACAAAATAAAAGCAAAAACCGACTCCCACACCTTCACTCATCCTCTTGCACTATTCTCACRTCCTACTTTAGAGTTGATGTGCCTTCTTTCTTTTGCTCACCACATCTCAAGTYATTTCTGATTTGATGGACAAGCAACAAAGACCTTGTGGTCCTACAGAGAAAAACGTGGATTACTATCCATACACCCTGTATTTTGCTGTTTCCCTGGTTGAGCTGTAACTTTTCCATCTACCATGATGCAGCTGTAAAATCCTATATAGAAAAAAAAAGGATCATTCATTTAAAACTGTACAGTAATTACGCAGCAATGCCCTTCCCTTTGACTCTTCTCAATCATTGTTCACTTTCAATCTATCACTGTTGTAAATGTTCGTCTATTAAAATTCAAATTAAATAAAGTCAAATAGCTTCAATAATTTTTATTTGTTTTGTTTTTAAATGCAGAACTCTTTCTTCTGGGCCATATTTTCCAGGAAGGTGTAACCTTGTATAGCACCTCATGGATTCCTTTCAGACTCACCATCCACAAGAGAGGTGGGTGCACCTTCTTGGAGGCACAACAAACTGTGTACTTTTCCTCACTTAATCAGGGGCCTACAATCAAATTTCAGCAGATTTAGGTTTAGAAAAACAGCTYCTTCCCCTGTAAGTGAGGGAGGATGCAGTTCATTATTATGTATTATATGCCATTATGCTATATAATAATATATATTTATATGTAGCCTCATTAAAGTGAGGCTATRTATAAATATATATGTGTATAATAAATAATATAATATGTTATATGCCTTAAGTATTATATAWATAAAGTATAATAATATAAATGCATGTACACTTAAATTTTGTTTCAAGCAAAACAGTTTCTGCCTGCTTTTTTCTGCAAACCAGTAGAGCAAAACTTCTGCCAGGCTTGACCAAAGTGTGTGGAATGGGGGCACCCAAAGCTGTTCCTTTGTGTCCCTTTGCCATCYTTTCCTCTGTAAACTGTTTGCAGATTAGTTATAGTTTTGCCAACTGGCTGTTGACACAGAAACCTCCTGAAAAATTGTGGATGAAATGATATTGAGCAAAACTAATTTTAAAAAGAGGGGGAAAAAAAGGTTTTGGGCAGCAAGCTCTTCTGTATCCATTTATTAACATTCTTTATAGCTCTAAAAAGAAGCGTTTGTGTTTCTGTAATGAAAACACAAAACCAAACTTTAAAAGCAGCAGATTATTATGATTGGAGCAGGTAAGAGAGGAGATGAAAAGGGACTTTACTAATGTTTTTCCATTCTTTTAGATATCTTCAAAGGCAAAATGCTGGAACTAGGAAGAGAAAGGTACTTGGAATCTCTGGTAATAAGAATATTTTCAGCTCTTCTTGTAGGCAAGTATTTCAAGTGCCACACAATAGTTCTTCTCAGATGTTTTTATTAGACTCCTTTCCAAAGGTAAAACAAATTGTACTTCTTAATCTCAGACCAGATTAGCCATCTTAAAGATTGAACTATTTGCTCTCCTGACATAAAGAGGCTTTTGGCCCCATTTTGCATATCCAGTATTTTCTCCATTGTTTAAGTTACACTGCACATAGTGGAATTAATTAATTCCACAGCAAATAATAGAATTATTCTGAGTTATTTTGCTACCAATAGAAATGGAACAATGGAAATATATTGAGAGAGAAACTGCAGTTTGGGTCTGTTCCTAAGTACCTGGGACTTGCATAAAGGAGAGAGATATTAGGGAAAGGAAATCAATGGGRAAATGCTTTTAGAAGAACAAAAACTGTCTTTGATCGTCATTAAAACAAACTTACAACTCCCTCCTGTACTTCATCCCACCAGCGAGACAAGATATTTGGTAATCTTTTAGGCTGGCCTGACTGAGAACTCGACTTTCTCAGTTTTACAAATGAAGGAATGGACACCTTTCACTGGATTGGGTTGCTCAGAGCCACATCCAAGCTGGGCTTGGATGCTTTCGGGCATAGGGCATCCACAGCTTCTCTGGGAAACMTTTTTCAATGCCTCATCAGCCTCGCAGTCAAGAATTTCTATTTAATATCTAATCAAAACTACACTCCTTCAATTTAAAGCCCTTCCTCCTAGCATGTCCTTGGAAAAAAACCCTTCTCCAGCTGTCTTGCAACACCCCTTTAAGTACTAATGCAAGGAACACAAAACTGAACAGATACCAACTTGTAATACATAAATGTTTCTTAGTCATACTTCAAAACTAAAAACACAAAGGAAAGGAAGAAAGATATCTGAGGTTTAAGAGAAAGAGCACTGCTTCTTCAGACATCTAATATTTCTCTAAGCTTTACGTAACTGGTTTCTAACAAGATATGCCTGGCTCCAATCTTACAAAAARTGGTTGAAAAATGTTTTTAAACTGCATGTAACCAGTAAATAAGAAGTAAAGGTGAATGACCACACATGCCTTGATTTATGATACCAGAGACTGAAAAAAATAATGAGGAAAACCTCTAGGGAAATCTTTCATTTTCTATCACTGATAAAACAAATCCTTCCCATGCAATGCTGAGACCCTCAACCCAAAACACTGCAGAGTGCTGACAGCTCTCTGCCTTTGCAGAGGAGATCTCTAAGGCATCACATTGGTATGAGACATTGCAGAGTCTGCAGCATAAAATAGAAATGGACTTCTCTCAAGAGAAAAAGCAGCCTTCTTCTCTACCTCTGTGCCTCAAATTTACACATTTTCATTAAACAAAGCCCAAGGACTCTCAAGAGACTGGCTGAACAGTATCAAATGCAAAAGAGATTTAATCTTCAGATTTTTGGGACTTCAAAGATACAAACACTCTGTAAAGCATAGGTCTGCAAGCTAATTTATATGCATACATTTATTGCAGTCAAGTTTGTGAAAACCTCAAAGCAGATTTAAGGCATGGAAGAAGAATTTGSCTCAAGTGCTCCTGGTTCTATGGTCTGTTTCAAATCAAAATTGCTTTCCTTTGATTTATCAAAACCAAAAATAGATTGATGTCATCTGATTTCTAGTTTCTTGTTTTCCTGCCACTGCTCTGCCAAAAATTCCTGTACACTACTCTTATCCAGGCTTGCATTAGTTCTTGCAGACATCTAAGGGTTCTCCTAGAACATTTAAATGCCATATGYTTGCATGTGTCAGTAGAGAGCAGCTGAAGAATTTGTAGAGCAAAGGCACAGTTTAAACACAGGARAAGAAACACACCAAGCAATAAGTCTTAAAGAATGACATTAAAACTCAGCAGGTTTCTGTATGAATCAGGGCCATGTAYCGGAACACAAGCAAGATATTCTCTCTGCTTCCACTTATGTTCTTCTGGCACAGGGCGTTTTACATTTAAAAAAAGTATCAGCAGAGGAATAGTTTTGCATTTTGTAGATTAGATTAATTTTTGGTGACCCAACAGACATCGCAGAAAATGACAATGAGAGAGCTAGTAATCAAAGGCAAGAAAAATACTCAAAGTCTTTCCCATATGCACAGGAGGCAAATTATCTGTTTTTTTACAAATGCATTTTAGACTGGTTAAAGATCACACTAAGTAGAATCTAGTTATTACCTGCTTGTTTATGTAAGTGCCTCTTTATTGTGTGAGTCAAGTGTATTGCAAAAACTTTAATTGCAGCAGAAAATATCTAAACATGCAAATGCTTTCTTTATATATACCAATAACACTGTCCAAGGAATCAGTCCTGCAGAACGTAGACTCAAAACCAGAGCCATTTAAACATATACTTCTCCAGCAATCTCATCTTTTTAACAACATGATAACTTTTGSAAACATCTGGTTTCTTTCCTGCTTGTGAACAGACACCAAAACTCTTAAAGGAATGGGGAACAGAAAGAAGCTGGGCAGCCAGCTAACAGGGACTTGCCTCCAGTTGGGGAGAGGTATCCAAACAATGGCATAAAGATGGACAGTCTTGTAGTTTGATTGCTTCTCTAAGAGCAAAAAGAGCCAAGTTCAGTCCCTGGCTCAGCCACAAAGTTTTTCAATAACCTCATATAAGATTCGTATCCAGCCATCTGGGAGGAATAAATAGAAAAATATCCAGAAAACATTCTGTGTTAAATGCTGTATATAAAGAAGATTATGACATCAACACTTATTTTGTACATAAGGCACACACATTTTTCCATGAGTTTGTTCTATTTYCTCTTGTGCCAGAGGAAAATTCATTCAAATGTCCTATTACCTCATGAGGATCTTAATTACTGATAAAAACAGTAAGAGGAGATGCAAGAAATTCCTCCTTCACCTTTCTGGGAATGATATCTATTAATTTCATTTGCTTTTCTACAAAGTGTTGGTAAGATAGTGTTTACTTTCATGCAAAAGAATTGGGGAACGGAGACAAAAGAAAGGAGTCAGTCTGATAGACGTGGGGGTTTGTTTACCCATTCTGTTCTGTTTTAGCTTTATCAACACAATTATCTGACCTAAAAAAGAAAAAAACCCTCATCAYCAAACACCACACCACAAATATAACTAACAATGTAGTTCATATAATCAGATATACATTATTACAAATAAAAAGGAGATAAAACTTTGAGACTAAGGCCCAATGCAGAGAGAGAAACAGGAGTATAAGAACATGCACAAGGCTGAGTAACTTCTGAGAAAACATTTAACCTCTCCATCACTTARTTTGTCTCTAACAGACACAGCAGAGAATGCCCTTACAATCCTAATTGCCCCCCTGGCTAATATGAATASCTGACAGCAGAATGGTTGGTGTACCACTTTGGGTTACTTCATCCTATGCCATTCATAAAGCATTTTTTCCCTGCCATCTGTGTACATCCATACTTAATCAAAATTAGTTCTTTTGTTTTCCAACATGAAGCTTAATGCAACTATTTTTTTTTTCCACAAAAGCTGTGTTTTCACCTGTTCTTTTTTATGTGGAAGTTCAAACTACTGAACGGCCCTCAGAAATCATGGAGCAGTGCCATGACCTGATCCAAACATTTAATCTGAGATGTGATACGAGTGAGGAGCTGACAAAACTCATGGACTTTTTTGAAGGACCACACAATGCTACTCCAGCCATCATTTCTCCATCTCGTTTTCCCTTCTCAGTTTCCAGAACCTGGGAGAGTAGACAGAGGAGCTCAGATAGTGTGGGAAAAAAATGGGGGTAGAATGAGACTGAACAAAGATGTCAGGAGAACTCCATCAAGGGCCAAGCTTTTTCCCCCTCCTTCTGTAAGCGTGCAAAATCTATTTACAAAATAAAAGAGGATGAGTTTCTTTATACCAAAATTTGCCAAGATAGAGGATTAAAGAAAGGGTCACAAGAGACCCACCAGCAYCACGAGGGATCGAGTGGCATCAGAAAGCCATGATATGGCCCAAGAGCCCTGGACATTTWTTCCTCTGCCAGGATTGCTGTCCTTGCACACAAGCAGTGATCCCCCAGGCTCAGTATTGCACACAGTCCTGTTTTATAACTTTCTTGATGATCCACCCCAAAATCTGCTCTATAGGCTGCATAAGATGTCCAACATGGACCCACAGAGCACAAGGGGAGAACACCTACCAGGACTTCAAGGGTGCCAACTCTCAGCCTGTCATTTTAGAGCCTTTTGAGGGCAAAAGAAAATGCCAGTGTAGTTTTTCAGCTGGTCTTAGACCAACTTTCCCAAAAATCTTATCACTCCCTCCACAGAAGGGATGCCACAGCAGGCCACCAGGCCTTCCAAAACAAATTGAAATTTCAATACCTGATCACCACAGATCTTGAAGGGTGAGGAGTGTAGAATAGAGAATCCGCTAAGGCACTAGTCCCATTTCCCTTAAAGTCAACAGCAGCACTGGGAACTTGCATCAATACCAATCCAACCCAAGGAGAGGTCAATAATTCAGCCTCTATAGGTAACTGGGCTTCTCACTTTCCCCCCTTCTCCCTCCCCAGCAATGAATAGATSTAGTAAAAGCACATGCAGGTCTGAGACCCTTTTTTTCCCATAAGGCTCAGCAGATGTTGGCTTATGGAAGGCTTTTCTGCACATACTAACACTACCTGTATACTTTGCCAGTGTGAACGGGGAGGGAGAGAGAAAAATATTCTTTATTCTATGGAAATATAGAGCTTTTCTCACAGCCACATCTCAACATGATTTTCCATTTTTTCTCCTCTTATTGTTTACGAGAATTTCAGCAAAAGTCTTTACTAGAAGATGAAATTGTATAATTTCCATTTCAGTGAATGCAAAGCTTTTATTTTTACAAATCCTCATGTTTTCCCATTAGGTCTCTGTAAGGAAAAAGAATAGTTGTGATATCATGCATATATACAATACGATGTGCATGAAGTACATCTAAAAATAAAATTAAAATCTTCAAGACAGATGTAATAAGAGTTTTGCGGTAAAAGTTATCGACATTAACATACTAGTTCTAATTTACTCTACTTCATGCATTTAAATTTATTAACTTCAGGCCTTATGTTGGCTATGKAGTGTGGTTCTGCATTCCTGAGTCAGTTGACAATGAACAGCTCAGTTCCAATAAATTGGAAAGGTGAAGTAGGGTAAGCCTAACTAATGGAAGAAAATCATGCCAGTGCAAATCCAATACACACAGAAAAGCAGCAGTACAGAAATATTCCACCAGATGTTTCAAGGGCTGGCTGAAGCYTCATGCAGAAAGCTTTCACGTTCCACTGTAATTGAAAATGTCAATACTTCCAGGGTGAAAAACTTACTTCCATCGATTAAATACTTGATTTTCAGAATCCACACAGGAAGATTATCTGCTTACTCAAGTTCAGTCCACACCAACTCACCTTATGTTGTTTCAGAGCATGTGAGACACATGATGTGACACTGTACTTCTGTATTTTTGTAACAGCGTGGCTTTAAATTGAAGGGAAAAAATGTGTGTATGGCAATTTTCTTATTCAGAAGCCATCTCCACTCTCTTTTCAAAAGTGCAAGTGGAAATTTGTGTAAGAATCAGATGGATCCCAAACATTTTGGCCAACTGAAAAATGCACAACTCTCTAAAAYATACACATATTAAATCCTTATCTGTGATGAAATAGCAGCAAACCACATAACAAAATGTTGACAGAAGATCCACAGAAAAACAAGGATTAGAATCAGTGAAAAGAACCCAAACTCTTGGGAACACCTAGCTCCAGCTCCCTGCTCAGTCCAAAGCTGCCCATTCAGTTTTTTTGGGATAGCATGTCCTTTTTCAGAGGAGAAAAAAAAAAAAGGTGACAATAAACAGGTCTAATGTTTCTCTCATCTGGTACCATATCTTCCCCTTGAAATCAAGCTGCACAGAAGAATTTGGGGTGTAAATGCACATTCAGGCACAGGAACAAAGGGCAGTCTCATTTTCCAGAAGTTGCTAAGAAGACATTGCCTCCTCATCAAGAAAGTAGGGAGTTTTTTCTCCCTCTGCCCTCCCCCTACATTTTTTTTTTTTTTTTTTTAATAATAAGTTCAGAAGACAATGTGCTTTTGAAGCAACTCAGATCTCCACTTTGGTCTGCATCATTGAGCAGCTCCACAGTAAGATCCCTTCCAGATGAAATCCATGCAGCAGGGGCACACCAGCATCACTCCAAACATTCACATCTGTGAAAGGCCATTCTGTGAGCAGGTCAAAGCTGAAGCATCTACAGCAAACATCCCTGAAAATATGTGCACCCTACACAACTCGTCCTCAGTGCTTTGGTGACAGTGCTGCACGCCACCTGCAGCAAACCTTCAAGCAGAGCACAGCCCTCTACTTCCCTTCTGTTCCCCACTAAGCCATGTGTCCTAATTTTGCAGCTCCTTGACAGATGGGAAAAGTCTGGACRAAAGTGAACTCTGTGAAGATCTGTGTCTAATGGCTGTGATATTAAAGATAAAAAACCCACTCCYTGCATATGTTAACATAGTTCTACTTTGCATGGTTAAAAATAGAGCTAGTCTGACTTTAGGGATCTGAACTTGGTCATACTGTGCACACACATTAATCTCTATTTTTTGTCAAATTAATTTTTTTTCTATCCGTGCCACAATATTTCTGGCATAAAAGATTGAGGGACAGCTACACTCTGAGGATTAAAGGTAAAATCAWCTTGAGGCAGAAAGTCAGTTAATGTTAGCAAGACAGTCCAACTYCAGTCAGAAGCCCCTGAGGCACTACATAAA
>NW_026623268.1:511152-521453 GCF_030028575.1 Malurus melanocephalus
AGAATACCTCAGTGCTGCTGGTCAAGGCATTGTGGTCCATCAGCTTCATGAACTACAGCATATAAAAGCAGTCCGTACAGCCCTCCTCTCCATACCCAAATTGTCCCTCTTCCACTCCCCCCATCCCACTCACAACAAAAATTAAAGCARATGTGTGACTACAGTAGATTAACATCATAGTGGGAAATGTTGAAACATCCCARTAAAGTTACAAACACATCTTTGCTTTCTTTACAGAGCTTGGGAGAGAATCTGATCCTCTTTATGGGAGCGGATGTACTGCACACAATTCAGCCCCTGGGCAGCACCAAGCAGTGCTACACCTGTCTTAGTTGCATTGAAGATCAATAGCACCCTCCAAGATAAATTTTACACAAAATCAAACCAATATTTAAACAGACACCTCACCAGGGKTTGKTTTTTTTTTTYCCCCTCACACCATGAAAATTAATTAGGAGGGAAAGTTAATAACCTGAATAACCATGTTTGTTGAAATCTTCAGCAAGTTCAGTTCACAAGAAAAACCACATCTTTTGTTCTCTGCCATGAATAACATTTTGGCAAGATAAAAACAAATTTAAAAAAAAACTATAGGTGCCAATCTAGCAAAACTTCTCATACATTGCCATGGCTTAACGTCAGCCAGCAACTAAGCACCACGTAGCCCTTCATTCATCCTCCTCCAGCTGGGCTGGGTAAAGAATTGGAAGAATAAAAGTCARAAAACTTGTGGGTAGAGATAAAGACATTTTGACACGGTAAAGCAAAAGCTGGACACTCAAGCAAAGTAAAGCAAGGAATTCATTCACTGCTTCCTGTGAAGGAGTTCAGCCATTCCCAGGAAAACAAGGCTCCAGCAGATGTAGTGCTGACTTGGGAACATGAGTGCCATCACTCTGAACATCACCTTCTTCACCTTTCCATGCAGAGCACGACTCCTCACAGTGTGGGATATCCCTGTGGTCACTTGGGGTCAGCTGCCTGCCCTGGGTGAGAYCCTTCCAGCTCCTGGTGCAGCCCAGCCCATTCGTTTGTGGGGCGCTGTGAGAAGCAGAAAAGCCCTCTGCTCTGTGAAAACATTGCTCAGCAATAGCTAAAATAGCCCTGTGATATCAACACTGTTCCCAGCACAAATCCCAAACATGGCCCTATATAAGTTACTGTGAGGAAAATTAATGCTACCCCAGGCAAAATCAGCACACACTCGAACAATTTAAGTAGTACGAATTTGCAGAATCTGACTTTTGCCTTTTAAATAAAGATTGCCAAACTATAGACATCAGGGCATCAAAGGAAAGAATAGACAAAAAGAAATCCCAAGTCACCATTTACACATTTCTCCACCCATTAAAAAACTTTACTGTGTTAAGATATTGTCATTTTTCTACCTTTATAAACTTGGAATATTTGATGGGTAGCCTCTATGCTTTTCAGTATCCCATCTTGCTGGTTTCGTTATGATAGGATTATTGTTCCAGATCTCACGGCTGCAAATAAAAGCAGGAAGACTCTATATAATAAACACAAATCCCCTAAACACTGCTGWTATTTTGATTTACATTTTCAGTATTCCACATGATTTTTAGTGGCATAAAATTGAATATTGGCCAATAATTTTGTTAATATATTGAAGCAATTTAGAGASGAAACTAGATGTAGATTGTTAAGAAAACTAAGTGTTACTGGATTTTTTTGTGTGTATATATACATGCACATCTGTACATTTATTTTACCCTGTTCTGAATTTTGACATTGATTTTCATATTAATTTTATTCTTGCTAATTTTTGCAACAGACTGCTTCATATAACGCTGACATAATTTCAGATGGTAAAACAGTCTACATACTGGATTATTAAAAAAAAATACTAGCTGTAGATAAAAGAGCTTGTATAGTGCGTACCAATATACATATTGGTTGTATACATAAGTTTATTTCATGTTTAGTTGAAACCTTCTATTTCTTTTCTAGAAACCATACATTAACAGAAAAGAGGTGGAACACCCCTTACCTGACCTGAGGTGTAACAGTATTTYTTATGTGCCAACCCATGGAGAAACTTCACACAATGTCCTTGTAGAAGAGAGTGCATTTCCTTCAGATCTGCATGCACAGGTGAGCACCCTGTCAGTAGGCAGATGAATCAGAGGCTGCTTCTGACTGTTTTTACCCTGTTAATGATGTATTTAAAACCAGATCTTAGACCATTAATGCATTTCACATTGGGCAAAGCAACAGTCTGAAGAGAAGGACTTTCAAGTATCTTTTAATTTAAACTGCAAACTAAACAACAAAGGAGACAGGAGAATTGCTGGCTGGAGATCTTGACTTCTGGGTAATATCTTTTTACACTTTAGCTCTGCAGAAATTAAAGGACTGATGCAAGAGCTACTGGATAAACTGTTCTTTCATTTATATGCAGGTGTCAGCCTTGATGACATTAAGGATCCCTTCTGGTTTGAAATCTTTGGAACCAATAACAAYGGAAGGAGACGTAGCTTCACA
Source organism: Malurus melanocephalus (assembly GCF_030028575.1). Classification (NCBI taxonomy): domain Eukaryota; kingdom Metazoa; phylum Chordata; class Aves; order Passeriformes; family Maluridae; genus Malurus; species Malurus melanocephalus. Next base: position 513,658 of record NW_026623268.1, read on the forward strand.
GAGGGTGCTACTAAAACAATCATTTTTTCTCTCACTGTTGTACCAAACAATCACCAAACAAAATTGCCTTAGCATAAAACTTGATTTGAGCAGCTCTTTCAGCAATGTAATACATAATACCCAAAAGGATTCTCCTAAAARCAGCAGCAGATTTTTATCAGCTAAGTTATAAACAAATTTATAAAACATGCAAGCCACCAGTTTGCTCAAAATATGATTTTACCTTATTTGTCCAATGTTCAAGAATGTTCAGTCGATATTTTTTCATTTCATGCCTCTCACTACAAATAAGGAGACCAAGAAAGGAAAGGACACTTGAGAGCCCAGAGAATAAACACAGYCATACTCACCCGCAGCTCCTGCCACCATTTCTCCAAAAATCTCTGCAGAGAAGTTTTAGAGCAAATAGACATGGAAAATGACTGAAAATGAGGAGGGGCAGGAGCAGGGCTCTATGAAGGACAAGTGCTGGCAGCTCTCAGATCAGAGAGTCACCATGACCCTAGCACACATCTCTGTGCAGCTTCTCCAGATTGCAAGACAGAGGACAGGCAATAAATACAAATGAACCACAAAGGGAAGGAGAAACTTCCTGTCTGCCACAGACTTATCAACTACAACCTCCTAAATGATCTAAAAAAGCCATCAAAGGGGGCACCAGCCTGGAGGAGGTGCTGGGGGTGCAGTAACTGGCACAAAATCATGCATACAACTGGGACAAGTGCATCCCTCCACCTGGGGCCAGGCAGCTGAACASGCTGCTCAGTCTCATGCTCTCCTCTACACATGCACTTACAAGTAGCTAAATGCAAGATACAAACAACTGAAATCAGTTTTGTTTTAAAATAAAATCATCTCCCTCTTCTGTAATGTCTCTGAGATTTGCTGCATTGCTGACGTCATAAAGAAACATTTTCTTAGAGTCCCAAGGCACAAAACAGCTTCTGGAGACACTGAATTCTGTTTGGAACTAGAATCATCAGCAGAAGTCTACAAGAAAGGTCTAGAAATGATTCAAGGAAGACTTTCTATAGTGTATGTTTGAACATAGGAAAAAAAATGACATGACAAAAAAAAACCCCATTCAAAACAAAGAAAAAAAAACTGAACCAAAAATAAAACCAAAAAAACCCACAACTAAAAAACCCTAAACAACTACAACTAAAAAAACCCAGTTCATTCTCATAAAAACTACCAAGGCATTTAGGAAACTAAGGCATTGAAAGAAACTCTAGACAACTTGCTAGGAACACTGTGCCTTAACTCTCTGCAATTAGTTTTTCGAGTCAGAGAAGAATGTAGCCTAATAACTTCAGATAACCCTGTTTATATGCGCTGCAATAAAATCTGCCTATTGCTACTCAAAACAGAAGGGCATATTAACACAACAGTAGTCAAATCTGGCTTTTGATACGCTCTTCTTCTCTTTCTGAATCTATTTTTACAGCTCTTTCTCATCCTTTTACTTACAGCTAATATTACACTTGCTGTCTCCTGCTTATTGCTTTGTTGTTTTTATTTATGGACAACTTGTTTTAAAACCCTTATTATAAGTGTTTTCCATTTGTTAAGGGACAGTGAAAAATAGCTTTGCKCTGAATTGCTTCCAAAATTATATCTAAACTATTGTTAAATCTGTTAGGAAACAGATTGATTTCTCTTTCACGATTTTCAGAGCATCAACATGGGRAATTGATCAGAACTAGATTTTCCATCGTTTAACAAACTTTACAGTGTCTGATACTTTTCATTATAAACGTTTAGGTAAAACGTCAAAATTCCTTATGAGTATGAAGGAATACAGCAGGTGGCTGTTGGATAACAACCACAAAAATATGTCTTGATACACTAAAATGTTTCAYTTCAATAAGTTGTTTTGTATTCATTTTCGCACTGTCAGTATAAACAACTCACATAACTTCATTTCGGTTACTTACACTGCCTCCAGAATAGAGAAAAATAAAGAGAYACATAAAAACTATTTGCATGTTTTTACAAAAGCAATTTCTGAAATTGGAATTCCTAAGATAGGCAATTATTAACAAAAAGTACCATAAATGATGTGAAAGCAGGGAAGCAGACAATATGTCATACCAGAAACTCACATGTAGCTTCCACAAAATCTGAGGGCCAGCATTAAAATTAGCAACCCATCCCATTGCAAAAAAAAAAAAAAAAAAAAAAAAAAAAAAAAAAAAAAAAAAAAAACTACCAAAAATGGAAATCCTACTTCACAGAAGGATATTTTAACATGACCCTAAATAGCAAGCATGAGACTATTTGACACTATAAATCCCGTCGCTAACCAGGCCTAGTGCGAAATACTATTTTAAAAATCTGTAACCATCACATTTAGGGTTAGACAACAGAAAACTTGATAGCAGGACGTGAGACCAAAAGAAGTGAAACATCTCACAGATGGACAAAGACAGCCTGCAGCCAAGGACAAGGAAAACAAGGGCAGGAGTCTGTGTTCTCTTACAGACTTTGCATAACTCTGGCCAGACATTTCACAYGCACCCTTGCAGTGTGTCTGAGACAATCTGCCAAGGGTGAAGTTTCCTGACATATTCTCTGCTAAAATAGGAGACAYTCTGACCTTCTTCAGCAAAACCACCTGTGGGATATATTTTTTTTACTTTCTTGCTCTAGCACAGATGCTCACCTGATCACAGTGAGTAGGGCAGGGAGAAATCCCTGCTGAAAACTGYTCAAAGCTTTGTTGCAGAGTTAATTGCTCCCTGATTTAGAGGCCTTGGTCAAGTGTGCCATCAGGCAGAGTTGGCAAGAGGAAAAAGGGGACAATACACAGCTAAATCAGATGAACTGAACCCTCCTTTTCACAGTCAGAGTGGCTCTACCACAGTGCACCCTSCAGGGCTGGCATCCATCTCCTCTACCYRAAACTTTCATCCTCTCCAAGTTCCTTTCTCCAGCCACTGCCACCTCACGTCTTTCATCTCAGCTGCTYATATGACAGCAAAAGCCATGATRTCAGTCAAGAAGAGTCMGACAGTTTYAGGSAATTAAAYAGAARGTGTTTGGTTCCTCCATTCATTTTKCCCAGAATGCATTAGGGAATTCCTCAGAGCCAGCCTGGCTGTGGGGTRGGAAGAGTAAATATTAATGGGGATGAGGTAGGGGAGATCAAGGCAGTGTGTACCACAAGATTTTACTTCTTCAAGCCAGCTTACCTCCAATCTTGAAGGAATAATACCATAAATAAGAGATGCATAAAAAGAAGATAACAGTACCTCAAAAAGAAGATAACAGTACCTCAAAATTTTTTGAGAGATAAATACATTAAGGATTATGAGATGTTCAAAAGCTATAGTAATAGGGAAGATAGAGGTAGCTAAGATAGATAAACTGCTATAAAAAATGCAGAGAGACTTTTAAAAGAAACACGCAGCTATGTAAAGAGCACAGTATTTCTGTAGTTGCTATTTATGTGCCATCTGTGAACAAGGAAAGTACTTAAATCAGTTTTGTTCATGCTTGAGCTAGGCAAATAATGCAAAATAGCTTCTTGTAAACAGTCATTCAAATGTAAATTTTTCTTGATTTCCTCCCCATTTTGTTGACCCATTTCACACATACACTATAATGCAGGTACAGGTTTGTTTGTCAGAACAGCCAAATGCACAGAGGCAACATGCATTTCCCAAGTTTTTGATAACTTATCTGTGGGTCTGGGATTCAGACACGGAGGGTAAAACCCACCTGACACAGGATATCAATCCCAGAGAGCAAAGAGCAAGTTAGGAAATAGGGAATAACTAACACAATAGTTATTAGATAGCTGCACGTACCCAGCCAGCCCATCAGCCAAAACACGCTCTGTCTAAACCATTCTCATGATAATTTTTTCAGCAACAAAGGCTTCTGTTCGTGTGAGTTTCTACACAGATAATYCATTATCAGAATAAAAGGACCATATTCATTGAGTTGCTTGCTTCAAATAGATTTTCTCCAGCTCCAGTTCAGAAACACCACCAACAATGCCATGAGACTATAAAGACACAGCAAAATGYTATAAACCAAGCCTTGATTTGCTTGTGTTGCTGCTGGTTGTTCATAKGGCTTAAGTAGCTCAGTGACAGGATGTCTTGGGGGAAATAGGAAGCAGTTAAGGTGAAGGGAGATACAAATCCTGCTCACTTAAATGACTTGGTATTTTTAAAGGAGTTGTTCAACTGGAAAGCGTCCCTATTTTTGGAAGGGAATTCTCACAAGGTTTCTCTCTATGAAAAGAAACAGAGGTGGAATGACAAAAATGAGAAATGATTACTTCATAGGTAAAAGCCAACATAATTTATTTTTTTTGTAATGAGCTAAGAATGCTTAGATTTCAGGAAATTTTTCTTTCTGTTTGGTGTTTCTGTTTTCACAGATTAATACACAACTGCGAAAATTCCCAGAGCTCCATTTCTGCTCTCTGGATATCACAGCCACCATTTTAGCAACAGAGAATACGATCCCAGTGGGAAAGAAAAATATATTTCTAGTAATAAAAAGGGTCTCTGCCTGATGAAATTCTTTGTGAAATGCCCTACAAYAAGGGCCATTCTCTCATTATATGACCAGACCAACATCTTTCAAGAAAATTGGTTTTATGGTTYGGGTTTGCTAGTCGATTTTTCTTTTTCTTGAATTATGAACAAGGTTATTCAATACAAGCACTGATTGCTCAGGTGGATGAGCTAAACATAAAGTGGTTTCAAATATTCAYATTGTCTTTCTTCCCCTCTACCCCCATAGCTTCATTAGATTGGCCAGGGTTGATAAGTGCTTCCTTATAATTCCCATTTTGTCAGCACTACAATATCACTGCAGTATCTGCCAAAAAGAGACAAAAAATGAGTAGGAAGGAGCTGTCAAATAATAAAAAAAAAATCTTAAAGACTGTAAATCACCATAGTATGGACTATATGGTGAGCTTAATCATTAAAAACATATCCATCAGTGGGAGCAGCTTTGTTAAGAGGAGAGAGAACCACCAAAAGAAAAYAAAAATGGATTATGCTGAAGGCCTTGAGCACTGCAGAGTCAAATACCTCTAAAAATGGACCTGAAGCACTGTGTGAGGTGGCCCAGAGGCCTAGCCCAGCATGAATTTCTTGCTCATAATTGGGCTTTTTCTTTTCACTATAAAAGAAAGAGGYCGATTTCCCAACTCTATTCAGAATCCTGGCTCTCATCACAAAAGAAAGGCTTGTGTTATATTATGCACTTACTGAACTAGACCATCTTCAGGGCACTTAAGTGCCTGGTAGACAGATGGTATGTCCCTCAGCTGTTTGAATATAAAAACTCAAAGAGTTCCTAAAAAACACCAGGGAAATAAAGAAGCAGTCAAGAGGAAGTGAGAGGGCAGAAAAGATCAAAAGGGCTGAGCAGTAGACAGTTTCAAGGTATTTTCTTAATCAACAAATCCATAGATGCTGGAGGGTGAGCCCTGCACCGTTCAGCTCCTGTTTTGCAGCTGAGGATGCCTCTTATTCTCGTATCACACATCTAAGACAATGCTCAGGAAGCAGTTCTTTTGCAGTACAACTGTACAGCACCAGGAGAAACGGAAACAATATGACTCTGAGGAACTTCATAAGCCCCAGGCAAGACCAGAGTGACAGTGTTGGCTAATAAACCAATATGTCCTTGTGATTCTTGACTTCACAGAAGATTTTCAGCTCCAAACACGAATACAATCTCTATAGGTCACCATAAATATGGATAGAGGTAGTCTTCAGCAGCAAAAGCGTTGCCACTATTTTTGGAAGACATCCTTTCCAAGGTTTTTAGTCTTACTGTAATAATCCTATTTTTTTTTTTTTTTTCATGATCCCCGAACAGGTTTATGTCTAATATTACTTGCAGCTCTTCTGAAATCTGGGTGTCAATTCTCTTCAGGTCCTCTCAGCAGGCATGTAGAAACCTTAACTTGAAAAAAAATATAGAGCCTATGTTTAAGGCAGAAAACCACAGTTTTAATTTTTTTTAAGGACTACACTTACACCCACTGAAAAACGTACAGCTCAGAAACAAAGCTGCTGACTTGAAAGGCAGTTGTTAGGGAGGAAGATGTTTGAGATTTGTTTGGATTTGGTCCAATTTTTAAAGCAAGCAATTAGCATTTCATTGGATAACTGGAACCTCCCAAGGCAAAGCTGCTCCTCAGGACAACAGTGTCACWAAGAGAAGCAAGGAAACATTATTTTCTCTGAAGAGGCTTCAGGGAACCCCACACTCCTGGATTCAATGGCAAAACCCTCTCTTATCTTTAGAATTGGAGACCAGCAGCTTGCAGCTGATTCCTGCACAGTCTGCCCCAGAGCTGCATGGGCATCCCTTCACATGCWTCCACCATTGCTGTGAAAATTCATTAGATGCATCACTGCTGGATATTTTTTTTGTTTTTTAAAGACTGATAGAGAAACTCACAACACCCAAATGGGCATTACCAGATCTGGTCTAGTACACTTAGCATAATGTGCATAAATACCCACTAYTCCTTGTTTTTTCTATTTGTCCAGATTTGTTTGATGCATTATCCCCCAAAGACCCCTGAAGTTCTGCATATCTTCTCTCTGGTGTATCAATTTTTGTATAAAGATAGCCAGCATCTGAAAGAGATAGGAATTCTTGCAGCCTGTGAAGCTGAGCAGTGRATAACCTTCTCCTGATGGAATATTATAGGCAAAAGTCTTCTTTATCTTTCCACATTTTACTGTAAAGGCATACACAAACACTATGGGAAAGAAATAAGAATACAGTATAGAGTACAAGGATTGTGAGAAAGATTTTGCATGTCAAAAAAATCTGCAAAGATCTGTCAAAGATCTGCAAACTAGAAAAAAATGGAAATACCAGGCACAAGGTTTGGTTATTACAGTTTTGGAAGTGTCTGATCAAAGATACAGGAGTAAAAATGAACGTGCACCGAGAAATCATAAGGCAGCAGACCATACTAGTCTATTCATAGTTACATGACAGTGATAATTGATGTAAAATAAGCAAATACATTAATGAGAGTCAGAGGGGAACAGAAACAGAATTTATAAATAGATTTAGTCTATTAAATAAACAAAGGGAAACAATCAGCAATGATTACAAACAGCTTATTTAAGCAGTCTTTAATAAGCTCAATGGCTTGGAGAAGACAAGCCTTYTTAAAAGTGATAAAAATTAACGTCTTCATTGGGGGAATAGTTAAGATCCACCTAAAGAAACYCTGAGGGTCAATTTGGTACCATTGTAGTAAAATGGAGTTTATCAATTAGTTTAATTTTGCCCTCTAAGTATCACCTCACATTCACCTTTCACTAAAAGCAATAGCCATCGACCCCAATAGGGGATTTTTCTTTAGATCCTCTGATACTCACCAGTTTTTCTGGTGAGTTAATGTTCCCCTTCTGCTGGAATTTCTGAAGTTGTGAGCTTCAGCTTCTAGGCAAGACTAGAAGTGCCAAGCCACACAACCTGGTAGAAGTGAGGTATTATAAACAGAGACTCAGAGCTGCAATGAAAGAATTAAGTTCTCACTTGCTGTTTATACTTAAAATATTTCCTGTGTTCTCTCACATCTATCCACCTGGCAGGCTGTCCCTGCTACCCAGGGCAAGGTCAGATGAGATGGGGCTATCACAAATAAACAGTAGCACAAACAGGCTCAGCTCACCAGCAGGGAAGAGAGAGCCTCAAAACAACCACCAGATTTCTTATAGCAGAGCACTTGGAATCACAGCACCGAGCCTGACCTGCCTGCACACCTCAGTCCATCTGCAGCCTGTCTCCTG
>NW_026623268.1:521738-524608 GCF_030028575.1 Malurus melanocephalus
TCTATTTAGCCTGCCTCCAGGCTTCCACTTTGAATAACCTGAGCAGCTCTCTCCATGAACAATTCTAGCTCTGGAAAAGCCAGCCAACAGAAAACACGTATTTCTTACAGCTCTTATGGGGATTTATTCAAAACACTCTACCGTGTAGGCTAACAAGCTGGAACGAGCAGGAAGAAAGTGGAAGTGTCCCATGACTGCTGCTTGGGCTCCAGGGCTGAGGAACATACAGAATATGAGGCCTGCTTCAAAATGCTTTTCCTTCCAACATGGTATAAAATTCCTGTCACAACACTGTCATACCCAATTATTAAAACAACAACAACAAAAAAAAAAAATCTTTCTCTCTTTGCACAGTTTCAGCACTAATCCGGTCCTCCTTCACTACAAGTGATACCCTACCAGTGGACATGTTAAAAAGGACTCTTTTGCCAAGAAATTTTCTCAGTGAATTAAGATAGGATAAAAGCTGATGTGTATTGTACCTGACCAACAGAGAATAACAATTCCTGAGCAAACCAGCATCCCATGGCAAGCTTKACAAAAGACCATCCAGACAAGGCTGACTGTGATAATGCCAGGAACCAGTCRGAAGTGCCAGCAGCTGGCAAAAAGAGACAGGAATCCAGCACTGAGGACAGAACAGCTGAAAAGGGAAGAATATCAGCCCAAGAATATCATCTTAATGTTTCAATGTCCCCTGTACCCTCAAATGGGCTGCTCTCACCCTGCCTGGATGTTCAAATGCTCAGTTTGAACTAGAGGAAAACAAGCAAGAAAACTTTCACAGCCTGCCTCATTAATTCTGCTTTTCCCCTTTGTCTTCAGAAGCTCTAGCAGAGAGCTGAGCCTCATGGGTCACACCCCCAGCCCTACATCCCCCTGCTGCCACCCCACCCATTGCAGAGCTCACTCACTCCTTCCACTCTGCCTCCTGCTTCAAATCCTACAGGGAGTCAGACTGCAGGAGGACTGAAACCATAATTGAAACCAAAAGTTCAGGGAGAAACATGGCAGAGAGAAAGCAGGAAGGGGTTAAAAAAAAAAAAAAAAAAAAAAAAAAAAAAAAAAAAAAAAAAGGGAGGAGAACAGTGATAGAGCTCAGAAAGGACTTTGACTAAAAGCAGTAGTAACTGGATTCGGAAACCCCAGACAAAAACCAAGAAAAAAAGGTCACTATCCCTGATTCAAGTACTGCAAAAATGACACATTTATTTCCTGCTACTGAGGAGCGAGTTCGATGAGCACTCCAGAAGAAGCACTTCTTATCACTCCTCAGTCCTTTGCTCCTTATTACCTCCAAACACTCTGAGACATTCCTCCTCCACTCAGTGATGGTTTTGATGCATCCTCTCCCTCAATCCTGCTCTAGTGGTTTACAGTCGCCCTCCCGTTATCCTACATGCCCCACCCTCCATCCCTTCGCTGAGATTTCAGCTGTGTGCTAAGAGATTTTGGGGTCCATTCCTCAGTGTGGGTTCAGCCCCACTCCGCTCGCTTCCCTGACTTTTACCAGAATTTGCAGTGCTTCACTTCTGCCTGCTYCCCAGACAATCTGAAAGGATCAGAGTCACCAGTTTAAAGGCACTGTGGGGCACCAGCCAGAGCAAGACAGGAGCAAAGGATTGGTGCAAAATATTATTGTGTGACAAGCCTAGAAAGTTCAGATGTTGGAGGACTCTGACAAGAAGGAGTAATTGGTGATATCACAGCCGAGCAAAGGCACAGCTCTGAGAAGAATTAACCTGTGATACAAATACAATGAATGCAATTTACTTKAGTTCTCCAGATCAATCTGCCCTGAGCAGACAACTACTGTGGTTATGCTGTAATTGCTGTCACAGTGTCTAGTGTTGCACCTAGAAAGAATAGAGGAAAAATTAAACAAGTGAGCAAATGACATGGAAAGAAGAGGTGAAGATAACATAGCAAGTTCTGTCACATGTTTAAACTCTGAAGTCCTTTCTTGAACATTTTTGGGTGTTTTTTATTTAGATGCAACATGAATATCTTCATGTCTTTACTAAAATTGCAGCAATTTTTCCATACTATTGTTGAATAACTATTTGTCTTCTTTTACTGATGCCAGCAGACTTAGACAAAGAGTCCAGAGAGAAAGGAAAATCTTGCAGTGAGACACAGCAGCAGAAAAATTCATTTACTTCAAGTCATGTTTCTATAGGTTTTTACCACCATATCCATGACACAACCTGTATCACAAAGCAAGGCAGAAGGGGAATGTTTATTATCCACTCTTTACAGCAATATTAAACATTGTTGTATCTCTGTCTCATGCTAAAGAGGTCACTCTATCTCCTCATCTCCCTGGAAAAAGTGACATTTCAAAAATGCTTGGTTTTTGGTAGTTATATACGCTGTACTGTTCTGTAAGTAGTTATTACAGTGTTGACCATGACACTGTTCCAACACTATATTAAATTAATCCCTTTATGTATCTTCCAGAGCTTCTGCCAATGCCTTGCCAGCCCCTGAGGGTTACAGGAGATATGTTACCCATTAATCATCTGCATAATTATATATATACACCACTTAGAGGGACACAGTAAATACAGCTCAGAAAGAGTACAGAAGTCAGCTGTAGAAATTCACTTGCCATCCCTGGTAGTTCTATCAAAGAGTCTTTTTGACAGYGACTGCTGTCCAGGGAGAGACAGATGGGACACTGCTATGCAAAAAGTATTGTTTAAAGTTTCAGAGAAAAAATGGAAGCCCATAATCATGAAGTAATGTAATGATCCAGTGCCACACAATCATGGACCATTTTTATGTGAGAATTCCTACATGGATTGGTCATGATAGTTGAGATTGTTTATAGCAGAACACGAGAATGGTGTCACAAGATTCTAGTGAGG
>NW_026623268.1:524680-540684 GCF_030028575.1 Malurus melanocephalus
CATGGTGAAGCAGGATGTGCCCCTGCAGCCCATGGAGGACCATGGAAGTGCAGAACCTTACAAGCAGAACCCATAATAGCTGTTTTGTACTTCTGCTCCATCCCCTTGTCAAACATTTAGCAAACTTTCTGAAATCATCTAGGAAAACTTTAATATACTAAAGGTGCCCACACAAACAATGGACTCACTACAAGTCCCATTCCTGACAGCAACTGTGAAGATTTTGCAACCCCTTAACAGTAAAGACAGAAGAGATTCTCACACTGCAATTATTAGAGGTCTTGAGACAGGGTCTGAGGTGTGCCCCATCAAATGAGGGTGCTGAGTCAACCAGATAAGAATTGCCAATACTTGCTGCCAAATTTGAAATTAACAGCCTAGTTACCATTAATAGCAATGTTGCCTCAATAAAATCACAAATATACTATTGTTCACAKCCAGAGATAATCAGGACTGTCTTAAAACCAGCATTTGAATCAGACATAGAAGAGTGCACAAGTTCCACAGCAGCAAATTGCTCACAGCAATGGATCTCTGAACATCATTCAGGTGACACTGGGGGAAAACATCAAGTTCCCATCTTTGCCTCCAGTCATTTGTAGTAAACAGGCTGTCCTATCTCCTTCTCTAAGGCTGCTTTTTAAATGTTGTAGTACTATTATTATTATTATTATTATTATTATTATTATTATTATTATTATTATTATTATTTTATTTTATTTTATTTCTAAATCAATCTGAAATTTGTCTGAAGATGGAGAAAGTAATTTAAATAACACACCTGCCACTTTTCCACACTTAGAATACTGTGTCTCTTGAAGAAAACTGACTGAACTCCTTCACAATTATTACTCAGAAAGTGGGATCTAATATCAGGCAGAAGGAAAATTGTGATATATCTATTTACATAATGTATCATTTTGCAATATATGGCATACTCTTATTGCAGCATTATATCAATTATTTACCAAAAAAAAGCTTTAATAAATTTAACTTTGTTGCTCCCACTTACCAACCGCTTTAGAATAATTTAAAGCTCATTTCCTGGTGCACTGAAATTATTCTAAACTGTGCATGCTGGCAAACACAAAAACCTTTTTACTCCCCATTTGCAAAATAACATCTGCTCTATTTCCATCTTTGTTTTCAGACTCAAGATTACTTTAGCACTTTATTTCTTAATCTGTCAAATAGCTTCATCAAAAAMCAGAGTAACACTTACCCCTCAAACCCCCATGGATTTAATGTTACAAAAGCTACACATAACATTTTACCAAAGCTGCATATCAGACAAAAGAAATCATATAACCTTTCTTCCTTTCCTTTACAAAAACATGTCCTCTGCTAAAAAGCCTGCAAACATTTGTAACAACATGAAGGGAGAAAGCCTGACGGATTTGTTATTACAGAATGCCTGCTGCATGGCTACAGTGAAAGGCAGCTTTCCATTATTAGCTGAATTTTCAACCAACTCCCTCTTTCTATTAGTGTAAGATCACTCCTGTTCTGGTCTCGGGTGCACAAATGCAAAGGGACAATCAAAGCCATCAGTGCTGGTGCAGCCTCTAGCATTTGAAGTTYTAGCAGTCTGAAAAATTAAAAGCCAAAAGAAGAAATATGGAGAAAAAGGTGTTTTCTTTACTTCCTTTACAATCATTCTACACATCAGAACCAAATACAAGCAAGAGACCTTAGAGAATACTTAAAAATAAGCACATTAATTCAGACCCACTGGCATTTATTTCATCACAGATTACTGCCACAACTTCACACCATGCTTCCAAGCCTCTGATCTGGGAAAGGCTTATTCACCTGCTTATCTTRGAGTCCAAAGGACTGCATACTCCAAATTAAATATGTATGAACAAGATCAAAGCCAAGGGTTTGCTTTTTTAAAACATAAGCAAGGTCAATTCAATATATTACTAAAATGAAGTGCAGTGTCTTGTCCTGGGCAAGTCACTGCTCCTAGAGAGTTCAACATTTGTAAATTTTTTCAAGTGATCCATTTTTAATGGTTTCCTAGTTATTTATTTGGATGGTATTTGCACAGGTTTCTCCCTTTTCTATTATTCCTGTGCAAAACTGAAGAAGCAAAGAACAAACCATCAATGGCAGCCCTTATAGAGTAAAATGAAAAGCTGCTGCAGGTCTCCGGTCAAAATTCTGGAAACAAGAGTGAAGACTGAAGCTAAGTTCAGGACATAAAGAGAAGGTAAAAAAACAGACTTAGCATGTGAGGAGAGTGGTGGGAATGTCAGCAGAGAGGGCTGTGYGTGGAGGTGAAGGATGGGTGAGGTATCCAGACATGTCTAACAAGCAGCTGGACTCAGAACTGTATGCAAGCAAAGGAATTGGGACAAAGGGAATTTCTCAGAGTACCAGAACCTGAGTAAAAAGTTTGGGTGGAGCGGAAAGAGGAGGATTAAGACAAGCATTGAGAAGGAAAAGGGTGACAGAGACAGCCTAGGTATATAAGCTAAAAACACTGCAAAAAGGACKAAATTCCCAGCTGTGGTTTGCAGATGGTCAAAGGGCCTCAGCAGTAGGAAGCAGCAGAAAACAAAGGTGARGAGAAACAACCTCTAACATGGAATCAATGAGTGACAGTGACAGACAGCAGGAGACAAGTCAACAAAATGTATGTTTCTTTAAAAAGATTAGTTTGATCTGTGACTATAAAWAACACMCTGCTTGGAGTTGCATGGTTACTCRATGGCATCACTGCTCAGCAGAAGCACTCCTATATATTGTGAGAGCATTTGGACACATAAATATATTTGCATTTCCTTAGCTTTGTTCTAGATATCCCACAACTTACAGAATTCTAGTTTAAGAAAATTATACTACATTTCTAACACAAATTTCTACCATTACCACTTCTGTTGGTGATGCTTTCTATCAGATGAACTCAGGGCTCATTTACAAACTGGGTCAGCACCATTATCCCCATTTTACAGATGAAAAATGAAGGTATTGTAGATCAGTCTGCATTATTAATGTCAACTCTCAACCTTTAATTCATTTTACTGTCATTTTCCTTGAAATATTCATTTATACTTCTGCACTAAAGGTATTTTTGTCATGTATTTCTAAYGCATGTCAAAAGTACCTGCAGCATAGTAGGAGCCATTTTTAGCAYTCTCAGGACACTAAATAACATAATAAAGTTGCACAATGCCAAGCTCTCACTACCCAAAAGGAATTCACTCTGTCCCAGGCTTACCCCTCTGACTGAACATGTTCCACCTTATCTAGCAGCATCTCTAGGGAAAGTTCCTTTGCGTTCCCAGAATTCAACTTGGTCCCACATCCCMCTCTTTYCTCCTAGTYCACACAGCTTGAAAAACACAARGRTACCATGCAGTGCACTCCATTCAAYTTCTRTGGGAGGCACCRGSCATATCCTGCATTTSAAACYTTCATTCTTCAGCACCTAAAGACAGCATACTGATWATGCCTTTTTGCAGGTGTCTATTATGCTCTGGAAGGCTTTCAGAAAGAAGGTGAGATGTCTCACCTGCTTCCTTAGGCAAATTCACACAGGGTTTTCCAGTATTTTGAGAAGTACAAATGATCAGGGGCTGCCCTTAAAGCCAAGGATGAGTTATAACCATGTACCAAGCTCCCTTCTCCCTCCCATTTTTTTTTTCCCAAATGTCCACCCTTAATAAGAGGCTTCTCTCTTCTGAAATAAAAGAGTTTGGGCCCTATGGCCTGAATGCACAGCAACATAACAACTGATCTTTCTCTTGTGGGGGGCTTGAGACCTGGCTCTCTCTGTCAAAGAGCTGTACTCTTCTACTTCTACAAGTGCCTTATTTTTCTGCTGCTAGACAGGATACAAGACCTAGCCCCACMCCTAAAATGAAACCCAGAGAGCTCCCCCCAAMTCCYTACCAACACAGATCAAAGGCTAACWGTGGGGACTTAATGCCAGACAGCGTGGCTTTCTGACAAACTGCAATCTGATGGTAACAGTCAAAATCTTTCTAAAACACTGAGATTTCATCCCAGCTTTCCTTCTTGCACACAATCCAATATTTTTCAAGGATTTCAATGGAAGCTGTTGCTAGGAAAACAACCAGTTTTTGTTCAGTGCACATCTGCATTACCTGCCAGTCCTTACAAACATTACTTGCCAGTCCTTACAAAAAATGATGCTCAGTGGCTTTTCCTCCGCACACTGATTCCTCTGGGCTGTACTGATTCCTCTGAGACCAACCCACCTTTGGATACCAATGTTCTGCTTATACACCAATTCACATTCAAAAAAATAAAGTGATGATGCCTCTGYGTTCTCAGTGACTGCATTGCAGACCAGGATGACCTGTTACTGAAGAGCCATCCCACATGGAATAATGAAGAACAGTGGCTAAACAAAAAATCATTATGCAGAATATTTAAAATACTTATCAAGCAATTAAAACATAAAACTGACAAAGCATGAAAAAGATCTGGTATTTTTCCAGAGACTTCTTGTTTAAATGCACTTTAGTAACATTTCACAGAATTGGCAAAGACTGAACTCTAACAGAAAAGCTCATCTTCTTTCAAGGCCTAGACATAAAATGTAGCTGATAAAATATTTTTWTTTTTTTTTCAACTGGTGTCATTGTGAGAAACAGATTCACTTGGTTGAGATTTTCAATGATACAAAAACTAAACTTCAACCTGAAGTTCAGCCTGAAGATCACTTACCCATGAAGTAAATGTTTAATCTAATGGAAATAAGAAAATCATGCAGCATCAAGAAAATGGTGCTTCTTTAGGGAGTGTGGGCGTATGACTGTTGAGGAGGAAAGCAGAGGTCATTTAATTATATTTTCTTCTTCCCTCATCTCTAGCATTTACTGTCTCTTGTCTAAGTGCATTCTAGGTCTTGACAACTAAATGAACAGATGCTATCCTGTTAGCAGGCTTGTTTTTAAGAATGTTCATTCCAGGACAAGAGTTTTCTAAAAACATATGGTAAGCTAARTATATTGAAGATTTTTCTCAGCTGGCTTCATCTGTACAGGAATATGCCTCTCAGGTGAGATGCTCAGAATACCCACCATTAAGTCATCAGGGTTCAAATCCCCAGGTGAAAGTAAAGCATATCCCAGAAAGTGTGAAAGGGAAAAAAATTCTGTCTCCTTGTTGGCACTAGAAATCTGATCATGATTGCAATTGATTTTYATAGTGATACAGCACTGCCCTTGCTGCAGATCATTGTAATATCAGCCATGCTAATTTAAATCCTACAAAATCTAACAAAGACAGGCTGCAGAGCAGCCCACTGTGTGAGACCACAGCATTTGACAGATGATCAGCACATCAGGCTGACCACAGCAAGTCACCTGTGACACCAAAATATATGCCAAAATTCCAAGGCTTTACCACAGAGCAAAAAAAGCCAAAATAACACCACATGCCATACCTCAGCACACTACCTTCTCCTCACAGTGGTGCTGAAGAACGCCCCGCCTTTCTCCTTCTCTAAGGAACATCTTTGCTGCTCATCTAATCATGAGAGAATAYGAATTCTGATCCTTAACAGCTGAATAAATATTTCATTATTTTTGTAGCAGCAAGCTAAACATAAAAGCAAAGGGTGTTAGCCATGCATAAGTAGGTAGGATCAAATACTCGGTGYTGTGTTTGGTTCTCAATCGTAACAAAAGGATTTTTAGCAGACGACTAAGCACACTAAGTGGCACAGTSAGTCAGATAAAATTAAACAAGTAGAGTTGTGTCAGCAGCATTAGGCCCTTAGCTGTGTGTAAAGAGCAATATTAGAAGTGACAGGGGAACAAGTCACACATAGCAAGCAAAACCTGAAGACTTGCTGCTGCACCAGCAAGGGATGAGGGTGAACACCCAAACACGCACCCCCTACCTTTGGTTTGTTTCATCCTTTGGCGAGAAGTCAACTCTTGACATTGCAAACCCAAGCAACCAGCAGACAGCAAGCCATGTGTCACTGCTCAGAGCATGGGCACAGAGGGGAAATAATATGCTGGCATCAGCCTGTTGGTAAACATTGAAAACACCATATAAAATTGGCCATCACGGATCACAGACACAGGAAAAGCTCCAGGGACAAAACGTTAGGCAAACTCACAACAGAGAATGTCAGGTGCAGATAGCTCAAATTCTACTCTGCTTTGGAACATTTTCCTGAACTTCTACAACTCCATCAGATTGGCCACCATGTATTTTCTTTCCTTAGGGAATGGTAAATGTCTTACTAAGACCCTGGAAAATATATATGCAATTTAAGTCTTACATAGCAAGAGCAAGGTAGAAAATGGTAAGATTGTCATGCTCCTCTTGTAACCTGACCTGAGCTTTCCCAGCAGTAACTCRTGACTTCATTTACCAGTTTAACTGGTTTATTTGCTGATCAGGTGCTGCTGCTGCACAGAATTGCAAGAAAAGGGTAACATCCCAGGATGTATTTTTACCTAGCAGAGCCCCATCCTTAAAGAAAGTGTACAAAGTGTCCAGCAGAACCTGCAGCTCTTTCTTCACCAGCTACTACCAAACACATCAAACATCAAGCCATTTGAAACATCTGCTCCTTCTTTCAGATCCTGTGCATTTCCCCTAGTGGAAACACTGATTGCAAAGGTTGGTACAGGCCACAATAGCCCAAGCTGAAATAATGGCTGTGAAGCAAAAGTTGATTTTGTGAAATCATTATGAGCCCATCCCGCATGAGACGTCAAACTAAATTTAAAGATTATAAGAAGCTGAGGATTTGTGCAAAATTGTCTTATTTTTAAATTCTTGCAGTCTCAATGTCTTCAGTGATAACACTGCACGTGTAGCATACATCCAAACCAGCATCCCATTTTGCCTTCCTTTTCCAAATATAAAAAAAYGCATGTTATCAGAGCAGAAGTTTGTTAGGAGTCAAGAAAATAGGAAAGAGARCAAAGTAACTTGGTGAGTTACAAACTAGAAACTCACTTTCCATTCTGACAAGTTCAACATTGTTTTGTCATGATTATGTTCCACTGTACCCAGCGAAGAATTTCAAAAAATTTTGGAGAGAGGAGGGCAAGGATTCACATATCAATGGTTTTTTTTTTCTTTTGCTATTAACACCTGTGGGACAGGGGGAGAAAGGGAGAAGGAAGTATTAATTAGAAATGAGAATTTAAAATCTTTTCCTCTTCATATTTTCACGCCAATATATCACAAAATATCCTGAGTTGGAAGGGATCCACAATGATCATTGAAGTCCAACTCCTGGCCCTGCATGGTACAACACAGGAATTCCACCAAGTGCCTGAGAGCACTGTCCAAATGCTGCTTSTGCTCTGTCAGGYTTGGYGCTGTGACCAATGMCCTGGGTGCCTGTTCCAGTGCCCAAACAGCTTCTGGGTGAAGAACTKTTTTCTARTATCCAACCTAAACCTCCCCTGACACMACTTCARGCCATTTCCTCAKGTTCTGTAACTGGCCACACARTSCAATTTATTTATTATGTCAAAGAGATAAGAAGTCACTAATTTTTAAAATTATTTTTTAACTTTTAAGTGAAAAAATGTTATTACTACTCACCAAAACTGATGATCCCAAGGATTTTCTATAGGTTATATCAGGTAGAACAAGGATAGCACAAGGGTATAAGCTAAATTCACTTAACCAAGATCAATACCTCCTCTCCTGTACAATGCTCTCTTGGTACTTAGAGATATCACATTTTTCTTTCCTGAGATATTTCCAATTTTGCAGCCCCCGAAAGACCCATATGTTTTTTGCAACTGACCAAGATTTCCAATTTGGAAGAAGTTTAAGTGTGGAAGTGTTCACTTTACAGGCATTTTTTSCCAGAATATTATAAATTATTCTGATATTTTCAGAAACCAAGTTTGATCATTTCATGTTCAACTCTAAAGATAAGCAGCCAAAAAGCAGTCAGTTTCTTTGAGATCAATTCAAAAACAATTGAAGCACAACTAAAATGATCAATGTAAAGAATATGCTTTAACACAATTACTGAAGAATGCAATTATGGATCACTAAACCTTTTAAAGGAAGTTCAATCTAAGTTAGATAATGCCATAKCTGTAAGTGTATCTCCATATTAATCTTACTTACAGCCTAGCAGACCTCATAAACAGGAATCAAGTTGSCACAGTATGCAGCTGAAGAGAAAGAGAAGCTTTAGGGACAGATTTAGATGAGCTTATGTGCATGKTGGAAGAAAACCTTCTGCACTCAGGTATGAGGTTCCCTGCAGGCAGAAATTAACATTTCACTTTGTTTCATATTTTCCCTCCCTGTTCAATCCTCTAGCCTTTCCAGGTCTCTCCAAGTGGCAACTCAGCCCTCTGGCACATCAGCCACTCTTTCTTTCCAGGTTTGTATCATCTGCAGATGTGGAGAAGTCCAGGTCCTGCCTCCCATCATCCAGATCACTATTGAAGAAGATAAAGAGCCCAACACTTGGGGTATTTCACTGGCAATTGACTTCCAGCTCCATTTTGTGCCTCTGACCACAACATTCTGAGCCCAGCAGTTCAGCTGGTTTTCAATCCACCTCTCTGTCCAGTTGGATATCCTATAACATCATTTCAAGGTCAGGTTGGATAAGGCTTTGAGTGACCTGGTTTAGTGGGACATGTTCCTGCCCATGGCAGAGGGGGTTGGGACTAGATGATCTTTAAGGTCCCTTCTAACTCTTGACATTCTATAATTCTATGATCATCCTCCATGAAGATGCTGCCAAATATCTTTCCAAAGACAGATTAAACAATATCCACTTATTTTGTCTCATCCAGTGGGACTTGCACTTTGTCACAAAATGAAATGAATTYATGAATTCATGCTGATTACTTCTGTTCACCCTTTGTCATTCATGGACCTAGAACCGGTTTCCAGGATTAGTTGTTCCATTTTCTCCCAACAATGAAGGTGAAGCTGGTCTATCCATAGTTCCCTGGATCTTCCTTCTTGCCCTTCTAGCAGGGTGTGATGTTTGCTATCTTCCAGAGCTTTTTAAACACTGTCACATCACTCAGCCCTCTCAGCATCAGTGGGGGTATCCTTTTCTAGGACCTTGTATGTGACCAGTTYAAGCATTCCCTAACCTGATYCACCWCTTCTTGGGCTGTCTTCCTASCTAYAGACTTTTCTTCTAGTCTCAAGARCCTGGTATTCCTGAAAGGTAAATCTTATTAAAGACCAAGMTGAAGAAGGTGTTGAGTACCTTCAGCCTTCAGTGTTATTTGTGACCAGAACCTCTGCCCCATTAAGTGACAGATCCGTTTTCTCTTAGCTTCTTTTTGCTCTTGATGTACTGGTAGAAGCTTTTTTTGCAACCCCTCACCAGAGTCAGCTCCAGGTGGACTCTGGTTTTCCAAACCCCACCCTTGGCAGATTCAACAGTTACTCTAACTGCTGTTTGACCACCTACCCTGGCTCCTGCTTCTTGCATCCTTCCTTTCTGTGCCCAGGTTTTGTCAGGGGCTCCTTGCTCACTGATGCCAGCCTCCTGCCACCTCCTGCTTKATTTCATGCTCATGGAGATAGACAGCTCTTAGACTTTTGAACTTCAAAGCTCTTGAGCYAGTTGAGTCCATTTTGTCCACCTGACTAAAGTTAAAGAAGATGTAGAGGAGTAAGAAATACCAGCCTGAGGATGAGATGAACCGGGAGCAGGCCAAAGGCAGAGTAGTACAGCAGAGCACGCAATCCGTAAGGACTCTGCTCTATGGTCCTTCTGTGGCTGGCAAAGAGATTGCAAAGCACAGTGCAATTTCAGGGTACTCTGATGTTGCTCTAATATTGTACCTAAGAGCTGTCAGTTGTCCCAGCATACAAAGGTGGATTGCAGCTATCCTTCTTTCTTGTTACCTTACATTCTGGTTCAAAGAGAACAACTGAGAATTGGGGTCTCRGGAGCCAAAAGTCACACTCCTTTTCCTGACCTGAGGCAAGGGGAGGCTCTCCTCACACTTTTAAGTTATTCAACAGCTCTCWTCCTAAATTACTGAGTGTGACTTTACTGCCTGATCCTTGAGAGAAACCCTTGCTATTTCTCACTTTGGTACCTCTGACCTCCATGCCTTAGTCTCTCTCTGCAGTTTATTCCATTAAAGTTAGAAAGGTCCAACTTCACTTCACTATCACTCCAAGCTTCACTCGCACACTTCTAAAATAACTTTTAAAAAAGATTACCCAAAGACATTATCAAAAGGTAAAACATCAAAGATCAGTGCTAATGAAGTTGTGACAACTTATTGCTGTGTCACATGTTAAGCAAAACTGGTTTAGCACCAGAAGGGTTCTGACTAGCAAAGGTTAAAACAGAGCTTGCTTTGTTTGCCTGTGAAAAAAACGTTATTGAACTCTCCAAGCCTCAAGCTCCAGGATGCCTCCTGCTCACTTCTCAGCTGTGTGCAGCTGTGCTCCAGGTCTCTCTTGTTKTCATAGAAAGGAGAGAAACTGGCCATAGCAAAAACGACCCCCCCCCCAACAGAGTTCCCAACATGAAGGGAGCACAGGACCCCTGGCACACTGTACACCACACACCTGAGGAGGCACAGCCTGCCCTGGGCTCATCTCACCCGCCAAAAACACCACCAATCTGCCCTGCCAACTGACTCCAACATGGATTTTCACGTATCAGCATCAGATAATCCAACAAGTCTGATGTCTGTGGCTCTTGGCCCAAGCAGTTGGCTAATAYTCAAACATCTACATCCATTAGAACACAGTTCAATCACTGAAAACAAATTAACATCTGCAAATCAGTTTATTAACTATAAATATGCTCAAAACATCCACTYATCTTTCTAACATAGCAGGAGCAAAGGCTTGGCAGCTTCCTRCCTCAAAAACCTCAAGAGTCTGTGACATAAACTCCATTTGAAAGAACTACTTCAGCTCCTGTCAAGGCAAAAATCCCATTTTCTCTGTCTACATTCACAGCCAGCAATCATAAATCCATGCTCTGTTATTGTAGCCAAGTATACTCCTTATCACCTATAGCTTGAATAAAAGTGCTATAGGTACCTAMACCTTAGGCTGTCTCTACTCACAACTCTTTTCACTGCCGGTAAAAAAGCTTTTTTAATTCTCTGGAGTTATTAAAGGRTTATTTTTCAGGCTCTTTAGAGCAATCTATCATCTCCAGCTTCCAGTTATTAGTACCTTYCAGGCTGTTTTTATTTCTTCGGTAATGAGGTAAAATAAGCAATAATTTATAAACATATATATTGATATATGTTTATATAGACATACATGCACATATACATATTAAGCAAATACATATATATACATATATATATGTATTTTTCAACAAGGAAGCAAAGGCCTTGTTTGTTATGCTGTTAGGTGAAGCTAGTAGAACTTTTTCCCCCAATGGAAATGCTTTAAAAAAATTCAGAAAGTGGCTTAGCATCAGTATAACTTCCTCAGTCAATCCTGCAATAAATTTAAACCAAGATGACTGCATTCAAAATGAGGAAAATTAAGTCTCTTAAGAGCTGAAAAGCTACACAAGATTGGAGTGTTGCACCAAAACAAAATTGACCAAATGTTTAAATTACAAATAACAATCATTTTCAAAAATCACTACACTGCTGAGCAATTCTATCCATTTCCAACCCCTGATTTCCCACTCCAGGCTTTGTGCACGTTTGTGAACGTTTTCTCAGGAGAGCAAAGTCTCAGGCAGGAACTAATCCTTCTCTACAATTACCTTAAAGGAGGTTGGCTTTGGTCTCTCCTTCCAGGGGCCAGGATTTGAAAAAATGGCTTCAAGCTATACCAGGGGAGGCTTAGATCAGATATGAGGGAAAGTCTCTTCTCTGAAAGGGTGGACAGATATTGGAATGAGCTGCCCAGGGAAGTCACAGAACTGCCATCCCTGGAAGTGTTCTAAAGGCATGTGGATGTTGTGCTGGGAGATTTGGCTTAATGGTGAACACCAYTGTGTTAGGTTAACAGCTACACTCAGTAATCTTGGAGGTCTTTTTGCAACCTCAATTTCTGTAAGCACTCAGCTTGAGAACAAAAATTGCATGCACTCTTGCTTAGATACCATTAATTAGAGAGAATGAAGTTCAGCATTCAGATTCACAGGGATAGCTCACAGGTATAGTGCAAGGGTTGTTTTGGTTTTGGTTTGTTTTGGGTTTTTTTTGGCAAAAGGCAGTGGGAAGAACACACACCTTCATCACAAATTATTTTCCTTTTACTTCATTTTGGTTTTGGTTTCTGTTTCTTAAAGGGTTGCTTCTACTGGCTAAACAGATGCTTTGCCCACTACAGGGAGAAAAAAAAAAAAAAAAAAAGGACAAAGTAAAAAAGGTTTAGAGCACCTGCCCCAGAGTACCACTGGTTGTGAAGTGTGTTGGTACACCTGCCTATTCCTTAGGAATGTTTCAAATTACATGTCTCAGATCGTGCTTTTAAATGCTGTCATGTCTCCATTGCAGCCACTGCTCCAGCTGGCCCTGGAAAAGGAAATTCCTTAACCCTAAGGAAAGAGGCAAGCATGTTTGTATCAAGCCAGTTACCCCCTCTCAATGACAAGTGCAATATGACATCAGCTGAGATAAAACATGTAAGCAGRCATGCCCGCACATTTTTCATCAAAACAGTGT
Organism: Malurus melanocephalus; assembly: GCF_030028575.1. Classification (NCBI taxonomy): domain Eukaryota; kingdom Metazoa; phylum Chordata; class Aves; order Passeriformes; family Maluridae; genus Malurus; species Malurus melanocephalus. Next base: position 537,289 of record NW_026623268.1, read on the forward strand.
TTGGAAAGAAAGGAGGAAACTGTGGAAAGAGGCCCAAAACAGCAAGCTGGCTGCCTAAAAGGTAGAGCACTGCAGGGAAGGAACAGAAAAATGTTGTGCAGGATGATTTCATCTCCTACACTTCCATGCAAGAACATCTTTGTTTCACAGCCAGCAAATTCCCCACAACAAAAAAAACTGGAATATTCAAAACAGCAAATAGAAGGAATCATGTTATCTTAGGAGCAGAGAAACAAATCCATGAACTGCATCCTCTACTCAAGAGGAAATGAAACCCCACAACCAAGCACGCAGGTGCAGTAACCCTGGCAGAAGATGAACACTGTAAGCTGTGTACAGCTTCCCARGCCAGTGAAATGTTTGACAGGAGAATACAAGCTGGCAGCATTGCTTAATCTGCATTTCAAGGGCAGAGCTGAAATTGCAGTTGCACAGAGTATGAACACAGATCACTGAAGGGAATTCTTCCATGATTTCTCCTGAAGGAGGCCAGCCAATCATGTTCCCTTCCAAGTGCAGGTCTCTACATCCATCCATGCTCCCAGGGAGACATGAAAATAGAAAGTGGTTAAACAAACAGCTCTGCACCTCTTATWGTCTTAACAGAATACCAATAAGAGCAATCTGGAGGAGGCTTTTATTCTTTGGAGTCTTTTTTTGCATCAAACCAGGTTAATAAAGAAGTAGAACCTTAACCTGTCTCTGTTTCATGGGAGCATATTTCCACAATTATCAGTACTGATCAGACCAAAGGAAGACAGTCTTCTCTTTCAGAAAAGCATGACCTGTTTCTTAATATCCTATTGCTATACCTAAAGTCTCTGACTGCTCAGTTCAGYTGTTATGAAGAAGCAGCAACTATTGCACAGGCAAAAACCAAAGTATTTTGATTGCCTGCAGCTCTGGAAAACACTTCTATCAATACACAAAAAAAATTACTCCAGGAGACGTGTTTCACAAAAACAGAACAGTAGGGAAACCCTGCCAAAAAGCAATGTTCAGAGTTACACAGCATTAATAGCCTGATTTTCATAGCTGTTAGGCCCTTTCTTCCTTCCAAAGAAAATTCTGAGCACTAATTTCTTYTGAGGGAAAAAACAAATGAGGTCCAAAACAAAAAAATTCCAGTTAGTCCTTCAAGCAGCAGCTCTGCTGCCTGGGCAGTGGTGTCTGCATATTCTGTTTCTGCAGCTTGGAAGAGTGAATCCATCCAAGAGCAGAGGTAATGCCTGATTTACTCTCTGCAACAACTTTGCAGTATTTGCAACATGAGGGTTTTTTTGTCCCTTTTGGAAAAGGGTCAGATGAAAACCATTAAAACTGATGATCACTCATTGTTCATGCAGGACAAATTGAAGTCAAAGAAGAATTGGGAAAGACTAAAAACATATACAGCTGTGGGTACCAAGTATAAAACCAAAATTATCAGCCCCCAAATAAAGAACTATGGAGCAGGTAGAGGCACAGCATCAAGAGAAACTCAGAAGTAGGAGTATCAAACCCAAGGTGTTCCTTGAAACAACGTGATATTCCTTGCCACAGAACATTATGGATACATTTCCACAGGTCAGAAAAAGCCTGGACACAATTACTGAAAAAAAATGCTGCTGAGGGTGAGTAATCATCTCCTCTTGGTTCAGGATGACTCCATGTCACTAATTCCTCTGTCTGGGAGAGAACTCTAGGAAAATACAGGTAAGTGCCAGACTTCCTCCTACACCTTCTGTTAGATATCACTGACCCTTATCAGAGAGAGGACACTAATTTAAAAGGGCTTGGAACTGGCAGGACCCAAGAGAGCACAGGCTATTCTAGGACACAGGTCTGGACTGTCCACAGGAGGCAGATTTGGTTCGGTGAAGCAGCACAGGGTCAAAGCCCCTGGCTCTGTCTGACWCTGCATCCAGCCCTGGTGAAGATTTTTTACAAAAAGAACAAGCAACACTATCAAAGAGATTAATATTCAATTGGAAACAAGGGGAGCTGAATTACCAACTGTAAAACAACATCTCATCCATTTTTAATATTAGCACTCCTCTTAGCAGTATGATACAGGGATGGAGAAAGGAAGCAGAAAGGAAAAATTAGGAGGAAATGGCTTAACTATTAACCTCTTCATATCCCCAAACCTGCCAGCAAATGGCAAAAAAAATCACAAATCTATTACAACAGTAAGCACCACAGAGATATATTAAAGGCTAGGTGAAAAAAAATCTTGACATCAAAAGAAATGTGGAAGGAAAAAAAAATCCAATACTGTTTGTATAATTCCTCAAAATTCAAAAGCTCAAGGAAATATCTTTAACAATTTTTGCTTGCATGTAAAAACATCGAATACATTCACTCATTTCTGAAACATACCACCAATTATACGTTGGCCAAGTATCTAATCATTCAAAGAGTGACAAGTCCAAAATGATAAAGAACATTGTTCCTGTTGTTATGATGATCTATTCTTGCTGCTTCTCACATTTTTCTTTTTCATCACATAGTGATGATACAGATGAAACAGGCCACTATTGTAAATCACACAACTACAAAAYACATTCCCTCTCCCACTCCAGTCTTCTAAACTTTTCCATTCAAGGTCTAATGCAAACAAAAAGAAATTGCTAAGATCCTATTGTTAACTCTTAGTACAATGAGCTTGGGAACAAAGAAAGTACAGTCTTCAAATGTGAATATTCAAAAGTAGGCAYTGAAGTCCACATATGCCATTCAAATTCGAATTGCAGTATCTGGAGTGAAGCTCCTCTTCTTTACTCAAGCGTCCTCCGAAAGCAGCTTCTGCTCTTATTCAGAGAATAAGACTGAAGTGTTGATCTCAGTATCTGCTGTCACTTCATTAACACACCTTACCTCTTTTCCTTGTCTGTTGTGCCTTGTTTTTTCCCCTAGTGAATTGGAATCTCATTCTTTAATAATGATGAAGACCTCAATCACTTGCTAACAGTTGTCTTGTCAARTGAAGGCAACAGATGCAATTTAGCTACTCAGAGCATAAATCAGTTTTGCTGGCTAGTGTGAAGCCAGAGGAAATGTGGTTTTAATACTTTCAAGATCTAATTGCTGGTGCCTGCAGTAGAAGAATGGACTTAATTATCCATGTCTTTTCCACATATATTCCTATGCTCTGAATTTAACATGTAGATGACCAGATTCACTGTGGAACCACAGAAATGCAGAAAGCTTATCCTAAACCATCTATCAGGTTGATTTTTACCTTAGGTGCAGCATTCTTCATCCCTGCCTCCTTTGCAAATATTATTAATTTGCTTTCATAGRGTAGTCACACTAAGGATACTTGTTTTTGCTACCACAAGTAGCTCACAAAGCCTGAATGGTGCATATTATGCTATTACCAGAATTTTCAGAATAACTTACCTAAAAAAAAAA
>NW_026623268.1:540696-545359 GCF_030028575.1 Malurus melanocephalus
AAAAAAAAAAAAAAAAAAAAAAAGGATCAATTTATCAATGTTTTAACTTGCCACCCCTTCAGCTTATGCAAACATCTCACTCTAAGAAAAAGAAGTTCTCACAAACATATGAACCTAATGCTGCTACAACTATGGCAGGATAGTTAAAATCAGCTGATTTTTTCAAGTTCATGTAGACATAAATACATACAAATGTATTTAAACACACATAGGATGGTCAAACACTTGCAAAAAAATGAAGGTTTTTGTTAAACTAGCTTACCACCCTAAAGAAGAATAAGAAAATCTATTATATAAAATAAAAATAAGAAGGCTAACACATATCTATTGCTTAAGTCACTACCAAAAAAAWCAATTAGCAATTAACAGCACAGACTTTGACCACAGAACACAGCTGTTTCCTTTCCTCCAAAGCAAAACACACCCCGAATACCCCACCTTCTGCACCTTCCTTCTGTCTCATACAGGGTTTTGTGAGAAGAGCACGTGGACTCGAGGTCTGCCCAACCCAATGWCTTTTACCCACCTGCAGAAGCATCTTAGGAACTGAACTCTCAAGCAGTGATGCTCTGGCAGTACAACTCTTCCTCTCTGCTCAGCAGAGGCCTTGTGAGCTGCCCASGACTTCTGCATTTAAAATCCCTGAACTGACTTTCCTTCTCAAGCTGGTCCAATCCCTACTGTGGCCATGCAATCGTGGCACCTCCGGGGCCCTGCTAAGTGTGTGCTGTGTGAGGATGTGCCTCATATTTGGTTTGATCTGACACAGTGASTTACATTTGTTGTCCTGTTGAGAAACACTGAACAATCACTCCTCATTCACCACTTCTGTGACTCTTCCCATACCTGTCCCAAATCACCTCAGGCCTTTAAACTCAGACAGACCTTATGTGTCATCTGCAGTGGCCTGGGCTACAGTAAAATTGGGTTTATATGGTACTTTTTAACAAATGGTTTTGATTAGGGTGTGATTGACCCTTTGCTTTTACTCCTGCATTGGTATTGCAACACCCTTTTTTCAGGACTCTACAGTTTCTCTCTACAGGGAATGAGAAAAATAGGCAGACAAAAGTATATTTCAGTAACTTTTCCTTTTTGCCTATAGCAAAATTTCACACATCCCTTGATGAAATGCAAGGTTACTCTAAGTGGTGCCCACTGTCATTTTTAAAGGAGAGTTAACAGTTCCTAGGATGCTAATCCTCTTCAGCCCCTCTCATTCCTGCTGGATAAAGAACAGAAGGGGAGGTAGGGCATAAAAACCCTCTCTAACAGATATTACTCAAAAGCAAACATTTTCTTTCTATGCTTTTGAAAATAGGATTTAAATACTTTGGGCATCCATCAACAGCTTTCCTGAAGATAAATCAGTCTTCCCTCAGCTGAAATTGAATAGGGGCTGGTTTTCTTTCCTCCTTATGCGGATGAAGCCTTTRGCCACACAGAAAGCCAAAAAAATCTCCACAACTATGTCAGAACCACAGCTCATCTTCAAGTTACTGAGRGGGCCAAGATGACAAAGGCAAATTAAACACCATAGTACTAAAAAGTTTTAAAAGAAAGCATCCTACAGTGTAATTTGATGCAGCATGAGGAGATGGTACATATTTAGTTGTGGTAATAGTGGTTTTCTGCCTTTGCTCTGCCCTTTTCCCAGCATTAACTTGGATTCCCCCTCTTTGCCTCCTCAGATCAGATTTTGGGTTCATCTTAAAAGGYCTTGTGGCTGTGAGCAAACAGGATGGGCTTGATCATGGTTGATCATTCAAATCAGGCAGCTGAGCAGAACCAGCTGGGGCTGGAACTAACCAGAGAGGAAAGCCACGCTTAACCGGTGCTGCTGCATCACRATTTCCCTTCTGAAGGCATCCATCACTCCTTTCCCCTTACTTAACAGAAGGCATGTCATCTGGAATGCCACTGAATTGTGTCTGGCAGAAAATAAAGAGAAGRAAAAGCTAACATTTTGTGTTTGTGCAAGTGCTTCTGCCAGCATTTGGACCACTGCCAGCCTATTCAGTGCAAGCTTGCAGAGGGTTATGATGCTGTCTGGGCATTTGATGAAAACTGTAGAACCTCAGAACACAGGCTTTTAGGTGTGAATGGTGTGCGCTGAATTGTAATGTAGAGTTGTACTGACATTTGGAGCAGAAAACTGAAATTTCTCAGGATATGTTTCCCTTTTCTCTACCCACCTAAACAGGGATCTTCTGATGTCCCATTAATATTCTGTTCTTTGAAAAATTACTTATGTAAGGAAGATGAATGTTACAAATTCACTCCTCTGTAATAGCTACTCTCTCGCTTTGAGGAAAAAAAAGTCCAATCTGGAAGAAATCCATCTCATTCTTTTTTAAATTTTCTGTTAGAATATACAGGCAGCATTATCATTTGAACTACACCTACAATGCATGAGAAATTTATAAAACCCTCACAGATGTAAATGGTTTTGCCCCTCTTCAGATGTTATAAATAGAAAATAATTCTCTCTTCTGCTATTCCTAGCATAAAGCCTTTGAGAACTGGTGTCAGATGGAAAAGAACTGCAAACCAGGCACAGACAAAACACACTGCAGCTACCAACTGCCTAAGGAGACTGATAATACGAGACTTTACACTTCACAGTCCCTCAGGTTTGAACCTGCCCCAGGTGTGATGCACTTCAATGAAACAGAACAGTTGCAACACATTTCAACAAGGAAAAAAAGAAGATAGAAAAGAAAACAGCTGATCTGCACTGAAGTAGCGGCTACAAAGCCTGCATAGCTGGACAGAGCCAGTGTCAGACTTTAAATGTTTAATACAAAGAATTCAAAGTTAACATTTTGGCATTCAAATCAGTTCATCTTTACAAGCCAAAGTATGTTTGATGACAAAGGATTGTAGGCGTACTCCTGAAGAAAGCCTAGGTTTAAGGTGTGAATTRGTAGGACCAAGCAAGAGGAGGGCAAAGCACTCAGGTAAGAATTCATAAGGAGATATGAAATCCCAGGAGCCCAGGCTAATTTAAGTTAAGAAGCATAAAAAAACCAAAGAAAATGTGTTGGAAGAAGCACCAGACATATAGGAGACAATTTTGAGCTGAACATTGATATGTTTAGGAGACAGTAGACAAATTGCACATTGTACCACAGATATTCCAGACCCAAATATTAAGGGAAGAAACATGGGGAATATAACCCCCTTCCACTCACTCACATATTCCAACCTCTAACTGGAATTAGAGGCCTCTCTAATTCATATGTACTTTTAATTAAAGTTATGGTAAAATTGCTCTAAAGCAAGGAATTTCTGTACAGAACAACAGTGTGGACCCTCATTTGTTTGGGAACCTGGGAGTAAAACGTTTTGCCCTTTGACCTTTCACTTGCACTAGGACCTAAAAGAAATGTACCATTATGGAGCCTCCTCTTGATTAAAAATGAATAGCTAGAGATCAAGACAGCTTTGATATTATATCTAATTATTTACACTAATTACAAAAGAAAACAACAGCAAATGTCTCACAGAGTGACAGACACACTGAACACTTTTTAGTGTGGGGTGCTTAGTCTAAATTTCAGCAGTACTGCAGCTCATTGACATCACTGACCTAAATCTCAGTGTCAGGAAAGGATTTACAAATTAGAACTAGAACCTAGCAGACTTGCCTAATAGGCTGGAGAGATCAGTGTTGATCAGAGCACGATCTCAGCTGTCAAATGTGCACACCCAGAGCTGTCAGGAAGGGTTTTTGTGACAGATCCCATGCTGGAAGAGACACTACAGATACACTAAAGGAACTGTGAACAGAGAGGACAAGTACCATTTGGGGGTTAAAGTTTCCTGTGTTTTAGACTGAAARATAACATTCATGCAAGCTACAGAAGATCAAGTGTATCAAAACCATAAAAACAAGAGAAATAATTATGATAAAAGCTCTGTGAGAAATAGGAAGAGACTAAGCAATTGCAAAATRTGCAGATAATTCAAGTGCAGTTGAAGACCATTCTAAAGTGATTAGACTGGAAGTCARTACTTCTGAGACAAAGTCACTTTAGAGGTGATGAAAAATATTTCTTGTTGCACAGTACAGCTCTTTCCATCAACACCTAGATGTGGCCCAGAAGTGTTACAATATTTAGACATATAACAATTTTGTAAACACCACTAATCTAAAAAGGACAGATATCCTTTCATTCAAAAATTATATGATGCTGAGAAGTTAACCAACCAGRAATATCTCAGTCAAGAGAATAAAGTTATGAAAATGCTAGCTYACTGAAATGTTCCGAGTGYAAATAACATTTTTATGACTCTTGGKAAAACCCACRTGTAGGAGACCATTATACAACACTGGAAARCAGAATGAAAAGGCCATGAGGCTTCTGGCTGATCTCTCTGTTCATTTAAGACAACACTGCTCCACCCCTAAACCAGAAACTGGGGAGAGCTATTTTCCACTGTGCTCCCACTCAGGTCAGTACTAAGCTACAGCCAGAGTTTTATCTGCAGTGAGCAAAGGAGCCACAAGAATGGTTGATTCTATTCTGGGTTCCTGCCACCCTCTATTGACCTTCCCTCCCGTGCTGATCACTATAATCATGACATTTTCCTCACATTTCTTACCAGCGGGCAATCAATGACCCAAATCTACAATCAGTTTTGCCTTTGATTGTGAAGG
>NW_026623268.1:545440-551660 GCF_030028575.1 Malurus melanocephalus
TTTGTATAAGTCTCGCCAGATTTCTGACAAAACTCAAGTTCCATATCTTCTCTTGCAGACTCAGAACATTTGTCAAAGAGTAAAATGGATTCTGTTCAGAATCCAGCTAGGCATGACAAGAAATAACTGGAGAATGATTTGCATCTGGGATTTACATGAGAGTATAATTTTGCTTTCTAGGGTCAGGTGATGTTAGCAGGGTAGCAGGAGGGGAAAAACAGACATCATGTCAACTAGGAACATAATCCAAGATCTGAAGAGAAAAATCTGTTGGGTTTTCTAGTTAGTCATCTCTGCAGATTCACTCTTTCCTCATTAAAAAAAAAAAAAAAAAAAACTTCAAACCAGTCAGGCTGCCTTCAGTTGCTTGTTCCCAGAATAGCTATCTAAAAGGAGACAAAATAAGATGAGAAGGTATATGCAGGCAGTGGAATCTCTTTCTTGTCCTCAGTGCACACAGAATGCCAGAGTTAATGTCCTTCAGATTCATTCTCTAAAAAAAAAATATATATTTTCAGAAATGTTGAAAGAAGACCCTGGTCAGTATGTCTACCAAAGTATAACAAAAATGTATTCTATATTTGCTGCCTCAACATCAGTCAGAGCCTCAGCTGCTTAAAAGCAAACTTACCCTTTACATTTCTGGCAGACTTGTTGCAAACCTATCTGTTAGAGAGCAAAGTTGGGGAAGAACTGAAGTATATACACAYAAAATGAGAAAATCCAATTTCCTCGTTAAAACCAATATTAGGCAGAAACTGCCACTTTTAAAAGTCCTATAACCCTAGGGAAATCTCAGCATGCTGTCTAGCAGAAATAAATTCATGCTTCGAACAGATTCTAATGACTAATACATATTTTTTAACTCATCACCAGACCAGTTACTTTCTTCACTGGTGTTCATCTGCCACTAAAAGATGAGTAGATGAGTCCAGTAACTTGTTGCTGTACAGCTAGAATACAGTATTGCAACCATCTTTCCTCTTAGAGATGGATTTTTGTAGCACTTTTCTATTGATTTTTCAAGTGTGCTTCCTATTTAGAATAGGCCTTTTCCCTTTTTGTAAAGATGGGTAAAGACAGAAAAAAGAATTTAAGACCTAGGCATGAAGTCAAAAGCAGAATTAAGAACCTGTATATTCAYCTGTCTTTTAATTCTCAGCTAGATGCTGGTCCACACTGCCTTGGTTTTGCTGAAATAAAATATTGTGTAGCAAAATACACAATTATATTTTTTTTTATTTTATTCCATTTTTCAATTCTCATATATAAGGGTAAAACCAGAGAAGTCATTCTTCAGTGGTAAGCAGGAAGATTTTCTTCTTCAAAAACATTTTAAATAATTCTACAGAAAAGAGTTCACCACCAAAAAGCTGTTCTTACTGAAAATCATGATAGCACATATTAAGCAGCCAGTKAAACTTCATTGGCTGTGTGACAATTACCTGTGTCTTTCCTCAACGCCTTTAATAAATTGCTCCTTGAACCATATTTTCTTCAGCTCTCCCATCCAGGCTGTCCCATTTCCCAGSCTTCAGGGCAAGTCTTCAACTACACCAAAACAAGAAATTCAAAACCTGCTCTAGCTAAAAAGAAAGTGGATTTCAAGCACAACTGAGAAGATGACACAGACACCACCTGATATTTTTACTTTGGACTGACCAGATATTTGAATGCTCTCTGGCTTAAGAGGAAAGCCACAGAAACCAGAACATCCAACTTGAACTTGTTTTTTTTGCCAAATTCTGGAGCCTCAGTGAATCCCCTGTTGTGTGCAGACTGAACCAGTTCTCAGCAATGCARTCCAAGTCACAGAAACTGTAGCCAAAGGGCTTTTTTTTGGTAAGCATTGTTTCAAGGGTACAATGTCAGATGCTCATTTCTTAAAATTAACCCACCTTGACAGTTGTCCCACGCCACGACAAGCATCTAGCTCAGTGCCAGAGAGGCTTTCTGTGAAATGTGCCACAAGGGTTTGTCCAGCGTGTGGAGTGACATTCCAGAGACGAGCTGTCCTGCTTTGCCCTCTTGCTCTGYGCTTTCAAGATTGCTTTAAAAGGATGTGCACAAGCAGGGACTATGAGCTGCTGCTTACCACCCGGGGCAGTTGATGTCAGGACCCCGAGATTTTATCTTCAACTTTGTCTTCCACTCTCTGGTTTAGTTAAGCCCAAATAAGTCAGAATTTCTGCCCCTGAAAGCATTAGGAAGTCAAGTGAGAAGCTGCTTCAGTCTGTATCCCATGTAGCATTTTAACCATCAAATAGTAAATCAGATTATTTGCTTCCAAAATTTGTGACAGATATTAGCCAGCTGTGATTCAYTGAAACCTCAAAGTAAAACAACTGTACCATCTGTTCAGGATCATAAGAAGGCATGGTCAGCCTATCAAATATTAGGGGTCCATCATTTTCTGTCCCCCTTGWAGCAGCACAGTTTTTCCACACAAGCCTGACCTTGTCAAACTCCAGATTTCTCCCATGGCTCTTCACTGTTCCTTACCTTGGTAATGACAAAAATGACATAGCAAAATATGTCCATGTTACTTGTCTTTAAAAAACKCTATTGCTCTTCATCTGCAAAAACAAGAAATTCATACCCAGACTTCAATAAGCTTTTAAACTCTGAGAGAATATTGCCAAAGGTTATGTTATGTCCAGCTTACTTCCCCTGYGAAACTGTGACTAAATACTGATAAAATTGAACACTTGTGTCTTACCACACAGAATTGGTGTATACCTATAGCAGCTCCTGCTAGTCTAGTGAGAAAAGTTTATTTTTATAAAACAAGCACAAACACATGCCTGAAGCCAGATATTTTCACAGTTATCTTTTACTTGGTTCTATATGGTACATTTTAAAATGAGAATTTGGTGCCCTCCAGGTGGCCCTGTTATACTATGGGCATTGATGGTGAATTCTTACACAGTGAAAAACGAACTTTCAGCTATTTAAACTGAGTAACTCTACAGGCAAGCATTAGTTCAAAACTGTGCGAGAAATGGSCAGATACTTTGTTTACAAAGCTACTTAATCCTTTTTCAGACTATGCCAAGAGCAAAGATTTGATGCCTGTTCAAGTCCAGCCCACCACACTTTCTTGCGTTTTAACACCTTACTCAGATTTGCTTACATTTCATTTTAGCAATCACTTTCTAAGAAGTACAAATTTGAAGATATTTCTCCAACTCCAGCAGTAAATAGTTACTGTTTTGATGTGAACTGCAAGATAAAAAAAAAAATATATATGAGCATCCTTATTATTTGAGTCTCAAAGAAACTGGAAGGCAGTGTCCCTGCCATGCTGTCCCCTTTCCTGAATAGCCCTTGTTTCGGAGACACTCGAGGACCCAAACAGGGGCCGGTTGTTGGGCTTTCCTYGCAGCTCCCGGTTGTTTTTGGCAGGATCCTGAGCTCTCAGCGCTGGGCTGTCCGTGCCCATTCAGCCATTCTTGGCTGGCGACTCCTTCCCGTGCCCGTTTCTATGGCACTGTCTCGTCCCCCTCCCACCTGCATCTCTGCTCACAACAGCCCTAAATGAGAGCCTTTGTTTAGGGTTGGGACAGGCTCAGGCTTTTTGATGGAGCTGCCTTTTGCTTTTTCCTAGTGCACGAAGGGTAAACACTGCACTCCCTAATTTTAAGCAAAGATTAAGCTTTACTTATAATAGCATTAATACTTACAACTTGTTGCACACAAATCAATCTCAAGAGCAGCCCCTTCTACCACATCCTGCATTTGATTTCAAAAATGATGTTTCTGGATGTGCTTTGCTGTATTTGTATACCCAATAAATCCTTGCAACTCAGATTCTCACTGTAATTAAGACCCCAAAAAGAAATTTGAATGAATAGAGCATCCCAGTGGCAAAATGTGTAGATATTCTAAGCTAAGATATTCACAGTATCACAGTGCTAAGATATTCACAATATAAGAAATTATAAAACTAACCTGTGATGTGGCTGGAAAAGAATATGCTTCAGAACACTGAGTGAATGAATACCCATCTACTGAATTGAATGCYGTGTGAATCCACATTCTGGATATTTTCAACTATTTGGACTCAARAGCCCTCCTAGTATTTCATGCAAAKACCAATGCAGACATCACAATGAAGAACATGAAACTAATGAGCAGATTTGGTTTGTATAACTGTAGACCACAATAGCTAATAATCAGAATCAGTGATTGAAGGAAGAGGTTTTGCTGCACTGATCAGGAGGTTCTCCCTCAGCTGACAGCACTCAGCATTGTCACAGCAACAAGAGGTTCATCCTCCCCAACCCTGCCTGCTGTGGGCAGAGGAGCTCTGKTCTCCCCACACTTTTTAATCACAGAGCACAGAGACCCATTTTGGCCTTGATGAGCAATCCAGTTACAGGTTAAATGAAACACTGAACAGTAACCCCAGAATATACCCCAGCATCTGCCAGTGCAGAGCATCAGAATGGAAATTCCTGTGCCATCCTCACGAGAGCATTATTCCACTATATGGCTTTGTTTGTTTAACCTCTTCTCATTCACCAGCTAGCTTTGAGGTTGAAGAACAGGCTCTGGAATGACTCCCCTAGGGACAATGACTGACCCTCACAATCTGACAACCATCTGCTGAAACYAAATTTAGGGGAAAATATGCCCATACAACCCTGGCTGCCAAAGAGCCACACAGAATATAAGCAATTGAAACCAAACTGAAAAAGTGGCTGAGGAGCCATTGCATTACCTTGGGTTTATAGCAAGGACTTTGCAATACAGCAACATAGTTATAATAAAAATCTGATTCCTAATGTGGGAAACATAAAACAAAGCAATATTATACTGGACTTCTTTTTCTGAAGCAGAACACCGTGGATTTCTCCTTTCAGTTCATTTAAAATGGATGTCATTACACATAGTCAAGTCCTGGCCACTATAACTAGACCCAAAGGAATTGAGGAAGATCATTGAGTGGAGTGGCAAGACAGAAGGTCATCAAACCTGAACTACATTACTCTCCCATGACTTTGGATACTAGATAACATGAATATTCATCTTTTTGATTTACCAGTTACATTGTGACTTTGGAGTGACACTTGTTGTGTGCCTTTGTGGTACCCTGGTGACATTGTGGAGAATGAATAATGTYAGAGCTGACTTTGGCATGAAGTATCACCCACTTTTTTATTATTTTTTTATTATCACTTATTTTGAATCAATCCCTGAAGCTGGAAAAAGCAATATGCAACAGGTCTGGATAGTAAAGGAACATATTAGCAAATTTGTAAAAGTCAACATATTGCTGTTACCTAAAAGCATCTTCTCGTATTTTTATAAAAAAGAGCAGCTGTGASCTGCCTRTWTACAGCTTTARTAACAAAATCAGTGTTCTCTATAGWGAAAACATTTACACCAGAAAGTTTTCCCCTCTCTGGAGAAATCTCAGTTCAGAGGTAGMTAGGACAAAAATAATAAATGTCTTTAGCTTCTAAGAGAAGTTTCTTAGAAAACTTAGAGGCAGGTTGAGCTGACAGAGATCCATCCTGGTCACTCCTGCAGATGTAGTACTGCATTARAACACCTTCGTTTGGCCTGGAATTGTTTCCTAAATAAATATAGCACATAAAAGTTAAGACTCATATTACAGTGTGACAGTCAAGTTTGAATACTTCTTATATGGATTTCAGAATATTCTATGGAAGAAATCWGGCTGCCAAGGGAGATCTGCTTGTCCTCCTGCTTCAAAGAAAATGAGCAGCCAAATCCCAGTTTGTTCCAGCCCCTGACAGAGAGTTGTCAAAGAGTCACATGAATGCAATGAGCAAAGACCTGACCTGATGCTCTAGTTCCCTGGGATTATTCACTGGAAGGGGAGACCTGAATGCCTGCAAGCTTTCTCATGGCCTAATACTAATTAAAAGCACAGTGCAAAGTGCTCTAAGGCAAAACACGGAACATTTTGGTGACGAGCTTCAGAAAGACTTAAAACACCGCTCCGCGCACTTCCTGCATATATTATTTGTTTTCCCTGGTACCTCTTCGGCTGTTTGCTCTCCACCCCCGGTCGGTCTCCCGCGTTATTGTCCCACCCGTGGTTGCCCCGTTCCCGCGGGGGCTCTGGTGGAGCCACGGGACCGCCGGGAGCAGCACCGGGACTGCAAAAGCAGTGGCCCGTACGGGGATCGAACCCGCGACCTTGGCGTTATTAGCACCACGCTCTAACCAACTGAGCTAACCGGCCCGG
>NW_026623268.1:552318-571407 GCF_030028575.1 Malurus melanocephalus
GCGGGGTCAGGGAGGTGACAGCCCGCGGCGAGGCTCTGTCTTTGGAGGTTTTCCGGGCTCCTGGGCCGAGCCCCGGCCGCCTCCAGGCCTGCCCTCACGGCAGCGCCGCCCGGAGCACGGGCCTTGGGCCTTTCCCGCCCCGGTTATCCGTGGCTGAGTGAAAGCACAGCCTGCGGCAGGAGTGAGGGTATGAACAACCCAGAGGATATCCTCTGATGAACCGGGGAGCAGTCACGGCTGGCCAGTACACACCTGCTGAAATTCATTTGCCCGAGCCTGAAAGCACTTACCTCCCTTGTAGTAACACCGGGAAGAGTAACTCAAAGCCCCTTTTTAATYCCTATTTTGTCTTAACTCAGCCAAAGGTTTCAGTCTTACCATGTTAATTTTCCTGGCTTAGACTGTTTTAAAAAAATCAAACTTTTCAAAGTCTTSTTGGCAGAATCCATTATAGAGAAAAACACATGGGATATCTATATCTCAGTCTGGGATGAGACTGAGTCAGAACCACTGGGATGACAGGTTTTTTTTCTAGTCCATCCTTGTGAACAGTGCCCCCACTCCCACTTCTTTTTGTCTCACTTAGACCACCAGTTCCCCATTATTGCTGTTAGCCAGCACTTTCCTCAAACACTCATCAAACTCCCCAAACCTCATTTTGCCCAGCTTCCTCATAAAATCCTTCATCCCTAGAAGCAAAATGATCAAATCACTTACAGACTCCAAACTGTCATTTCTCCTTCCCCTCTTCTATTTGATGTCCATAAAGTAGCAACCAGCCAACTGCCAGGAAGCACATATGCTCTGGGATCTTGATAACCAGCTATATTTTCTGGGAAATGTCACCCTGTGTGAGGCTAAACTCACTCAAATATTTAAAAGCAAGGTCACATCTGGAGTTTTAAGGCAAAGATGACAAGTGAAAGGGCAGAAAGAAAACACAGTCACAAAATTTCCTGAGCTGGAAGAGACCCACAAAGATCMTTGAAGTCCAATTCTTGTTGGACACTCTCCCACAGCAAGGGTCTGTGCTTGGAGCCTGGGTATTTCCAGACTGCTAGAGCAATAATTGGCAGGTACAGGAACAGCAGACTTTTTTTTTTTTTTTTTTTTGCATCTGTCACATGGATTCTCACTCTGGTTTTAGGTAAAACACTGTTAGCTAATTATTTTTTTTGTTAGTTGCTCCACAGAGAGCAAGGTAGTAGGGGTGAGGATTAATTGTCTTTCTTGACTTTCTGACCAGAATATCAGTAGAAGTAGCTCAAGGCAGTAACGTATTGCCTCAATACATAGCTGTGCACCATTGTTTTTGAATCAAATCAGGTCCAATTATGCAATGAAAAAACTCAATGCCCTTTGGCTRTTTCTTTCCACTAACTCCTAGTTAGGCTAAGCAGACTTGTCTTTTTCAACAAAGTTTAATCAGCAAGATGCCAAGCACAAACCCCTGCTGTTCCAAACCCTCTTCTACACACAGAAATAACATCCTTCCTTTTTAGGAGAGACTCAGTCGGGACCTGCCTGTCCAAGCAACAGATTTTCTGTGATTAGACAGTAACAGATAACATAACAGTCCAGGAGATCAATGCTGCCTCCAAGAAAATAAAATTTTATAATTGAACAGTAAACTCTGCTTTCTCTCCGGGGTGTGGGATCCATACTCTCAAACACAGAAACAAACTAGCTTAGAATGAAAAACAGTTATCTGGCTACATAGTGGGTATTTGTACCATTGTGGAATTTAGAAGTTGTACTCACAAAGTGTTTGCAGGGATTTTCCAGCACCATTGGTGTTAGAGAAGTGTGCTCACGTGTGCTTTATCAAACAGAATCTGAGCTGTAAGGGTTCTGCTATTGCAGGGCCTCTGCTGGACACCTCAACAGCTTCAGATTTTACAGCACATTTAGAAGATCTGTGATAACGTTCCCCTCATCACCTAAATCRTTATATAGAGTATTTTCAAAACTCCAAAGCATGTATATTTTAAAAGGGCACAGATAGCAGGACAGTAATGAAGGTGGTCCAGGTGCCAGAGGTCTGTCTCAGCTCTCTTCAGTTGCCAGTTTCCTCTCTGCCACAAGGCACCCAGAACCACAGTCCCTGAGCTCTCCTACTCTCTTCCCAGCCAAAAATGGATCWGAGCCAGAAATTTAACAAAAAAACTATAGCTTTAGGCATGCTGCAGCCATCTCCTGTTTGTTCTAATTTGTCATCAATTCAGAATTGACAGCTAGGGGGAAAAAAGTATCATTAGTTGCCCAAATAAAAGCATTGAGGGAACTGATGTTATCAGTCTGAGCACTATGCAAGGATTTATTAATAAACTTGCCATTGAAATCTCACCTATAAAAATGTTAATGCAAGTTATTTGCATATTTTTATGCATCAAAACAGAATAAAGACTCATAGTGTTATATTTAATAACATTATTATTACCTCAATTGCAAAGTAAACATTTRGTGGTCATAAAATGTGTGTTGAAGTTTAGAATTACATATTTATGGAATATTTAATAACAGCTACTGAGAACTTTTAATAAAACAGTCAAGATGACTGTTCTTGTCTGGCCATAATTAGTATTTGGAACTAGAAATCTGCAGATTCAAAAATCATATTTAGAAATAGGGCACTATATCCAGTAAAACAACTACAGTACATTGTTGCTAGTGCTGTAGCAGGAATATCATGCTTTGAACAGAAAACCCAAACTTAGTTTTAGTTTTCTATGTTGGCCAACAACAAGCAAAGAAAACTGAAGATTCCCAGGAAGAAGAAAAAGACCTTCACTTCAGACACCTAAAATGAGCCACCAAGAACACTGAGCTTGCAAAGCTTGCTGCATGCCATCACCATGATTATTTAATGCCAAATTTACCACAAATCATAGGCTAGTTTGTGTCTGAAGAGACTTTAAAGATCTTCCAGTTCCAGTGCCCCTCTGCCATAGGCAGGAACACCACACCAGAGCCCCATATAACTTGGCCTTGAACACTTCCTGGGATGGGCATCCACAGCTTTTCCATGTAGCCTGTTCCAGGCCCTCTCCATCCTCACAGCAGAAGTTTCTTTTGTAATATGACATAGGAATAAGCTATCCAAAAGACACCAGAAATACCACATTTTTAGAACATCATTTCTCTATGGCATAGAGAAAACATTCACATCCAGTACATCCCCTTAGCAGACTATGCCTCTAAAAGAGTGTAGCTGTGCACACAGAGCTGTCCCCCCACTGCAGGAAGCACACTGGATTGAAACCCTGCTAGTATGGTTTTAGTGCCCAGGCTGGTGGCAGAAGACACAGCTATGAAGACATTTGGCTTGTTTAGCTGTGTTACATTTCCTGAATCTTGTTTATTCCCCCRGAAAATGTTTTGAGTTGCTCTGCAACTCTCAGTGTCCAGCTAACACCAGGCATCAGTTTACCATTTGACATGCCACATTAAGCATTACAGGAGTCACCAGGATGAGTTATTATTAATACCATCTCATTATTAGTGCTGAAATTATTGGCAGCTTCTCCATTTTTCACTAATGCCAGTTTGCTTTGTTCCTGCTATTGATGGGCAGAATGGATTACACTACATAAGCTTTACATGCAGCTCAAGTGATATTCCCTTGCAGACAGAAATAAGAGTTTGATTTTTCCCTTTTTTACTCTGAAAAGATTATAAGTTTGAGCCTCATCAAACCACACTCGTCCTTTTATATTTACAATGTGAAGATGGAAGTAATTATTGCTCCAGAGTGGTTAGAAACTTCATTCTAGTGTATCTTTTTCATAAACAGGCTGMTTCTTGGTGGCTTTTGTTAAAAAACCCAACACCTTAGAATGGTAAAAATCCAGAGTACCACATGATTTCACTAAAACCTGCTTGCAAATAAGTATTCTTGACTTTTTAAGCAAAGACTGCAGAACCACTTCACAATTTTTCTATTCTGAGGAAGCTGATCAATATAGTTCTTTCAAACTTGAATATTCAGGGAGCTAAGTTTTAAAAGCTACTTATATTTTAGTTAGAAACAGCCAAGAACATCATGGAACATYCTGACAAAGTAACAGGGTATTTTTCCCTTCCCTGCCCCCACCCCAAAAAAATTTTATTCAGACTTACTTTTTGTGAAATTGCTGAAATCACTTCCTTCCCTTTCTTTGGTTTTTACTCTTCCTCCTAGCTACAGAGCTTACATGAAAGAGCAGTACACCAGAAAATGTATTCTGCATTAAAACAAAATCCACCTTCTATTCAATGAAGTTTAACAAATTAAGTATTTTTTTCCTAATATTCCAGGACTCTGTACCTTTAGTCTACATTGTGAATCTAAGTGTCTTTATTATAATTCACAGTATTTCTATGTGAAAAGGCCAATTTGTGATTAGACAAGTGTCCATTAGCCTTCATTCAAAACCACTGCCATAGTGATAATTTTTTTATTAGACCTGTAAAACCTGCTGTTTCTGGCCCTCCTATTCCTTCAGTCCAAGCAGACATCCTCTCTTCTATTCTGAAACACACCCAGCAGCCATTAAAGTTCCATTTGAAAAGAATTAAAAAGGACTATAATTTTTATGCGATTAAATTGGACCAATTATTTCTTGAAGCCACAAACGTATAATTTCCTATAAGCACTGAAGAAAAATCAATATCCCAAGTTCATAAATTATTTATTACTCCATCAGGCTGCCATTTGTTAATGTAACAGAAGGACAACATTCTGGACCTGAACAAGAAGTRCAGCTTTCATTCATATAGATAAAAAACATGCACATGAAAAAAMCAGCAAACTTAAAGAACAGTCCAAATACTGTACTCCCAACTTCCTATGCCCCTGCTCCTTGAAGCTATTTCTCAATAAGGAATGCTGGCAAACAAAATGTCTCTATATTAGTAAAATGTTGCACATGGATCTTGTCAGAAGTGACATTTGGATGGGTTTCTTGCTAATTCTGAAATGGGTTCTATGTACACGGTACAATTACAGTTAGTGCTCATGGAGCCAAGTTTCTGAATGCTGGAAGCAGTTGTACATGTGACTTCAAAACGTTTAAAGAGAGGTACCATAATATTCCTATATTTTTTGTGTCAGTTTTCTTAATGCCATGAAAGATGCAGTAGTCTATACCATTTCTCTACAGGTTTGTTTTGTTGGCTGGTTATTTTTCAAACCTAGGAGCCTCATTGTTTTCTCAGCTTCTGTCACAGACCACAGATTGTCACTGCTCAACATTCAAGTGGCTCTTTTTGTCTTTGCATGTAACAGCAATGAATTTTTGCAACCGCCACCTACATTAGTATATATTTCCATTTATGCAGAGGAYGAAGCAGCTGATGGATTCAGAAAAATCAGGGATTCACACAAAGGCAAAACACTCACCCCACTGTTCACATCCTGATAGGCTATCAAACCATTACATCCCTTGAAAAAGCATTTGAGGCCAGTTAGAGAAGAACCATGCTGACTCCCATTATCCCAGGAGCACAGGGTGTCATTACCCCAACAGCAGTACCTGGGTGTGAAAGCACAACTGGATCAAGACCTAGCAGGGTCAGCTCCCCTTTCTGTGCTCCTGACATAGATAAATTGAACAATACATAGTTTATTCTGTATACAACTTTGTGATGTGACCTTGGAGTAAGAGTGCCTGTCTGAGTGGATATGAAAGTTGTCGTGTCGCTTCCCAGATAAGAGGAGGCTTGGTTCAGTGTTATTAGGTCAAACACTTATTTGTCCTCTGAAAGCCTACTCTGACCGAAGTCAAAAGCGATTTTGTTCACAAATTGCTGCCCCTACATGTCTCTGGCTGGTTTCAGAGTTAAAAACCAGCATGTCCAGAGGGAATACAATAATTTAAGTTACAGGATTTTATTTGAAATATTGCTTCCTGAAATGTGGAAAAAAAAATTGTATTAACCTAAACACACACATTTCATCGTCCCAAGCCTGGGAATASAAGTTTTGGAATGACGTGATCTACTGAATGTTTTATTTACTTGTCATCCATCAAAGCTTTCAAAGGATCCAACAATTCAAAAGGCACACRTGATCTCAGAGAGCTATCACTTTTCTACAAAAACCAATCAACTAAAAAAATACACACAGTTCCTTTTCCTCCCCATGCTATAAACTTCTTCAGTCAACTGAAAGGGGAAGTTTAGCACATTAATCTAAGATTAAATATTAAAAAGATTCTCAACATAGAGATATTTTACTTACCTGACAACTGTATCTATAACCACATTTTCTATGCATTCATTTTTAATCAAATTTAAAAYAGTTATCTATGTTTCAGTAAAACTGACAAAGGCATAGAGATCTAAGTGTTGCTTATTTATTCAACATATTAGAAAACTCATCAGAAGGCACCTCAGTCCTGATCTTGGTAAAGGCAGGATAAGAGCTGTATGACTGGCAAATCCAAACACAAGATTTCCTAACAGGACAGAGAAAGAGAAGAAAGGATTTCAGGGTTTTGGTTTTTACAGAACARCTTCTTACACCAAATTGTACTGATCTGAGAAACTGAAAACAAAGTGGAACCAGTTCCCTAAATATTCTTTTCCCTAATAGCATGATATCAGTGTCCAGGATACATTAATTTTAGGAACACACTTCAGTTTATGGACRTAGTAAAGAGTTTCTTAAAMATTCTTCAATACATAGAAGAAAAGRTTTATCTAGTACAAGCTCATAACAGTCCATTTTTTCCAGGGCTAWCTCTTCATTTTGCTTGGCACTGGGAACAGAATGGAATTTACCAGCCATGACCAGCTAATTCAGAGGCACAAGTTGGAGCCATGTCTGTGCTGCCAARCCACCCCAGCTCCTGTTGTGGAGCAATACAGCCCAGAGCAAGGCAGGAGTCTGAACCAGCTGTTACAGACACAATGGGCAGTGCAGCAGGGAGCAGAGCTTTTCAGGGCACAGCTMTAGTAAATATCAGCATTGTCCAGCCAGGAATATGTTTTGAGTACACCAAGAAGTATGAGTAAACTTAGCACAGCCAGAACACGGACTGAAAGCTTAAGCAAGGATTTATGTACAAAGYCAGACCCTGTTGGACAGGATCAATTCAAACAGAGGAAAGAAAAAGAGCAAAAAGCCTTTTAGGCAACACTTGAAGGAGGATGACCTTCTGAGACCCTGCTGATTACTAACATGATTTCTTGCCAAGAAACAAGTGCTGCACTGCTCTCCAGCCTCAGCAGCCAGCATTAATGATCCTTGCACATTGGCAAATTTACTCCCAGCCCCAGGCTCAGCTGAAGTTAGTGAACATGGTGACAAACTACTTTGAAAAATCTGGTTTGTGACACAAAAAAAAAAAAAAAAAAAAAAAAGGGGGGAAAAAACGGTCTTTTTCAAATCTGGAAATTTGTTTTAATTTCATATTGAGGATACAGAACTGCAAATAGCTGCTTTTTTTAATAATTCTCAACTTTACCACTGGGCCTTCTGGCTTAGAGTTGGATATAAGCTAAAATCTCTTAACTATATCCTGATCCAGCAAAGCAGGTCAGCACAAGTATAAAGCAATTAATGATACAATACTTAATTATACCCATCATTACAAGTGAAAAAGGAGCCTCCAGGGGTTTAAACCAGGCTAGAGGTTTTTGATTTTATTTTTATTTCTGCTCTCCTTTCTCTCCTTCCAAAACATTAGATTCTCGCACAGGTAGATTAAGACTCAGCATATCTTGACATGGATTTTTAGGCATTTCATAAATAATTGACAAATAAAACAAGTTTTCCCCTGATATTTACTCAGGTTAGTTTTCAGCCTATCTTTGTAGGAGAGCTGCTCCATCTCTTTGATCATCTTTTTGGCCCTCCTCTGGGCACTTTCTAGCAGGTCTACATCTTTCCTGTGCTGGGGAYCCAGAGCTGGATGGCTTGGCAACAACATTAACCTTCAGTACTCTGAAGGGATGTATGTCAGTAGGTCCTGTAGACTTGTGGCTCTTCAGCTTCATCAAATCGTRCCAAACCTGCTCTTCATTTATAGTGGAAGGGACTGAATTCCCCTCACACACACTCAAGAGGATCAGACTTGAGAAAAGTGGAAAGTCTGATTCAAAGAGCTTATTGAGTAGCTCAGCCTTCTACAGATCAGTCACCACTGGTTCACCCTTCTTGTTTTACTGGGGAGGAGGGAAGAGTGGGGGAGGTTCACTCTCTTTGGCCTTTTTCCCCCTCACCTACGTACTTATAGAATCCCTTCTTTGTTATTCTCCATGTCCCTTGCCAAGTCCTGTTCCAGYTTTGCTTTGACTTTCCTGACTCTATCCCTACAATTGGAATCATATCCCTGAACTGTCCCCAGGTCACCTGTCTGTGCTTCCACTSCCTCTGCATTTCCTCCTTTGTGTTCAGTCTGAGAGGCAGATCCTTGCTTGCTCATCTCAGTTTCCTGCCTGCCTTGCTTGATTTCCACACACTGGGATAGGGAATTCTTGACTCTCAGAAAAGTGRCCTTAAAGAGATGTCAGCTCTAGTCAGCCCCTCTGTCCTTTGGGACACCCACCCAAGAGATCTTATTCACCTACCCCATAAACAGCTGGGATTTCACCCTTTCARTATGCACGGTCTTGACTTTGCTCCTAGAGGTCACAAACTCAATTAGGGCAAGGCTGTTGCAGCCCAGTCTGCTACCAGTCTTAACTCTTAATGAGCTCATCCGTATTGGTTAGCTCCAGCTACTCCTCATTTCTGGTTGTTTTGTCCAGCACCTGGACCAAGGTGTATCCCATACACCCTGCAGCAGTCCCATGGACTGCTTGCAGCCAGCTGCATTGTATCTTTCTCAGGAGCTGCCTGGATGGTTAGAGTTCCCTTCAGCTGAGGATTAGTTAGCTCTCTCAGCCTTCAGGAGGTCTGTTTTGGTGTAGGCATCTATGCAGGGAGTCTGTGGCCTTTCTTTCTGGGTTTCAGCCTCAGCCAGGCAGTGATAGGTAGACACCATTTTTGTTGCCAAAAATAGGCTGCTTCTTGTTGACCTCTCAATAGGATGGATGACCCATTCCTCACTAACAAACAYGCAAACTGATGCACCACATCCCATTTGCCTCCCTCTGGGTGTTCTGCTCATTCCCATTGATGGTAGGAAAGGAACCTAAGTTAAGCAGGAAGAGAAAATAAATTACTGAATTGAAATTAAAGACRGAGCAAATTATTTTGAAGCAAAAATGATGAGTGTGGGCTGGACACCAGCTGCTTTTTTCTTCCAGCAGAAATTAATGACATGCAGTAGCAGACAGGGATAAGATAAAAGTARCCCCCTTTTTCTCCAAATAACAGTAACTAGTCTCTTGCTTTATGCTGCTGACATGTTATTTGGGCAGTGATTTTTATTTTAAAAGATTTAAGTGATTTGAGGAAGAGAGGTAATGGAAGGGATTTTAAGACTTCCCAGTACCTAGCAGTATCCTGCAGGGACATATTAAAATTTCTGGAAGTGTTTATCCCACTATTGCCTACATTTTAGCAAAGTTCTATCCATRAGCTAAGTTTTATTACAAGGAAAAAAAAAACAAGACTGCTTATTAACAATAATTCATTCACTGCAACTCAGTGATTTGCTATTCACATTTATGTTTGTGCCAGGCATCCTGGGTAGTGACTGAAAACCTCAAATCTTRCAAGTTTTAATAGAACTCYATTCAAAATATTTTTGTTCCTCAGYTGGGAATGGGAAGACAAAGAGGRAGAGCAACATTTAAACCCTAGWGCACAGCTTGGATGACCCAAGCAAGCTGCATCACRAACAGCTAGTGTGTGCTAAGCCTTACTCCATGTGGTAAGGACTTCTAGCTAAATGCATCCAAACAAAAAGCATCAACACATGACCATCAGCAGATTCCAGCCATAATGAGAACAATTTAAGACCTTATGGCTTTTCTTTTAGAGACTCGGGTTTTTCTTAAAAGGCCATCAAAAAACAAGCACAACAAACTTAATGAAGTTTGTAAAAACAAAAAATCTCAAAAATATCTCAATGGCTGATACCTAAAGACCCTTACAAGCACATTACTTTTAACAAGGAGGACTGTCAGCTTTTAGAAGCTAGTGTTATCACAGCAACATTTGTGTTAAAAAAATGGAGCACAAAAGGAGACATGTTTTGACAGTCAGAAGAKGTACAGGAAGTAAAGGGTCCAGAATTCTCTGGAAAGGAATAATAAGGAAACMAAAAAAAATSGAAGTTGAAATTGAAATCTACTGACAACAGGAAATGCRGAAAAAACCACAAGATCGGTGAAGTGAGAATTGCCAAGTGATTCCTCTCAGGGAATCAAGTGACTGATTGATCACAGGTATTTTAATCTACTCTATTTTAGTTACAATTCAGTCAAATGTATGATTCAAAGCAAAAAAGCAAGCATCTTGAAGGAAGCAATCTATATGAGCATAATAAATGTGGATAATTTTTATAAAAAATAAATCAAGGTAGAGGTGCCTGTGGGCTTGATTTAATTGCAGAGGGAAAAGAGTGACCATTTTCTGGCAGAGAACTTTGATGTGCTTGCAGAAGAACTCGTGTTTTTAAAATTATCATGTGCATCATGAAAAGGGCAACAGCTGCACAGCAGTAACTTGACATGCAAATTCCTGCCTTTATTCAGTCCACGTATGCACATGCTGATAAGAGATTTAAGCAGAAATATATTCCTTCTGCGTCATCATATGTGGAAGGGATATAGTTGTTTGCTCTAAAAGAAGYTGCTTAATACCAAGAAAAACATGCTATTTCACAAGCAAGCATCAAAACATTTCGATTTGCATTGCGGTTTTAACCTTATGAATAGAAATAGACTGATGGGTACGAGCTGACCATAAGCTGATGGACATGTTGTGAACAAAATTTCTAAAAAGCTATAATATACACAAATGTAGGAAGGAGCAGCTAGTTTTAATATGTTATTGTAAGGAGCAAAATCCAGGTAAACTTATTTTCCCCACAGTACTAAGATTAATTTGGTTAGATGTGGCTCATAAGACAGCAGCTGTGAATTTGTCACTTAGCTTTCAGCACTTAAAACTGGCCATGCCAACAACAAAAGATGTTTCSCTCTTCCTGAGTAGATTTGTGCTGGTGGTTCATTACAGGCTCTGTTTTTTCTTACTGACCATTTTCCCTGTGTGGTAACTAAACCAGCTTGTTAGGATGATACAGAAAGTGGGAATTGTAAACTAAGGCACATCCACAGTGTGTCCTAATGCATATGAGGGAGACAAGACTGAGAAGGCTCTGGTTACAAAAAAAAAAAAAAATCCAGATTTTGTCTGAAGTAATGGATAATCCTGTCCCTCACTGCACCCCAATATCCATGTCTGGGTAAAACTGACTGTCTCCAKCTTTCTTTCTCCATTCTGATTCTGCTCCTACTCACTTTTCTCTTACATTTTCCTAAGTCCTCACATTCAAACTCCTATTGAGATTTTGCCTCCTGTAAAAACTTGTTCAAATCATGGTAGCCCCCCAGGTAGCAGTAAATGTATTAATATTTAAGATTTGGGAAGTCTGGCTAAGATGTTTAACTAAAACCTGTGATTGTTTCCAACCCTTTGTTAACATCAAAATTATTTCTTCAGCTCTTCCTTTTTTTCTGGATGAGCACATAGTTTGGTTCTCTGCAATCACTTGGCACGCAACAGGAGGGCAGATAAGGGGACACTGTTTGAGTGCTCTCACTACAATCTGCACTTGCAGTACTGGGGRCTTGGAATACCCAGGTCCCGAACCCATAAAACATCTTTGTCCTGGAATTCCAGTAGATCTAGCCACAATACTCTGTGCCCTCAATTACCAAATCATCTCTTAGAAAAACTGATCATCAGGACAATCACGAGCAATCCACTCATCTAGGAGACTGAAAAAAACATGCAGGTTGAACTTAAAAAATTTTCTTAAAWGAAGTTAAATGTGGCTCCAAAAGTTTTCCTTGTATTAACTGTATCGATTACCATGATTGTCATCATTCTGAATTATGATAAGCAGAAGAAGAAGTTTTAAAGAGAAAATGGCAACATTTCACAAAAATATAAAGGCGTACATCTGCATGTAAGAAAACTCCTTTAAGTAGGGAGTATCCTAAACACATACTGAAGGCAAGATATCTGTTGGGGGAAGCCTGTCTGCTTTTAAATTAGCAGGTTGATGATATATCTACTAATTTATGGATTCTCCAAGCAGAGTCAGGACCAGCCTGCAAAGGTGTGAGGCATGCATGCTTAGGACGAACTGARCAGGTGAATGCTATGTCAGTGTAAAAGACAGCTGCAGATAGCTCCTGTCAGCAGCATTTAGTGTGGCAAACACTGGGATAGGGAACACAGAGGAACCTGAGCACCTTCCCTGCTRGATAGAGATACCCCCCAAAATATACTGCTTCTATATGACCAAAGATCCAAAGATTCTGATTTTAGAATTCCAGGTCCATCTGGGCTTTTAGCCAAAGTTTAATCAGCTGACCAGCCTTTTTAAGAAAAGATACACCACAAAGTCACGCAGCAACATGTTCAAAGACTAAGGTGCACAAAAACAAAATGGAAGGAACTACAAACCCAGTGTCATGATTACCAGCAGTAGACATAAAATATGTATCTGGCAAACCCAAACAAAAACACTGGCAGAATGGACAAGTAAGAATAATTTCAAAACAGGACTGCATGCATACACAAAACTATCTTATTGCCTAGCCTTTCAACTTCTATAGYTAACCACTTTTCTGGTTCGCTACATAAACTTGCATCTGATTACCAGAGATTGCTTGGGTGACTGCAGGATGGAAAAGGTTATTGCCAACAGCACAGCTACCACTTCTTCACTTTTGTGACTCATCCCACCTTTTCCACAGCACCTGCAGTGCTGCCCACTAGGATGTACAGTAAAAGTTATTATGAATTTATTCCTCAAACAAAATTCAAAGGGCTGAGCAGAGCCCACTACTGCCAGTGCAGTATTGGAGAACAACTCTGATCAGTCGTTTATCGATACCTGATTTTTTTCAAAATTTATTATTCTGGAAGATTTAGGATTTTGTCTAGTTATGTGTAAAAAAAAAAAAAAAAAAAAAAAAAAAAAAAAAAAAAAAAAAAAAGAAGCACACACGCTTTAATAGAGACTGAAAAGACAAAAGAAGTCACAGATATATACCTGTTTCTTAAATTAGATTTAGCAGCTTTGTAAGATCCTCAATGCACAGCCCTGCAGAAGGAAGGCCTTCATCTATAAAAGATGCAGAGCATATGTATTAGAAGTGCATTCTGAGCTGTATGAATTAGTCATAAATAATGTAAGTCATTGAATGCCTCCCTACCTCCTGCCAGAAAGAAGCAGGGAAAGCTCATGATTTCCAGATAAAGTTTGTTATTCAAAAATTATCTRTGAAATCATCTCCATGAATTGCTATTTACTTATACCTTTTGCCTGAATAGATAGTTGCTCTTATTAGCTGTTGAAAATTCCAGCTGTTTTGATTGACATGTAGCTCACATARCACATCTCTCCTCTTTTCCCTGAGCATGAGCACTTATTGGGAACTAACAAAACTACCCATTTTAATCTTAAACCTGATTCAATTGTTTTCTGTGACCCTGGTAGAATGTTTCCTTGCAAGAAGCAAGCATTCACAGCACTGGCATGAGCTGTGCAGCCACATTGACAGACCTCTAAACACCAAGACCTGGGCACTACATCAGGTGATTACCTCTCACTCCTCTAGTGCCATCTGCATCAGAGCTGCTATCTTGAAGAGCCATTAGGAGCAGGTGGCAGTGTCCTGTAGGGGACCCAGATATTATTAAGCTTATGCAATAGTTCCAAAACTGGAAGCATTTATGGAAATTCTGTGCCGTTATTTACTGTGGATCATCAATGTGGATCCTCCATCCACGTATGAAACCCTCCTGTCCTTGCATGAATAACACAGACATAGATCAAAGACTAACAGAAGCTACACAAAAAGTTGAACAGCCCAGAGGATGCTCCACATGACTGTTTCCAACACAGCCAAGCAACAGGTATTAGTAAATTCTTTGCAAAATGTGTCTTGTTTTCATGGTTTGAATATTTTTTTCATTTCCACCATTTTCAGTCAGGTACTTTCTTTGCTCATTTACCCTAAAAGCACTTGCCAAACATATGGTCTTGAATTTCTTCAAGGTTTGCCTCCAGATGTGATGTCTTCAATCTGCTGTCAGTAATCTCCAAAGGAAGCCTTTGAAATTGGCTCTCCTTCAGGATCCTAGTTTAGAAGAGCCCTTGATTTCTGTTTTAGAAACTTGAGAGTGGTAGTTGGCTTTGGGAATTTTTTTTCCTTATTTAGAAAATACTTCCCCTTATGACAGACTTTATTAGATTCTTTGAACACAAAGAGAGCTACTGAGCTGAAATACTGGTGGTTTGGATAGCCCGTGTTCAAATCAGTCACTCTTGCAATGGGAATCCCACAAGGCTATCCCTAGAGTAAGTAAAAAACTCAGGAAACAGTTCTATCATAAAAACATCATTTTGTTAAAAGCCAAAACACTTCAAAGGAATGTATTTTGTATGGATAAAGTGGAAATTTGACAGCATTAAAATACTTTGGGTTTACTTTTACATGAAAAAGTGTAAATTTCACTGGGGTTTTTTCAACAATTTGAGGTATGAACAAAAAAATTAACAGAATATAAAAGTTAAAAAAATCATTACTTGGTTTCAGCTCCAAAAGAAATGCTTTTATGATCTCACATARGCTTAGAAGAATGATTATTTTATGTTTCAAAACCCAAATTGGCTTTCCAACAAAACGAACCTGAAAAACTAAAACTTCCTGACCAGTCTTGGGTCTGACAATTGATCTAGATGACAAGCGCACTAAAAGCATCACTGCACTGATTTTTTGGACCCACAAAGGTCCAAAAAAAATGTACAGTGAAATGATAGACAAACCCAGAGAGAAGACTGGAGTCCAACATCTAGTTGTAGAGACATATACTTTGCATCCTGGTTCCAAGTAGGCTTCACAATGAAGCCTGACCATCAGACTCAACTCCGTTAAAGTATCATAGCAATTTTGAGATGAATGTGAAGCAGCTAAGCGATCCAAAACCCAATTTTAAAGGTCAAATGACTGTTGTAGAAATATTATGCTTGTCAGCAGCCTTGGCTGATGCAAGAGATTGCACCARCACAGAATTTTGACTACTACCCATCAGTGTAGAACCCATTCTTCAGAAYAAGTCCCTGAAGAACAGTATTAAGGTACATTAATAGGACAATATGGAATAAATATTTTTAAAATATGAAGTTGTACTTCTGCCAAAGCAATTCACAGGCACTCAAGCAAAACCATCACATTACTCCTAGCATGCAAAGGATTTCTRTGCACTGCTAAGGAACATGCCCAGGATTATTCTCAATCAACATCACCTAATGGAAAAAGCAATGGTCAAAAATATCCTCTTTGATGCAAATGACATTTTAATCACAGTTAAAAGCAGTATACATAATAATAGTGTACGCTGCCAGAATCTTCCAGCTGCGAGTATCCAAATGTGTTTTTTTTTTTTTTTCAAAAGGTAATTATTTCAAACAACTCAGTGCCTGTTATAACAAAAAAAAAGAAAAAAATGCACAGTAACTCAGAGGAGTTAAGTGATTTGCTCAAGAATATTCAAGATCAGGCAAGAATGGCACAGGGTCAGCCCCATGAGTAGACTCCTGCCCTCCCAGTTTCCAGTTCCYCAGCCCAGCCTCAGCATCTGGCAATCCTTCCACTGAGGGCTGCTTGTCTGGGAGGGTCTCTACCCACAGGAAACACGTTAACCAAGACTTGATGCATACTCCAGCAAACATAAAAGTGAGAGGATGAAACAGCAGCATTCACATGAAGCAAGACCTCACTGAAGTGAGTGATGCCAATATGCCGTTTTTCCTTAAAGCCTGGCTACATCTTTAAAATATTTGGAATTGTAAATACTGCCTTTGCATTTTACGRCACAATAAAAAGTGGTTTAATACAGCAATAAAAACTCCAATATGCCTTGACAAAGTTATTTTAAACACAGGTCTAAAGCCCGTAGCTACTAGGTTGTAGACAGATTTAATTTCAGAGAGGCCTTGACACAATACCATTTTAAATGAAAGTAAAATATTCTGCATATCCAGACTTAATAAATCTCAAGGTTTTTATGGCACTAATTAATGATTATGAGCACACTGGGACTGCTGAGTAATTTGCACTAAGGCTATATACTGTAGATGCAAAACTAGAAAGTGGCATATGCCTTAGTACTGAAAATGGGGTTTAAGACCCTCTGAAATAAGGTAGCTGCAAATGAGAAATACTTGTGGTTGAAGAGAAAACATTTCTGGCAGTGACCTAGGGCACAAGAGAGATCAAAGCATTCAAAGAATTAAAAGCAGCATACACTGCATTCAAAACATTACCCAACCAAAACAATGAAAAATTAGAGTTAATTGCGCTTGTTTGCAGCAATCAGTGTTTCATCACATCACACTCAGCAAGGCACATGAACAGCTTCACACCCCCTGTGAGGAAGAGGATTTGACCTGTGTAATTTCCCAGCCATTGGGTGGGAGACCCAATAGCCAGGGATCCATGTCCTACCCAATCCCAGTTGGTGGCACTTACTACCACCAAGAAGGGACAGCTGTCCCCCACGGGCATCAGGGCCAGCTCCAAGGCCAGGGGCTGCTGGCACATGTGCTGCAGTGGCAGCCAGGCAGTCATGGCCAGATGCCCCCTCCTTGGCCAAGCAGGACAGAGATGAGCAAGGATCTCTGGCAGGTCTGCCCCCAGGGAGTCCAGTGTGAGTGGTGACAATTTTGGCTTTAAAAAATGTTCAGATCAGTGTTGGAAAGCATTTCTCCCCAGGCTGCCCAATCAAAAACTCATAAGGTGAATTAACAATTTTTTACTTTATTTTTAATACACAATTAAGCCAAACTTTTGCATTTCAATAGAAATGAGAAAGGCACTGCTCTCACACACAGCACAGTTAACAAGTCTAATGCCACAGTGGTCTCTGACTGGGCTCTTTATCTGTCCCCAACAGCCYCAGAGCTACATCACCTACTTGACCCTTCCCACAAAAATCCCTCCACCACCTTGGAGCAGCAGCTGCTGCTGCAGCTCACAGCACGTGGAAAAGGCAGTTTCTTCTGCACAATCACAATCAATTCCAGGACTGTTAAACCTACAGGGTAATGAGCCACAGAGGATGTTCAAACATACAGAATGTGCAGAATAGAACAGCATAGGTTTGTCTTTTGTAAAACAGTTCAATTTGACTTTGAAAAAAAAAAAAAAACAGTCACAGTGAACAGAGCTTAAAGCACAGAAAAGACAAGTTCTGCAGCATACAGTATTTGCACAAGAATTGTATTTTTTTCCTTTTAATTGGAAAAATATATTAGAAGGGGTTATCTAATCTTAATCAGAAATATTTTGGTATTGTGGCAGAGCATTCTTATACCAATTGCTCCTGCCGTCACCTGGCATCAAACAGTTTTCCCTCACCAAGATTAGTCAGCATGCTTCCTGGGAATCAAGGTGGTATTACAGCAAGATGAAAATTCAAATACACAGCATCCTCAAATCACATGCAAAGTAATTGGCAGAAACAAGACTCAGTTTTCTGATTTAGACACTGAGGAGCTCTCTTCTTGTTAATTAAAAAAGGTTAGGTGAATGATTTAGATGAGCAATTCAGGAGAATTATGAACCTTCCCAAACCTTTGTTCAAAATAAGAGCTGAAATTTCTGGAGACTCATAAAAAGCTAACTTTAGTCAGACATACCCATGCATATATACACAAGTGCACACCCTGAGCTCTCCATTTTCTCCTACCCTTCCCRCATTTGACAAGCAGTAAAAGTGTCAGAAAAATCTTAAAGAATAATGCCTGTGTCAATAGAAAATTTTCCTCCCTGCTCTGCCTTCAGTAACACCACGTCCTTTTTCAGTGAAGGAATTCTGAGAGCCGCTTGCCGGTTTTTAAAGAAAAAATAAATTAGCTATAGGAGTGAYGAAAGTAATAAGGAATAAAAACTTTGTTTTTGTTAACCAAAAAGCATTTTGATGAATGTCATTTTGTGCTTGACTTTTTAAAATGTCATTCAGCATGCACAAAGACTTAGGAGAAGCTTTTTATAAAAAAACCTCAAGTGCTTTTTGGCACTCCACAAAAGCACCTCTAACCACATGATTTTTTAACACTTGAATGTGAAAAAACATCAATTTTCAAAACACTGCTCGGAATTGAGTTTATTTGCTTTCCCTCAGCATTATCAGTAGCCCAAAGGAGCATGAGAGGAGCTGAACTCGTGTCCCCACCATGACCCAATAGCTGATTTATGCAGCCCCAGCCAAAGTGAGCACCGTGCCGGTGCCATGATGATACACGTGCCAGCTGGAGAAGGATCACAGCTGATCCTACTGATGTGTGCAGGGGATTGGGGTTCTGCCATCTACATTCCCATTAATATGCCTGCAGCAAAACCCCAGTCTAACGTACTTTAGGAGTTTATCTACCCATGACATGCTCAGGAGAATCAAAGCAAATCAGCTGAAGAGACAGAGTTAAAGTCAGGAACTTAGAGTATTATCAGATGAAAGTTACTTTTAAGAGGGAATACCAAGAGGATACTTTAAACATGTTTTAAGGAAATAAACCTGATTTCAGAACTCAAYTGATTTACTTTCTCTTTTCAAAGTGTACATGTGAATAACAGGAAGACAGAAGAAAATAGAAAGCAGAAAAAGMAGTAAATGTCAGCCTTCAGAAAGCACCAGTATCATCCAAATAAATGTAACTACTCACATTTAAATTCAATTTAAAACAACATTATACTAAAGGCATCGGAAACCTGCTTTGCAGTTAAGGAGTCACTGAGACTGTGAGTTTCATCTCAAAGCAGCGCAGGTCCATTCCCAAAAACAGATCTGAAAGATTTACATTTGGGAGCAGTTGCACATCACTTAGATATTAAGAAACCCCCAGGCCACTCAAGAGTGCTCTCTGTTCTAACACCTCAGTTCTTACTGTGCTGGGTCTGTGTTTCTCATTTCCC
>NW_026623268.1:571695-598990 GCF_030028575.1 Malurus melanocephalus
TCTATTCCCAAATGCTTCATTTCACTCTTTCATCTCTTGATACTCAGCTTCTTCACCTTATACATGCAGCAAATGTATAAAGTCTTGAGAAATTMTTGCAGTGCAGAAATCTGAATCATTTAACTTTTGGGGGTTTTGCATTATTCAACCACTTCTGAGCCAAGAGTTAATCTCTATAAAGTCTTCCCAAACCTTCTAGCATCTACACTTCATGGCAAAAGCACCCTGCACATACCAGTAGTTAAACTCCAAGTTTTTCTTCTCCAGAGATTTTATAGTTTTAAAATGAAATTATCTAAGTTATTTTCAAAGTATTTTTAAATCAGTTTCAAGGCACAATCCATTAGAACAAAAAATTTCAGCCTTCATAGTACAAAGGCTGGCTTGTGCACGAGTTTGTATGTGATTCAATTTTGGTCGACTAACTTGACATTCATACACCATATTGTGCAGAACAGCGAGTATTCAATAAGACACTGACACTGTACATAAATTTAAGATTATCCATCAGCTGCAGTTCCTCCTGAGCTGGTCTCCTATATGTGATTCTTTTAAGGCCATAAATATTTCAAAGAGACAAAAAAAGGCTTCAAAGAATCCTCCCATCCCCCAAACAAAGCATGAGGTGAAGAACATGGAAAAGGTGCAGAAATAACCCTGGACTGACATTCTGGCCAMAGGTTATTCTCACTTTTTAAAACCTGATTTCATAAACTTTGAAACGTTTTCTGTTTTAGATTTATCTGTATGAAAGGATTAGGACTAATCTGTTTATTATTGCACAGGTGAAAAATACAACTAACTGAATAATCAATCTAAATAGCATTTGAACTACTGCTTTTATAACCCAAGGCTTGCAATTCTCCCATCTCCCTCCCAAAAGGCTATGTATTCTTTACTTGCTCATCTGCAGGAATTTGCAGGTGTTAAATTAGCCACAGCAAGCCTTACCTTTTATTCCCTGATTGCTATCAAAACATATTGAGAATTACAATAGAAACATATTGAGAATTACAGAGAAAAAGTTAATTAAAAGTTTGAATAGAAGCTCCAGAAARTTCAAACAAAAGATTTTTCCCTAGTTCATACCAAGATCTGGCTGCATGCATAATTACACATAAATCAGACTGTAACTTTTAATGTTTTTCTTCAATAAAAAAAAATAAAGCTTTCCCCTTCAATTTAGCTATATATTTATAAATAACCAGGGYTCCTATTACAGTCAATACCTGTGGCTGTGATGATAAAATAAGACAGGCACAAGAAAACCAAAAGATTCCAGTGATTTGTATTGTTGGGGCAGCTTGCCAGGCTCCCCATCTAAATCTATCCTATAAATAGAGGTATTCTAATATGAAAAAGTTTCCCAAGTATCCACTCTAGTTTAAAGACAAGTTCCTTCAATGTCAGCTTTCCACAAATACAAATGATTGAGTTTACCTCATAAATGTCATCTGAAAGTAAATTTTAAGATCGCTGTTTCCAATATTCCTACCAAAATAGCAAGTTTTATCTTAAAGGCCACTGCCTTACAGAAAGAACCTCCCTGCTCCACATTTCTCACTACAACCTTGGCACTCAAGTACTTAAATTAACTAGGCAAGGATCAAATAACAGTCATTGTGGAAAGATGATGCACATATATTTATTGTTTTGGTGGGTTTTTTGTTTTTAAATTTACTTCACTTGAAATTAAGCAAAACTTAAAATGATCTGTTCATCTAAAAACCCACCATAACACAGTTTTTTTCCTCAAACAAGCTGTTAGTGACCATGGTAGAAATGCTGTGAAAGGGAATTCAAGCAGACAAGACAAGAGAGCCAATCAAAGGCATTAGGACACTTGCCAGCATAAAAAATGAGGGTCTTCTGTGTCAGCAGATCTGGGACAGCTCACCATCCCACTCACTCCCCCACACCACTTAGTCTTAACCATCACAGGATATGGGGCAGAAGCATTTCTTAATAACACATTTTCGGCCTTGAAAAAAGGCTAAGTTGCAACTGCCAGCAGATTTCCATCACAGTTTCCTTGAAGCAGATGTGATTAAGCATCATGGATGCTCATAATTCCAGTTTTTGTGATTAGTTTGAGTAGTTCMAACAATGCTTTGTGCACTGGTTGTAGATTTAATACAGGCTCTGGGACAGCACGTCCTCCAATGTAAAGCTGGCATGACAGAAAAGGAATAAGTTTTATAGTAGTGCTGTGGCTGTAATGATGGTGAGAGGTAATACTGGTGAAAATTGGTGATAGCTTTTATGTAGTCATTAACCAAAATGGACCAAAAAATCAAAACAGAAAACAAAACAAAAAAAAAAAATTAAGTTGCCTGCAGTTAAACATCAGTAGTATGATCTTTCTGAAGATTTGGTTCAGGAAAACAAAAGAAAAAATAGTAGCTGTCATGGCAATAACAGGAGTTTGAACACGTAAAATAAAAAAAAAAAAAAAAAAAAAAAAAAAAAAAAAAAAAAAAATTAAAAAAAAACAAAACACACACACACAAAAAAAATAAAAAAATTAAAAAACCCTACACAAAACTTAAAAACAAAAGCAATAAAAAACAAAACAACTCACAAAAAAACTAAAAAAAAATTAAAAATAATAAAAAACTAACCCCCTAATAAGTGCTCTTTTAAATATTTTAGATATTTAAGATCATTAGAAAGTTAAGATTTTAAGAGTCAAAGTGGAAGGACATGAAACATGTTACATCTTAAAAAAATGTATAGCAGCTCTGATAATCAGAAGTAAAAATATTATTTAACAGATGTCACCACCCATTAGGTTCTGCCTTTTTCCTGAAGATTTGAACTTCCATCTCTTTAAGCTTTGCTTGAACTCTTACCCCAAGCACACAAACTACTTTTACCTGATGAAAACATGCCACACTAAAGTAAGTATAAAACCCCAGCAGCACATTTCCACAGCAACAACAAATACTCCACTCCTGCAGCAGCCATCCAAATCCATCCATCCTACACAAACACTTCCCAAAATGTGCTATGCTTCATTTCTTTGCCCTCTGGGAGGAACTAGGCAGCCACTATTCAGGCAGCTAACTCATGGACATGCCTACGAAGGACAACAACATGACATCTCACAAAAACTCGACCTCTGCTCTCTATCTTCATGAAAGACCTACAAAAGTAAAATGAAGGAAATGAGATTTGTAGCTCCAGTAGATGCTACGTGTTCACYATTAAAATCAAGGATTTTAATCTAAATCAAGGATTTAGAGCACTCATTTTGCAGCCTATTCGAATTTATCCTGTTTCCACCCTAAGGGAGCTACTCCACTTAGGAACATAAGTGAGCATGTCTCTTAATATGAGATAACAAACTTTTCAACCAACAAGAGCAACAGAAAAGTATATTAAAAAAAAATACCTTATACTTGTTTATCTTCTGCTAGTCTGCAGGTGATATAAAGGCTCTCTTCTGATAAGGAAAAATGCAGTTCAAAAGCTGAATGTCAAAGAAACTGCGCAACTCCACTCCACATATTAAAAAAAGAGAGAGTACTGAGCTGTGTGAAATTCTTGGAAAAAAAAATATCAAGAAAATTGCACTCTGGTTCTGATCACCTTATGAAAAAAAAAAAAAAATTCTTCAGTAAGTTCTTAACTTTTAATTATGCGCACAGTTAGAACCAGCGATAGGAATAGCTAGCAGTTTGGTATGATTTTCCTCTCCCTCCTCCTCGGTTGTAAGGCTAATCCTCTTTGTTCTGGAAGCTGAGAATGTGATGCAGTGTACAAGCTGTGTTCACTTTTCACCCTTATAGTTCCCTTATAGCATTCCTGACTGCCACCTCCCAGAMAAAAACCTCCATTTACCGCTCTGTTCCCTGTAGCTCAGGAACAGAAACCTCACCAGGTTGAAGGAGATGGAGCAACAACTGCACCACGAATTCAATCAGCTCTGATATGCCCACAGATCAGCTGAGGCTATAGACACCATCCATATAGACATCTTTCCACACCAAACCCTCAAAGCATTTGCAGTCATATGTGGGTGTGCATACACCATAATATTAGTTCTATCCTCAAGACATGTAGAAAGTTTGCTTAATTTATGAATATTTGCTTTTAAGATCCTTTTAGTTCTTCTTAAATCTTATTATGAAGGGCTTTTAGTATCTAGCAGTTGAAGCAACCCTCACTGAATAACACCAGGGCACAGACACAAATTATTTCAAATGCATTTGAGAAGCCTCAACAGACATTATATTCGTAAATATGCATGGGAGCATTTAAGTAAATGCAGAATACTGGTTCAAAAGGTAATACTAATACTGACCTATCAGTAAAACCATTAAGCTCAGCACTTTTACCTTCCTTTAGCTGCATTAGAAATGACTGCTTGAGGTTGGCTGAAGCTCCTGCTAATGGATTTGGAATGYAGTGCACTTTCTCTGCCTCCTGTTTTAGATGCCTCTCATCCTATTTCAGTGTTCATCTTGTGCCTCCAATGGTCTGGGAGCTGCTCTCCTGAGCACCAATTAACCCATAAACAGGTGGAAAGTCATCTTAACCGTGGCACGGCTCTCCTCACGAGCTGGATCTGAAGCTGAGCCGTCCAAACACCACTTTCAAATGCAGTCACACGTGTGGCAAAAAGCAGGACACAGCAGCCCCATGCAGCTCTCCTGGTGGGGGGGCTTTAGCAGCAATTCAGAGCCTGTGGAGCTTATCTCCAGCTGCTCCAGCTCTTCACTTCTGTGCCTCAAACAGGTGTGGGAGTGGGTTCATGAGGTCAGCAGACAGATTGTTTTTGTTGAAAGTAAATACATGAAAAAGCTGTAGGAGTGCCCAGCTGTTCTCACTAGATGCAAGGAAGAACATCATCCTCTTCCTCAGCCTCTCATAGCTCCTCTGGCATGGTACCATGGGCTGGCCCTCAGTAAAGCTGCTGGGAAGCCTTGCAGGAATCTCCACACACCAGGTCAGAGCAAAATCARGGGAGGCTCCTGAGGGGATCCCACAGCAGGGAAAAGAGAGTCCTCACTGGTCAAGGCCCAGCTTCAAGGGTGCTCAGAAAGAGAAGCTCCAGCAGCAGCTAAATTCAGCCAAAGATCAGAATGCAATCTCCTGGCAATAAGGCAGGAAACCCGTCCACAGGGCAGTGTTAGGATCAGGGCTACTAAACCAAGCTGGCCCTTAATGTCAGAGGTCAAGCCAGGAGGTCGGGACAGAGATGGAAGTCTAGGCCGAAAAACTACACCAGTACAGACAGCACTGAAGAGCAATATTGCTCCCACAAAGCTCAAATAGGGACAAGAGCCCACAGCTGGTTTGAATATAAGGAGAGGATGGAGGCCCCAGGTGAGGCTCTTCAGTGTCACTGAGGCTCATCAGTGCCCTAGGGCCTCAGCAGCAGATCCCCACTTGCATTCTTTCATGGGGTGCACTATCAGAGTGTGTGTGATTGAAATGTTGCCATGTTTTCTGTTCACCCTGTGAACTGGTTATCTTCTTCCTCAGCTGTCCCCAGTTCCAGCAAAGACCTGTACCACTAAAAGCCTGTACGTGAGACACGAGGAAAAGCAGCCACTTCACTGCTTTGTACTCCAATACCTCCTTATGGAGACTTTATGATTCTGCTCCCCTTCTGGGAGACTTCAGCAAACTAATTACATAAATACAACCCCCAGCAATGCACACACCACACTGAATGGTTTGCTTCCATCAGACATGGCAGTATTTATTTCTCATTCATTTCACCCTTCAAGGAGTTTAGGTGTTGACTAATTGATGAGGTATTTAGGTTCTGGTCTGAGTAGAAATCCAAGGCATGAAATTTGCTCTGCTCTCACAAAATACCAGCAGAACCAACTGCACATCCTCTCGTGTTACTGCGTCTTCCACTGAACATACCAAGCACTAAATTACTTTGCTCAGTGCTTGGTGCCAGGCCCTYAAACCAGATGGCTCTGCTGCTTGACCCTTCTCCAGGAACTCCAGACCCTGCCTGCTGCTCCTGAGATGCACTACTTTACTGCCTTTGAGAGGCTGGGAGGAAGGAAGAGAAATAGAGGGCAACAACTGGATGTCAAAGCTGAAGGAAGGATTGTGGTGTAGAAACTTGGTAACCTATTTGATATTTGTTCTGAATTATTGCAGAATTTGTTCAGTCTATATTAAAATTTTATAAGCAACAAGGATCATAAATCTGCTACAGAAAATAGAAAACTTGTGTTTACTCTTGAAGGAATTGGTRTACCTTGAGGTAACTTTTCTCCCAGCAGATGATAAAATACTTTACTTTAAGCTTGACAAAGAAAATACTATCACTTCCATGGGCAAAACAGATGCAGAGGAAACAAGTAAAAAGCAATACAAATGTTTTAAATATAAATACTACTGAAGAACTTCTGGAATAGGATGTATATGAATTAAGCAAATAAACACTTGACAATTATGCTTTCCTTAGACAATTTTGGGGATTTTTTGGTGGATAGTCCTTCTCCAGTTTAATTAATCCCCTTAGGATTTTTTCACCCAACTCAATCTAATTTGTATTGAAAGGGTTTGGCTGGCTACATTCACAGTAATTATTACTTTCAAGGAAATCATTGTTTGGTCATCATTGTGATGGTAAATCCTGTCCCTGCTTGCATGCCTAAGGTCCTCAAAGTGTAAGAGT
This sequence comes from Malurus melanocephalus, assembly GCF_030028575.1. Classification (NCBI taxonomy): domain Eukaryota; kingdom Metazoa; phylum Chordata; class Aves; order Passeriformes; family Maluridae; genus Malurus; species Malurus melanocephalus. The sequence goes on from NW_026623268.1 coordinate 578,348, forward strand.
TCAGTTTCATGGAGAGCTAAGTTGAAATAACCTATTCTTATATTTTAGCTCCCAGATCCATGCGATGTTTCACCATACATCTTGTATATTTTATCTCATAGAAAGGAGAGATGCTAATGAAACATATGCAAATAAGACTTTTGAGGGAGAAACCTCTGTGCTTTTACATCACTTAAAATTGATAAAGTAATGACAAATCCTAGACCAGGATTTTGAGCCCATCCCAACACAGGTAAAGCTTTCACTTCCCTGCTTGCTCTGGGCTAGCTACTCCATGATTTGTGGAAAGAAATTACACATTGCACACACATACATGGATAATGGGTAGTGACAAATATCTCTTCTTGTCTTCCAGTGGTCCAATCTTTTTCTAGTCCATTGTCACTGTGGGTTTTGATTTTTATTTCACTTTGTGCATGTTGCTCAGGTATTTTTGAAGAAATCAGCTGGCCAATAATAGCAATTAGTGTAGTGAGGCARAGGCTAATTGCTCTGATCAGTTACAGGATGGCCAAGAAGGGAGGTTAAGAGACCAAGGCCAATTAAAAAAGGAAAGAACACACAGGAACAAGTCTCTCAGGACATAAAGGTGAGAAAATGTATATGCATGCAGTGTACCTGATACTGAAGCCAGATGTTTATTTTCACATTTGGATTTTGGGTAGCAGATTTGGGGTGTTTTGTGGGCTTTTGCCTGAGGGGAACATGCCACTTCCCCACCATCTAAGAAAGTAAAAATAATATGCTTATCATCCTTGCAACAGCGAAGTTGGCCAGCTGGGAGCTGCCTCTTCTTGCACTGTAAAAAAATCAATCCAGTTCAACTGTCAGGGAAAAGGCTACAGGATTGTGGGGAGACTGCCTCAACACAGCTCTCATCTCTCCCCACGTGTTGAAAGGCCTCTCTGAACAACACAGGGACAATCTTGGCCTGCATTTGGTAAAAGGCAATTAAATATCTTGGTGAGACATAGGAATTTATGAATTGTCTGCTCCCTCTCGACATGCAAGCAGAGTGCTTCGATGAAAAAGACAACAGCTAGAAGAAAAATTGTGGTAAGAGTTTTCAGTTAACTCAGGCAAATGAGACTAATTTGGGAAGGATATTACTACTCATAAAAGTGAAATAGATTAGGGAGAAGTTTTAAACAAACAGAAGGTGAAAATCCAGAGGAATTTGTGACTGATTTAAGGTTAAAGAGTTAATCTTGCGATTGCAGTTAGCAATCATGGTAATTGAGCTCATGATAAGAGACCAGATGGTGATTACAACTGGGAGAAAACACCCAGAGAAACTGATTACTAGAACCTTGGGATTAACATGTAATTTAAAACAATAACAACAAGAAAGAAATAAAGAAAAATGTGGATATCTYAAACAAAGGCGCTGATGCTGGGAARTGTCCAACAAATTGGATGCTAAAGYCACTACAGAGAATGTAAAAATGACAGAAACAGAAAGGTGTGAATGACTCAAAGYAAGAATTCAGAAACTTGCCACAGAAAGCTCAACACAATTTTCTCATAAAATAGTAAATCTCAGGTCCCATAAGCCTGGAAACATAGATAAATTTCCTACAAATGCTTTCATGCAAGGAAGTGTCACAGTTCTCCTAAAATGATGAGGTTGAATCCTGATACCACCAATTTACATCTTGCAGCAGATTCAAGCAGAGATGGTGAGTGGAACTTTGTCCACGTGTGTAAAATTTTATCWTTACATAAAGCTCAGATGAGGTGARGCARCCATAAAYAATTTAATATCTTTGTCAAAATGGGCTTGGCAAACAGTCTACTTSCCTCAAATACTTCCCTAAAATTTCTATTTGCAATGTATGAGTTATAAAAGTCATGCTAACTTGAAAAAATTAATAGTTGGAGTCTCAAACACTTCACCTTTGACAAAAATCTAACAAGCTGAGTTTAAACCTACAGTACATACAAGTCAGTGGCCATTGCTTTTCTTTCTGTTCAATTTTAAAAACAGTATTAACTGCCAAGACATGTTCCAAGTCTGAAGGTATTTACAGAAAAAAAAAAATATTACCAATATTATAATCATATTCTTTTTTGAAAAAAAAAAAATTAGACTCAAGTAATGGAGATGCTAACCTTCTGAAAAGAGAGACATGGAAAAAGGTATTTTGCAAGATCAACGAGCTGAATCTTTCATGGCAGCAGAATAATATCTGATGTCCTGGAGCAAAGCAGACACAGCTTGAAAAAGATAAAAAYGACTGCCCTACACAATAATTCTCATTTCCAATTCAGCTCCTCGACAAGATTCTACAAACAAAGAGTTGCTTGCCAACTTCAATTTTCATTAAACCAGGTAGTGGGTTTCATGCAGTTTAATTTTAGCTATCCTAAAGTGAGTACCTGGTCTAAGCTAGTTACTCAGGTTCACTCTCCAGTAGGGGAAGTACTTTGAGAGGATTCATCATTTTTATGTCATTCTAGGATAGTTATCTAAGGTAGTAGCATTAATTGCTCTCTGGAGCAATTGATCTTCATTTTGTCTRTATTGACTACAGACAGAGTTTAAACATTTACCTTTGATGAGATGCTTCATTTTTATGTGTCTAAAATTAGATAGGAAAACTCCCACTTGTTATGCCTGGGAAAGTAATCTGTGATCATGTGCCACAGTTTAATGGGCTGGAGTCTGAGCAGTTTTCAGGGCAGCATAAATTGAAAAAGAGCACCTTCGTCCCTTTTCCCCCTACCACTCCTCATATCCTTAAATGCATGGAGAACCACATCAAAATGCTGAAATAATGCATTAAATAGGAGCTGCAGATTGAGATCCTGACCTCTGTTTAGCTCTAATGAAATGCAGGATGGCACCAAAGGACCCAGATTGATTCAATAGGGAGCTGTGCATGGGAGCACTCTGAGAAGGACAAGCCAAGGAACCAAGAGATGAGTGGGGTCATAATCAGGGTTGCCACAGCAGAAGCTGTAAGAGCCTGCCACTGCAGCTGGATCAAAAGGAACAGAGGAGAGTTGCAATAAATCGTGCAATAAAGCACAATGGTGCAATATAAAATGGAGACAAAGAGGGTGTGATCAGTCTGCTTAAAGGAGGGGACACCTGAAATGGGAAATTCAACTCCCAAGGCAGGACAGAACTAGAATAAATGAGCTTACAGCCTCACAAATAGTGATACACTGACTCAGGAGAGATTTCCTTTCCTGCGAGATTCCAGGCCCCTGTCACTGCCCTGGGTGTTTAAGAGCCTAACCAGATGACATTAATAATCATGTATGGCTTAAATATGATGTAAAATTAAGGGAAGTTGTTAATTGATGTTTATAATAGCTGCAGAAAGGGAAAAGAGAAAGTAGAGAGCACTGCCTTTTCGTGGCTTTAGAAAGACCYACCTGCCATGTCACACAGACATTTCCACCAGGCTTTGCTGGCCAGGAGGGTTCAAGTGAGCTCTGGAGGCTCCTTGGCTCTGAGTAGTTGAAAGGTTTAATTTACATACAGCTGTGAAGAAGCTCTCCAATTGTGAACACCCGCAAAATTAAAATGGTCAAGCAACTGCTATCATAAGTTTTATCATCCCCTGACCAGTACTCTCCCTGATGTATAAAAAAAAGTTACTCTATCCACGAGAGTGTCACAATGTTGAAGGACATTTTAAAAATAACTCGCTTAGTAGTTAGACCTTTRGCCTCTAACATTGCTTTATTAAATCACAAAACACGATATATTCAGATAACATTAAGGTTCTGACCTTGGAYGCACAAAAAGTAAGGAAATTCAGAGGAAAGTTTGAACCTCTCTCTGTGTMTAACATCAGACTTTTGCCTACTGTTTGCATTGAGGGCTTGTGGCACCTACTGTGGCTACGGACGATCTCCTGGTGGTTTGGTGACCCTTTCAATTTGTACCTACAATAGCTTAARCTTAGGACTTTAAACTGGACATGAATTACCTGGTGCTTTAAGGTCGAATTTAGATCTTTAGCCGAGTTTGGAGAGTTTTTTTGAGTTCAAATGTTCCTGTGTTTTAAAGGTGTCAAGACAAAGCGAAGAAAGACCCCTTATCGACAGCCTGCTGTGGCGATTAATGCAAAAATATGAAGACTTTACAACCAAACTGTATGAAGGCTGAAAAAGTTTCTCCTTGCCTGAGAATCAGCAGGAGAAATTTCAGGATAGAAGAAAGGATTTTTTTCTTAGTACTTTTAAAAGAATTTCAAAACTGGACATTAATGTAAAATTATGGTTTAATCAAGCACTCCATTATTCTCTAATTAACTAAATGGAGAAACTCATAATTAGGTATGTTTTCCTTCCCAAAACTTCCTTGGGGGAGTTATGAAGGGGTTAATTCCCTAATTAAAAAAAAAAAAATCCACCCACATTAACAATTATTCTCCCTCAGGTAAAACTGTAATAGCAAATGCTATCTCTGAAAAAGCTGCTACAGTGCATTCATAACTTCTTCCACAAAATTACAGATATGCAAACAGAAACTTGAAGTAATAAAAAAACCCTGAACACATATTTCCCAAAATAAAAATAACGCAGAGTAACACAGGATAGGAAATAAATCTTTTACGCAGTGGGAAGCTCCACTTGTGGAAGCATCCTTTCCTTCAGATGTGCATCCCCAACACCACCATTTTCCTTGCCCTCTGATTGCCTCCACCACGAGCATCTCTGTTTCAGTCTGTGAATGCTGCGTGAGCCACCCCGTGCTGCTCACATGTTGTTCTTATTAATTCCACAGAAAATCTGGCTTGTTATTGCATTGTTACTTAAAAATGCTAGTCAGGTGCCAGAGATTTAGTTCTACTTTTTAATCACAGGGTAATAAATCAAAAAAGAAATAAAAATAGGAAAAGAAAAAAAAAACAACTTTAGGGATCATCCAAAAAGATAAGAGCAAACTAAATTGTATTTTCAGCATCAGAACTTTGACACTTTCTTACTAACCACAACAGGGAATGCTGGGGTTGTATCTGTACATTTAATTCAGACTGCTGCATGCAGGTACTTCAAGATTTCAATTTTATGCTGTGTATCATCTAAGGTCTGTCTGGGATATTTAGAAATGTGTTTCTAATTGCTTTCTCCATGCAAAAGAGATGCCACAGATTACCAACAACAGACCTATTAATCATCAATCTAAGTGCAGCTAGGCTTATGCATACAATATTTATAAGTGTTTATATACCCCTGGCTAATGCTCACAATCAATGAGTGCTTGACAAGGCATGCTAGGGAGTTATCAAATCACTATAGCTTTCCATGATATTTAGTCTGTAGCTGACCTTTATTCCAGATTATATTTGTGATAAAAGGGGAAGTTTTTTTTATAGAAAGGAAATTATTTTTAAAATGCTTACTTTCCTGGCGAGCTGAAAAAGTTGACTGACTGCACAATTCTTGCTGACCTAGGGGACTGTTTATTGCTGCCTGTGTGGTCTTTCAGATCATCATCAACTACTTAATGAGCAAATATGATTTCTCTCTCCTCTTTGTAGTTTCAAAAGGTATAACAATGAAATAGGCCTTATGTGAGCTATAAGGGGTGTGCAGAGGGGGGGAATCCAATTACTGTATGAGTTTAATTGTATCTCCTCACACCCTATGAGACCAAGTAGGAGTCTAATCAGTTTGCAAAWAAAGTCTATTCACATTTTACATACTTCTGGTTGTTGGAAAAAGCATATTTGCATTCTAAAGAGTGCATTCATCAGCTTCTGGTCAAACAACATCTAAGCATTCACTTTTTCCCTTCACAGTCAGGCTCAAAAAAAATGTAATTCAGTAATGAGAACTACAGAGTCCTCTTTCATTTCCGTTGAGCTCTTATGTTAAAAAAACAGAGCCAGTCAAACGATTTATTTCATTTATTTATTTATTTTGCAAATAAATTATATGATGATATTCATCCCTTTTTTTCCTCCCTCTTTGTAAATCATTTGTGAACCAATCCGTATACTGTGACTGTATATCTTATTTGCAGGCATTTCCACAAACTTATTCCAGTCTTTGAAGCATTTGCTACCTCTTTGCTTTGAATATGTGTCATTTGGTCCTCTTGGTGAGGGACTGGTCACATGATAGATACGAGAAACATTGAATTAATCAGGAAGTTCTTATTGCTTGCAAGCAGAGCAATTCCCATCCATTCCTATAAAACAAAACCTGGGTGGAGAGTCATAAATATTTGAGGGAAAAACAAACAACACACAGCAGTTTGGAATTCTGCATAAACACCCCATGTTTGACCTCTCTCTTAGCTTTCCTTGTGGAATTGTTCTTCCTGCCATCATTTTTAAGCAGAAATATCAGGGCCAGTACCTTCCTAACCCWGTCTGGACTCCTGAAGCACAGGGCTCTGCACTTGGCACAGTCACAGCAGTGGTCTGTGCAATATTCAGTCCTACACTTCCCTGTTTGTCTGCAGATCCTCACCTAAAATATAAAAAAAAAAAAACCCAAAAATAATGTACATCTGTGAAGGTGGCAATGGGCAGCTGTGGACATCTCACAAAAAAAAAAAAAAAGAAAAAGAATATTTCGGGAGGTTACCAAGCCACAGCTGATATCTTTTAAACAGTGTAGAATATGCTAGGTTTCTGTGTTTGYTATAAAAATKTGSTTATCRATGGCATTTGCAGCTCATTTCAACCTAAACTCGACTGGCTTCCTGCTGCCAGAAGACTGGGCTTTGAGATTTTTTTTCCTGCTTCCTCTGGTCCACCTCAGAAAAAGTTGGTAGGGACTTCACTGAATTGATCCTCTCTGTCTTCTACCGTCCAGTGACAACAAAATTGTAATTACATTAAAAGAGGCTGATGTTCAGCAGCAAGCTGTGCTTCAGTTGTGCATTTCCTTTTGATCCCAAGGTAACCTGTGGCAGTGGCAGGTAAAATGATTTTTCAAGCATAAGCAGAAAAGCCCCTGAGGAAGTAATATGCTGTATAATGATGAGAGGAAATGCAGCACTTTTTATTGAGGACACCATCCCTCTCCTCAGTGCAGACACAAATACCCCTCTCAAAGGAAATGTAACCAATGTTTCCAAGCATTCTGCTCCCTCACAGCCAAATCTTAAGCGATTTACAAGAATTCAGAGTCTTAGTGTTGAAGAACTGCTGCCTGGAAAACAGCGATAGGTTTCTCCACATGACTGTGTATTTGTGTGCTGCAGGGAAGAGTGCATCCAAGCCCAGGCACATCCCTCCAACAGCCTCAAAATATCACCAAATTGTTCAGGCTGGTGTGTCACAGCCTCCACAAGCTAAACAGCTAAGAAAGATGTTCTGTGTGCACAAACAAGCAGCAGGGAGACAGCTGTGATTTTAAGCTCCTGCTTAACCACAATATTAAGTGTATACTTGGCATTTAGCATTGAAATGAATGATGTTTCTCATTTGCTTAGAGTGACACCTGAATGTCCCAGCCCTGTCCCCAGGGCAGTCTGTCATCATGCCACCACTCGCCCTCCAGCTGCACTGCAAAGCTGGGACCCCCAGTGCTGATCCCCAACGGCAAATCCCTTTTTGCAGGAAATGAAACTTCCAATTGTCATGCCAGCCATCCTGAATGCATCACACTAAATGTGCTCACATGAKGAGGRCATAATTTTATASACTTTATAGCAGCCTCYCAGGACCTGAARGGAGCCTACAAGAGAGATGGAGATGACAGRCAAGGGGGAATGGCTTGAAATTGAAAAAGAGGTTTAGATTAGAAATCAGAAAGAAATTCTTGACTGTGAGGGTGGTGAGRCACTGGCACAGGTTGCYCARAGGAGCTGTGGATGCCCCATCCCTGGAAGTGTTTAAGWTCAGGCTAGATGGTTTAAGTGTTTAAGATCAGGCTAGGTTTTGAGCAACCTGGCTTAGTGGAAGGTCCTGCCCATGGCAGGGGAGTTGGAATTAGATGAGCTTTAAGGTCCTTTCCAATCCAAACCATTCCATAATTCTATGATATTTAACAACTTACCTTGTTCCACTTCTGAGTGCACGTGACCTTTGTTTGTGGCTGCCGTGTGAAGCGCTTACATTTCTCAAGAAACATTTCAGCCTTGTTCCCTGTCAGCATTAAAGCTGCCAACAGGCTGCCTGGACATGGAGTGACAGCTGAGAGCTGTAACCTATTGGCATTGATTTGAATGCCATCAGATTCAGTTCATGCTTTGGAGGAAGGGGAAAGTAATACCTTAAACCACTCAAAAATGCACCAAAACCCTACACTTCTCCAGCTCAGTATTGAGAGTGTCTTAATATTTTCTAGTCAGAATCAAAATACCACATTATCATTCTTTTAATGTTGTGGGTTTCATATAATGCTCTCTYATGTATTCAGCTGTTCTTGCTGAAGGGAGTGTTGCCTGAATTGAGARAGAAACCTTCCAGGACCTTCCAGAAAGGCAAGAGTCTTGTTCCCAGCTCCTGTAAATGCAGTCCTTGTAAAGTAGTTTAATTTTTTTTTCATTTTCAGCATCTCCCATTGTGTGCACCAGCAAAATCTGTACATTCACAGCTTAAGCTAAACAAGAGCCTTTTTCATCAAGATATTTTTTTTCTTCAGTGTGTATGCATTTGCTCAGCTTTGTTGCCAGGCATCTACCTATTCATTCTAATGGAATACAATTACACTCAGAACATTATTTTTGTAATATTCTAAACACTTAGCACAAACTTGCTATCTTTTCCCCACATGCATGCTATTTACAATTTCAGCAAGCAGACCATTTCAAGTCTTGCTTCAGATTCCAGCTCTAGAATTAGGAAGACAGAATATTAATCATGAAACTATTTTTGCCTGAATATGATCTAACATATTTTACAAAAAAATGGGATTTTATAGTGCTCCTTGTGCAATTAGATCCATTAGGTATGATGTGGCTTCCTTAAAGGCAATAGCKAACCTAATAGGGTGGCTATATACAATATTTTATTCAGATGACATTTTGGGTTTTAGCACAGTTAGCATTTATAAAAAGAAGCCATTGCTTAGGGAATCTTTTAAAATGATCCAAACAGACTATTTATCATCTTCAGAAGCATCTAACTGCTGTTTATGTTTCACTTGGACTTAAATAAGGTGACTGCTTTCTGTCCACTGAGCAATTTTAAACAAACCTTTCAATAATACTTTCTCAAAAGCTATCATTGGCCCTTGTTCATACAGAAAGATTGCCATCAGTGTGTCGGCAAACATCYGAAAGTGAACATACTCTGAGAGACTGACAGGGACAGAGAGATGAGTTGAAATTATGTTGAGGTACAGGTTCAGGAAAACTGCCTTTCTTTGAGACTAATGTCCATAAATTTTACGGGAGCTAGGGACAGATGCTATCCAAAATGGAAACCAGGTTCCTTTAATTTAGTCCATGTGTTTTGAGGTAGTCATTGAGCTACCAGTGAAGTGCTTTTTCAATTAATTTTGCAGGCAAGGTTGGATGTATTCTTGCCCCAAGTTTCCCAGATGCACTGTAGAGTCCTTATTAAATCAGAGATGTGGCCTCATAATCTTTAACCTGCTGAAAAGAGCTTGTACTCTTTGGAGACAAATAACCAAACTCTGCTAGAGGGGCAGAGTTTCTGCCTAATGTGCTGAGAAGACCCAAAAGGAAATGGAGAGGGAGGAAATTCTGTCTTTTGTGGGCTAGAGAAGACATCTAGGCTATCTATGGCTAAAAATCAGAAGTCACAATTTCCAGATACTTAAATCTATTCCGATTTTTAGTGTGTAAAACACTATTGTGCAAAACAAAGTATAAATTCCTAAATAATTGTTTAGCATGAAGTGATACATTTCCAGCTACCTTTGAGGCATTTGCTTCAGCTGAAATAAAGAATGACCCCCTTTTTKATACTCAGAGATATTTCTGTTTAATTAAGTTGTGCTGCATTAGCTGATACTTACCAAAGACATGTCTTCAAAGATAAACTTTCAAAAACATTTCAATTGCAAGCTTTTTTCTAAAACCCTAAAATTCTTCAGCTGCTTGGTTTGGGAGACAAACCAGTACTCAAGTTGTGCTGAAGCAAATGACTGAACATCCTGAGCTCTCCAAAGCCAGCTCCCTGTGTTTTCTCTATCCCAGCCACACCTTATGGCCAGAGCAGTTTCCTCAAAAGTGCCAGAAGACAARAGCAATGAGAAGCTGAGGGCTTTCCCGTGTGACTGACCCAAAATCAGAATTATTGAACGTATCTTGCTCAGAGAGAGGCAAGACAAAGTGGCAGCAGTGCTGGGTGAATTATGAGAACAACTGCTCCTCACCATTGCCTCTTGAGGCTGCTCCCACACCCCTTCTTCTGCCAAAATAGGGCAGCAGCCTGWGACACCCTCAGCTGGTGGCAGCTGCCATTATACTGCAGAAAATTTGACTTAGCAACTTCCATTCTTGCAGTGTCAGAAACACTGAGATGCAGAAACTCAGGATCTTCAGCACCAAAAAGCATAAATTTCCACTTTGAAAGTTAAGAATAATCTTCTTTGAGCTGTAGCTAGACAATACTCTTCCTGTCAGTGAGTCATCTGCTGGAGAAAGACTTTGCTCTATGAACAAGATACTGCATTTACATTTTGACCCTTTTGAAAGATGGCTCAGGGGGAGTGACAAGCCAGTCAGAAATCCTAATTCTTTGGCAAAGTTCATTCCAGATTCCTAACAGGAAGAACAATAATGGTCTAAATTCAAATATAGTAGCTTATTCTTATGTTTTATTTATGAATATCATTTAATTAGCAGTTCTTTGCCTCCACTTTACTCCCCACCTCTCCTGAAATTTTCTGGCTATACTGCATGGTGCAAAGACACTCTYCAGAGAAAAACAGTGCCCAGGCTACTGGGCTTTCCATTTACAGTACACCCAGTGATAGATTTTAGTTCAGCTCAGGAAAGTGGCTTTGAAGTTACATAATAATTCTCTTTCCTGCATTTGAGTTCATATTGGAGGGGGCTCTGGAATGCAAACTGGATTCCCTTCAGGTGAGGCCAATCCAAAGGATGTCCCCACAAGATGTACCAGGCATGGTCCAGCTGTGTGGCACCCTGAAATAATCTGATGTTAAAGCTGCTAACAGGCAGGCAGTGCTTTTCTTTTTAGGGTGAACACAATTGTATTCATCTTTCTGCCTGCCTCACTATCAACCACAAGATCTTCTTGCACTGGAATAAAAGAAAAACAAACAAAAAAAATTCCCTACATCACCTTCATCTTTTTTAAAAGACCTTCCACAGTACCCTTCCTCAAAGACAAGCTGACTGGCAATATGGAAACACAGATCCCAACCACAAGTCTATATTATTCGCCAATATTCTTAGAAATCTACTAAATAATTTCTCAAGGAGGTAGAAAGGAAACTGGGAAGTCTATTTCCCAGCAGGARATGCAGTAAATCTCTCTCACTGGCAGGCTTACACACACGAAGAGTTTTTTGCAGTCTGATTCAACACAGACATAGAAGTCAACGGCATCAACAGTGCAATTAAGGATGCACCATTCAGTCCAGTCTGTCACATAGCCCTGATATACATTGGAGGCTCATGTGCCTCCCGTTTCAGAGATAAAGCATAAGTTGTTCATACAAATCTTTATTTCATCATACCTTTCTAATGCAGATAAATGGAATTCTGCATCAATCACCATGATTTTGTAAGCCTTTTATTCTTTCAACAAAACACTGAAGTAATGATGCAAAATACTGCAGTTTACGGTATAATGAAGCTGGGTAGTTTGGAGTTGTTATTGTAAAGTAGTCATCTCATATATATAAAAGTTTTGACCTTGAATTACAAGGTGTTCTGCTTACTTTGTATTAGAGATGTCGAGGTTATTTTTTTAACTACAAAGGGGTGGAGAAAGTGTCTTCCTAAGTGTTTAATTTAAAGAGAGATACTGCATGTAACCCAAAAATAGTCTTTTGAGTACGATTGCCTGAATCTTAAGTACTCGGTACTYTCCAGGCTGTTAGCCAGGGCACTGAGTAAAGGACAGAGGCAGTCAGTTCTGTGTCACCACTTGCAAGATAGAGTGGGGCTACTTTGTTGCTTGTTTTTTCATAGCAAAGGCAGGATTCAGTCATCAGCTGAGCTGAAATCACTCCTTCTCAATTCTCTTTGCAAGTTTTCCATACTCTGAGGCATTTTGGATTTGATTTTAAAGTGGTGTATTCACGATCATTGTCTTCCAGAGCGGGGTGTGCTGTCTCTTACCTCCAGCCTCTCAGCAAGTCTGGCTGCCAGTGCAGCCTGGAGGGGGCTCAGTGGCTGCTTCCATCCAGRCAGGAGCCCTCATCTCAGCAGGATTTTCCACTAAAAGCTACCATGCTCCTGGAAAAGCAGATGTTGGCTTGCATTATTTGGGAGTGCTATAATGTCCCTTACCGTTGTGCTCAATTTAGTACATTTGCATCCCTCTGCTTCTTACTGCTGTGAATGTCTTAGCTGRTATTCAGTTGKTTGTGTTATTYAARYTGKATCCAAACCTTCTTTACCTAGGTCKATTACAATTTCWGTTCTGTTTCCTCACTTGTGCASRGGTATTGTTTTTYCTCCTTGTTTAGTTCAGACTGGTTTTGTTTTTCCTCGAAGGCTCCATCTTCTCCCAAGACCAAACATTTGTGAACTTCATTTTTCCTCGATAAGGACAGGATCTCACCCTACAATCTTGCCATGTAATTGCATCAGCATGCCCAATCTCTGTTTCCCCCCWGCACAATTCTTCTCTGTGCAAAGTTGCAGCCTCTGGAGGACCCTGTTGTGACAGTCATTGCATCGTCCCTCAGCATTCATGTGCACAGGTATTTTTAAAGGATAAAGTGGAAAAGGCCAGTTGTGAGGTCAGGCWAAAGTCAGAARMAAAATACCTTGTTATCTTGAAAAGGGCTTGAATGGTACAGCTGCATCTTCTCTTACTTGGCCACATAAAGGTAGATTTCCCCCTAAGGTAAAAACAAACTGGAAGAAAACAGAAAACAAGCTACAATTCTCTGTCTTGGCAAATATTCCACACTATCCAAAACACACAAAGCCTACGGAGTTTATAAGGTAAGGAACTGACTAAGAGGGAGAGCTTATAAGAAGCTAATGAGGATTTCAGTAAAATAAATAACTGCCTCTCTCCACACCCTCAGCCAAAGTTACTCAAAAATATTGAGTTTGAATAACCACACTTCTATTTTTTCTCATGTGTGTGTATATGTGTACATAAATTTTTATTTTTATTTTTCCTACTAAAWGAGATAGTCCAAGCAGGCTGAAAAGCTGGATAAGAAGCATTTCTGATCTCCAGCCAGAGTCAAATACACATTCTGAGCTGAGAATAGGTCAGGACATTCCCCTCTTGGTCAGGGACTGGGCAATACTTAGCAGTTCCCACTGAAGCAGGAATGAGTTCTCTGGAAAATTATTGTGGATCTTTCTGAGAGAMAGCTTCTTCCCATTGAGCAATCCACTTACAGTAACAAATCCCATGCTGTCAGGGGAACCTGAGAGACAAAAAGCATAGGGAAGTCCTGCTGGGTCAGACCTTCTAGCCCAGGACTCCCCATTAGAGAGAGAAGCACTTACTTAACTATTTGTGTTCCTTATACTCCTGCAGGTTCCACAACTCCTGGACTGAAGACCTGGTGGTGCAAAATTGAGGTTATTTCTCTCTAATTGTGTCACCTTGATTATTTCCATTAGCAACAATTTATGAACCTAAATAAATATCCATTAATTTGTGCATTTCCCTTCTGACCCCCCTGATGCAATCTTCCTCCGCAGCCTCCTACTGCAAAAAATTTAGATATTAACTCTCAGTCATGTAAAAAATAGTTCTTTGTATTTTTTTCAAACAAATTTCTACTAGTTTTAATGCATATTTCTTGTTCAAATCTTGCGCTAGACAAGTCCTGACCTAGGTAACCACATCAAGAGACCAAGACCTCAGGCTAGACCCCCTAAATGTGGTCCTGGATTTGTGCTACCTTACCTGCCAACTGGTGATGTCATGAGCTGTCAGCATATTCCCCTTAGCCCTCACTCCATCCTGAGAAATTCCAGCCTTTAGAGTTTCTCTTCATAAGGCAATTTCTTCAACCTCTTACTTGGTTGCCCTTTCCATTATCTTTTCTATATCCACCATGTCCTTTTTACACTGTGAAGTCCTGAATCACACGAACTACTCAAAAGGTGCATCAAAGTTTTAGATAAGAGCAAAATATCTRGTTTGCTCTCAGTACATTGCTGGTGATACTTAACATTGTGCTGACTTTTTGGCTGCCACGATAYCCAAGCAGGGATTTTACAGGACTGTCAAGGACAACAGATCCTTGTCAACTCCAAGATCTCTTCCCTGAATTGTAACTACCATCTAAATGCTCAGCATTGCATAAACACAATTGAGGTTATTTCTCTCTAATTGCATTACCCTACTTTTTTCTGGACTTTTTTAATCTGCTGGGTTTTGTGGACAACAATTCCTGGAGTTACGCACCATCAGCGCAGTATCTGACTAACAGAAAAACTTCTTAATATCATCTGCAGATTTGAAGGTGTCACTGCTCATGCTCCTGGCAGTCAGCTGAGGTCTGACCAGACAGATTTATCTTCCCTGTATTTTTGGAGATGCGTTGGGGATTGTGTTATTCCCATACCTCTGGGGATCTTTCCCAGGTTCTGGTTTAAATATTCTTGTGTGGTTCTAATTAACAAAGCCAGCAGCTCCTTGTTGAAGAGCATCCTTCACAGTGTCTCAGATTGAAGCTTWCATTGTTTAGCTTCTCCCTTCACCGGGCAGGCAGGAAATTCCCCTGATTTTAGTTAACAGCAAAGTGAGACCTCCCAGCAGAGGTACATCAGTCTAACTCACTTTCCCGGGACCAGTTCTACTTTCCCCCCCATCTTTCTTCGCCAAACTGCCATGAAAATTGTCTTGCTTGTGTTCCTCTGTTCACTGCACTGCTGTGTATGCAACTCTTGATTCCATGGTTTCTTCTCATTTGTGCAAGAATTCTCAATAAACTCAGCACCCAGTAAAACAAATGTATTAAGGGCTTGAACCAGAAATGCACCACTGTAATCTGAAACTCCTTGTTCATCTARCAATACTTTCTAATAAATCTGCCAAGTCCTGTAAACAGAGGACTAGAAAATATAGTGCCTGCATTTAGGCAGCAGGAGAGAAGGGCTGCGGATAACCATAGTCCTTGAATTTTGACTTCAGTGGTATGTAAAGCTTCAGAACAGCTTTTAAGAGAAAAGATAATTAAAGACATAGAGGKCAAATGAAAATGGCATAAAATACAGCATGGGCTTAACAAAAGTAGATTGTAACAGATTAACCTCATACATTTCTTTGACAAGATAACCTCCACTCTAGACAAAGGACRTGATTGATCCCATCTGTCTTAACTTTAGCGAAGCCTATGATAACAAACGGGGAATTAATAGTAAAACAGGAAGAGATGGGGATTAGCAGAGAAACTGTGAGGATCAGAAGCTGTCTCAAGTAGGACATGGAGTCTACTTTTTGAAAGGGAAGGCTTATGGCTGAGAGGAAATTAGGAAATGAGGTTCCTCAAGAATCAGCTTTGACCTCACTTTATATAACTTCATAAAAGTCACTAATAATCAGGGAAGAAACGTTAGGAARCACTAATAAAGGAAAGTAACTCACAAATGGAAAGTGTTTTCACTGAAGAGAAGAACTGGGCTAGAGTACACAAAGAAAGGATACCATTGAAGACTAGGCTAATAAAATGGAAAGAAATCTTACAAAGCAAACAGAAGGATAACAATCTTTGTGACTAACAGCAAGACATTCTCCTGGACGATGAATGTTCCACCCTTGGAAATGGTTAAGAAGAAGAATTTACTTATGAGGAAAATCAAACATGAARAAAGCAARTCCAAGCACAAATAAACAAGARCTSTTTGTGTAGGGTRGGGAAGGATACTTGCTATTAGGATAAATAAAATTTAAAATGGAAAAGGGATAAAGAATAATTATAGGAATAATCAAAGGTTTGACAAACTTATTTTTGGCGAAAATCAAGAAGAAAYTYTAGACAGAGAGACTGAAATGRACATGATTGTTATACACTGAATTATTTAGGCTAAAATCAGAGTTCACCCAAGAATAAATGAGTACAAGCTTTAAATTGGATTTCTTGARCTTGAAAAATATGGGCTCAAGAATTAGATTAGTTTTTTGAAAGGAGCAAGAGGGACAAAAATACTGGTTTTAATATACAGTCTTACAGTGAGAGAGATGTAATACCATGCTTCCACTAGCCAGGRATGGCACTCAATTAACTGAACTCTCCTTTCCAGTCCTGTATGTTACCTTTAACAGAAGCAATAATCCACGTGTGACACTTAAAGCCGTTAGAGAACAAATTTCTGCAGAGCAGAAGCTTCCTCTCTGGAAGTTTGTGGATGTTTTAGCCAAAACAGTTTAACCTGCCAATCTTGGCTTTCTCTTTGCAGTGAGAAAAAAGGAACAGTAGTGGCCTTGCAGGTCCACAGATGTCTGTGACCTGTTGCTGTCACCCACCTTGGTACAGAAACCCTTAAACGCAGCTGGAAGGAAAGAGTCTCTGAGTGCAGCAGTGGGGGTGGGCATGTATTTGTGTCTGGTGAGAGRTTTCCTCCTGTTTTACATTCACAGCATCTCTGTGCAGCTGACAAAAGCAGGTTTGAAGAGCAGGCTAGGAAGGTGTCCCATGGTAGATTTAATCCAGTGCAATTCACAGGAAGTGCGAAGCTGCGGCAGCACCGACTCCAGCGGGATTCCTGCAGCCCTGCCAGGGACTGGGGGATGTGTGCTCCAGTTTAATCAACACCAGCAAAGCCTGCTTCCCACACTGCCATTTTTTATGTAGACATATCCTCACAGCTAATAATCTTTGYTATCCAGAGGATTCCAGATCTAGAAATATATCGCAGTTAATTTGTGCTTGATACTCTGAAAACAAGTGGGRAGGTGAGAGCCAACCTCTCGGGGGTTCTGTATCCTAATATAGACACATTTCATTACTTTTGGCCAGCTTATTGGGGTCCTTCTCAGCCCACTGATGGCCTGCATTATTCACACACATGACACCAGTAGGAGCAATATATTAACCAGATACTGCTTATGATACAATGAGAGGAGWTTGCCCAGTTGAGGCAGTGCTCAARGGCTTTCCAGTCAAAGCATCACTGTAACTGTACAGTCAGAAAGAGTGGAGGTTTCTTCCTATCACTTTTTCAGTCCTCTCGCAATTCTTTAATGACCCARCCAGTTATATAAACATAGAAAAGTGTTTCAGCAAATGTACTTCAGGGAGATTGAATAGATTTGGAAAGTATTGTTCCACAGATGTCATCACTGTTGTTGATGCTTGCAGCACTAAATCAGCTGTGATTTGAAATCTGACAAAAAACACATGAAATAGAAGGGCCATAAATGAAAATGGTTAAGCTCCCAGTGTCAGCATGGAATATAAGAATTAATAGAGCACTGGTTTGTTTTTTTTTTTTTTGCAGAATTAAACAGTTTCGGAGGGGAGGGCTCAGTTTGATAGATATCATTCACATAGGATGACAACCTTCAGTGACATTTTATCCTCACATGGTCAAGTTCCTCATGTATTACCAAAAAATCTACCCTTCCCAAACCCATGCATTTTACTTCAAAATAACTTTAGCAGATGCTTTTTGTAGGAAAGAGCTGGAACACAAGAGAGCAAGCTGTAGATAACAGACATCTGCTATCTGGTTTTTAAACAATGTGTGAGAGCCTGGGTTTCCCCCAGGTAGGCCCATCCCTATCAAGAAGAGTTAGTCCCAATCCACAGAGCCTTGCAGCTGCTTTGCACCACATTAGCAGCACAAAGCATCACACTGGGTTTAYCACCCAAGACACAAACATAGCCTGCAGTTTTCACAGTCAAAAAATGAAGATCACAGTGAGAAATCTTTCCTTTGGGTTATGACGCAAATCTCACAAGAACAGTTAAAATTCATCACCCTGGAACTGGAATCCTGGAATTGCTTTCACCTCAAAACCAAGCTCTGAGCACCAGTCTACTGTCACTGTGGATCAGTGAAGTGTAATTTTGGTCTCTCTCATGCARGAAGACAGCCCAACTGCCACTTGCAGGCAAATTATTCACCAGGGCCCTCTTTGTTAATTAATATAAATTTAGAGGCCAAATTGAATGCATGGCTCTTGGCAAATTACTTCTTTTTTTTCAGCAAGTCTAAGAGTCTGTCTTCMTTTTCTGTACCATGGTAAATGGGGAGGGAACAGATTTCTGTTCCCCATGCTAGTTTCCCATCCAAAAACCCCAAGGTTGTAGACTCAGTTGTCAATGGCAACAGCAATATTATTGTTTAACCTCTAATTAATAGCATGGAGTGAGCACAATTATCAGCAAGGCTGTGTTTCCACAAATAGCAATTCTGGTTCCTTTCTGCACAAACATTACCCATCACAGAACCCTAATCCAGCTGTCCAGAATGGTGCTTACCTGTGAAGGCTGCAGCAGATGACTCCCAGCTTTAAAGTACAAATCCCTTCCTCAGGCTGTACAACAAAGAATTCCACACACTGAAAGTATTTTCAGTCAGATTCCATCAAAGTTGTAGATTTCCAAAAGGTAAATTTTTAGGCTTTTTGTCTGTTCCCCATTATATTCCCAGCCTGGCTAGGTAGTCCCACAGGGCTATTTTTGCAGCAATGAAAGTTTGAGTTATRTTCCTGCTGCGAACTGCCTCTGGAGTAGCTTTTCTTTCTATTCATGAAAGAAAAAYCCCTCCACTCTGCTACTTGCACTAGATAACTCAAGTTGGCCAACGGGAATATCCTGCTGACTGCTATGTGCCTCCTTTTGTTCACTGAATCATATTTTTCCTGTGGGTCTKGAGAAGCCCAAGCTCCTGTGCAAAAATACAAGTCATCTGAGCTGGTTCAATAGAAAATAACATCCTGTCTTTATGCATTTGGAGGCAAATGACTACTTGCACTTAAATATTAAGCCAAACTGTATCTACATTTGTCCACTCTTTGAATAACCTCCCTTTCCTGTTTCCCTGACAGCAGAAGCTGTGAGTTTCTGGATCACATGAATGAATGTTCTAGAAAAAAAAAAAAAATATTGGTCTGGTATGTAAATTAAACTTCACTAAAGTTTCTCTACCCTACCTCCAGGAAGTAATAATTTGCTCGTGTAGGATATTTATGGATAAATGAAGCAAAGAGATGCTCTCCCTGCATATAAGGTACAAGTCAGCTAAAGCAAGGATGAAGAGGCTTTCTTTAGGGAAACAAAATCAGTTCAYACTATGTCTCTGCTGCCCTTCAGAGGTATAAAAAGTTCAGGCTGTGACATACTGTGAGACCTTCTGAAGGACATCTGATKGTAGCCAAACATTCCTCTGGTCAGCCCAGTGAGCAATGGAAAAGTTTTCCCAAACTTTGAGTTTACCTCTGCTCAAGCAACTACTGCATATATTCTAAGACTTGAAACTCCATTTCAAAAACAGGAAAAATTTTTTGATTTGTGACCCTGTCTTGGCGGCTACTGCATTTTCTAATAAAAGCCTTCCTATTTCCAGCCTGTATTTGTTCATGGGTCACCTACAACTGTTTTTTTCTGGTGCCAGCATTGTCGTCCACCTTAAATCTCTCTTTTCCTTTGTAGAGTTTGCCTCCATAATGCATTGATAGATAGCAATCATACCCCATTCTCAGCCTCCTCTCTGTTCATCGAAATGACACCAAACATTTATGGAGCATTTTTATGTCTGAAGTTCTGCACAGACACTATGAGTTTCTCCTCACCAAGAAGATGGGCAGATAAGCAATGTGAGAGTTTTCATTTTTTTTCATTTTTGACTCTTAATGCATGTTTGTGATGAGATCATTCAGGCAGAAAGCTGAAGCTGTCACACTGCAGAGGAGCATCACATTGGAGCCAAGAGGAGAGTCAGAATTCACAAGCAGCAAACAGCAATCCAGAAAACAGCCTGGACCAAGGTCTATTTCATCTTGGTTTTGTTTCATATAAGCTTTCCCCTCCTCCTATCATAGCTGTTTCCTAATAGTCTATCATTTGACCCATTTAAAAAGTGACATTTTCGTATAAACAATGTTATCAAATTTGCTAGTGACACATATAAGAAAATTATATATATATATTTCAGTGCTCACCAATCCAAGGGCTACAGCTGAGCACGCTTTGGTCTAAAAATCTTGGAACCACTCATGTTTAGAAATTTCTTAATGGAATGATAATGGCCTCATACCTCCCAAAGCAGAGGAATATGTCTGGAGATACTGAAAGAATATATATCAAAATGTAATGAAGAAACRTGCTATCTCTAATTGCTTCCAAGAAAATCTTGCAGAGCACAAAGCCTACACAAAAATCTAGCAGGATCTCTGTCTAGTTTTCAGATTCATAGCAGGGTACATGTAAGTCTTTAGTGCTTAAAGAGCTGAAAAAAGAAAGCAAGAAATCAGATCTTATACACACAAAAGACAAAAGCTGAGCTTTCATTTTCCAAAGTTGTCCTATTCATGTAAATACAACCCAGCAAGTTTTCATTCAATAAGAGTCCAAGCAAAAATCAAAGTGTTAGACATCAATTCCTCAGTAAAAGGCGACTTCAAATATCTGGGT
>NW_026623268.1:599045-620979 GCF_030028575.1 Malurus melanocephalus
AAAAAAAAAAAAAAGAAGACAAATTAACTCAATGGGTAGATGTCTCTCTTGTAACAAAGTCCTGTTTCACACTGAGGATTATTTTCAATAGGCAAGTTTTACTGCCTCCTTGTAACATCTGCAAAGCTGCC
Source organism: Malurus melanocephalus (assembly GCF_030028575.1). Lineage (NCBI taxonomy): Eukaryota > Metazoa > Chordata > Aves > Passeriformes > Maluridae > Malurus > Malurus melanocephalus. The sequence continues at coordinate 599,177 of NW_026623268.1, forward strand.
CAAAAAGTTGGCTATGTCATCAAAAAGCTGATCATCATTACTGTCGGTGTATGTGTCCTTGCTCGTTTTTTTCAGTAMCAACACTTAATGGGAGAGGAGAGGAAAAGATGCAGTATTGCTAATATAAATTACAGCCAGCTTTGAAAAACAAAGAAGACCTGATAGATTACTGTCTTGCTTGAGATCTGCATCTCCTCCTTAGCCCTGCCCGGGCAGCAGCCTCCAGCAGTTACAGAGTACAAAGTGGCTGCTGAATGCCAGGATAGTGACATTGCTTTTGGATCTGTTTGGGCATTGAGAGCAAGCACACGACCAAAGAGAGGTTTTCAATCCCTGCCTTATTCCTCAGTGTCTCAGCACATCCAACTCAGATTCTGAAGCCAGACCTAAATATCTTCAGGACTCACTTGCATCCAAGCACAGCAAAAAGCAGCCCAAATACCAAGCCAAGGACATCATTGTCTTTTCCACTGGGGAATGTCAGAGACAGCATTACAAAACAGCAATTAGCTAAATACATGTTGTAGCAGCAAAGTCTTATGCAAACCAAATGGAGAAAATCCCCAAACCAGGCCAAAAAGCAAAGCCTATTTTCAACAAAAGGACTTAGACCTTCTAGGCTGCTCGCAGAAAATCTTCTTTATTGATCCATCATTGAATTAACAAAGGACAATGTAATATATCGACAGTTAAAGGATAAGGACATTATCAAATAACCAATAGTAGAAAAGGAGTTTATAATTCAAATCAATTTGTATTAAAGGTGGGACAATCCTGGGTCATAATTACAGTGCTTTTATTTTGAGCAGGTGTGCTTTAAGACCTGCTTGTTGAAGTCAGTTGAACCAACGATCTCAGAGACCTAAATGAGAAGGCATAAAAATCCCTTTAACTCAAATGGGTGACATCAAATTTGGTATATGCATTCTAAGTGTGGAGAAAGGAAAAACCTCATAGAGCATGTYGGGTGGAAATTGACATTAAAAATTACAGTGAAGATGCCTATGAGAAAGAGATGAAGACAGACAAGTAATTAAACAACTTTTTAACTTTATCCTAAGACAATAGCACTCAGTACACTGCTACAAAAATKAAAGAATGTACTTACTGCAGTCCTGCAGCTTTGTCCCCAATCCAAAACCATTCAATGTTATCATTAATGAAGGAGACAATGGGATGCTGCATATGCTTATGAAGTTTGTAGACAATGACTAAAGCTGTGAGAACAGTGGAGAACAGGACTGAAATTCAAATTGCAKTGGCAAATTGGATAAATAACTTGCAAAAATTAAGATTCTATAAAAGTGGGAGGACAAGCATGGGACACAACACTTAGGTAGGAATAATCAGTTTGCACAAATGCAAGATGGGGAATAACTGGTTAAGTAGCAATTCAGCATAAAAGGGTGTGAGGATTATAGAGGATTACAAAGTATGCACGGTTCAGCAATGTGGGGCTAATATAAATGACATAAAAGCACAAAACCACAATATGAAAGCTGGAGGATAGCCTGTGAAATATATGAACTGAGAACTACTCATTCAGCATTGTGTAAAGTCTTTGCTTTAGTATTGTGCCTACTTCAATACTTTAGACCAGAATCCAAGGAGAAACAACAGCTGGAATGGTCAGACTCTTAAAATATCTGATACACTCAAAAAGAGGGAATGAACAACAACAAAACAAAAAGAGATGGATGGATGACATGATGACGCTTATTGGAGGGTGATATAAAGGATAAATCAGGAACTGTCATAATGCAAGTGGAAAATGTTCAAAGGAAAAGTAAATGTACAGTAAACCTTTTCTTATCTTGAAACATAAACAGTAAAGGAAAAGCAAGGTCATGCGACACTGGGGATGGGATCAATAAACATAATCTTGGTAGGACCCGTAAGTTAAACAAGMACTTGAGCATATCTTCACTCCCTTTAGCATAGTTTCACTAAAGTTGGTAGTACAKAATACTCAGATATGTAAAATAAAAGCAGAAAAGTAGGATCACTATAAAACAGCACCTAAAGTGAGGTGGAACAAAAAGTCTAAATACTTGAGCAGTTATGTGTCCACATCACATCTATCAAAAAAAATCTAGGAAAACTACCATACTGAAATATACTGTGATAGCAATAGCAAAAATACTACCTTCACRTAAAAAATACCAGTGATAAATATCCAAATCGATTTGCAAAGAAGCAATAATCAAGGTTACAAAAATAAGGGGACATGGTAAAATTAAACACAAAATAGTTCAATCTGAAATTGGCTATTTATTACTATAGTGTATTTGGACTTAAGAGCATCTGTTATATATAAATCTGTATGGGAAATTACCTAGACAATACAAATTCATGGGAACAGCTACTTAGAAAGGCACTGAAAGGAGGTAAATATGGGTGTTCTCAAACATTGATTTCATAGCCAGTCTTGTTCAGCAATATTTATTTTAGTGGACTCAGCAAAAAGAATATGAAAGCAGTTAAGTAACATGCTGATAAGACAAAGCTTGTGCGCATCGCCGTRCAATAAAACACGATAATTAAAAGGAGTTTGGAGAAAAGGGATGAAATACTGCAAAAAGGACAGCAGCAGTAAGGGGGGGATGGGAGATTCAGGTCGAAGATGGGAGGGCATCAGTTTGACAAGAAGGAAGACATGAGTGAGCTATCTTATCACAAGTGATATTGAGCAAAGGTAATTGCACAGGACACTGCAAGGGGAAATACTGAAATGTCCTTTGCAGCCCTATGGGCACTCTGGTGATCCACGTTCCCAAAAGTGATGAATTTAAGCTATTTAAACAGGAGCAGGTGTGCCGAGCAGTTTCTAGATGATCGGGGAAATAGAAAGCTTAGCTGAGAAGAGAAACTGTTTAACAAATGAAGGCTGAGATGGAATATAATTGTTCCCTATAAACATATCAAAGAGCTAAACACCAGGGAAGGAGAAGAGCTATTTAAGCTAAAGGCTGGTATTGGCACGAGAACAAAAAGGCAGAAGCTGGACATAAATAAGGTTAGGCTGGGAGCATGATTTCTAACCATCAGAGGAAGGGAATTCTGGAGAAGCACTAAGGAGCACAAAATTCAGGTATTTTACAGTGGAGCTTTATCTGTTTGGGGAGGCAGAATGGTAAGGTGACTGCCTGGGACTTCAGGAGGATTTAATTCAATGAGACAAAGAAATSCTTTCAATCCTACACCTCATAAAAAATAGAGAGGTCTTTCCTGAGCAGGCTGAAGGTGCAGGTGTAAATCTCTGCTGTGATGCACAGTGTGGGGCACAAAGCCATCCTGATGGGTCCTTCAGGACAACGAGACACAAGACCCTGCCGTTCCCACCCCATGGCTACTGCCACACAAAAACCTTCTGAGTTCTTTCATTATGTGGCCTTTCTATTAATAAGCACTTCTGGAGAAAGTCACAGTATACACAAATATACTTTTACAGCCATTAGAACTGATCAAATCTAAAAATCCAACCCATTAGGAAATGATTCTACAATTTTTACTTAATCTTCAGATGCGGGATTTCACCCTTTTTATTTCTCAAACTACTTACCAGAAGATTTTGCTTATAATGAAATTAAATATCATGGAAGTTTCTGACTAAACATCTATTAAATGCTATAMGAATTTTCAATTATTTTTAAAACTCTTTATCAATTATTTTTATTTAAATAATAGTTTTGGTACATTTTTTAATAGTCCATTAAATATGCAGTCAAATGTTTGAGAAACCATTCTAATGAAGTAATAAATTTTCTATGAGTTAACAAATTATTAGGTGTCAGATGATTTTTTACAAAAAAAAAAAATATTTTTAATGAGAATTTAGACATACCTGGCACACATTTCCTATCCAGAATTTTTCCAAGGAGAATAACTTCAAGTCCTCTACTACATTACATAGGGAACACAGGGAAAGGAAAGTAATTTGATMAAAGAGAAAGCAATGTATTAATGAAGTACCAGACCTCAAGCATGTAGACTCCAAATCCCATCTCTTTTTTATCAAATAACTTATTTCTGAAAGTACTCATGCAAATAGATGAAAAACAGTAAAATATTTTTTCTATCTGAGAAAATGGTGTTATATAAGATATATTTTGCAAAACTTTATCGCTCTTGAAAGGTCCCCTTGCTGTAGAACAAACTTCATTTTCCAAAGACTGACACAGGCTTGGTTATCATGATGATAAATGCTGAGAAAATAAAATTCACTTTGACACAGAACTCAAGTAAACCCCCAAACTCCCAGTGAAAATCATGACAGCACATGCAGGTCTGTACAGGGGCTCAGGAATTACAAGGATCCGAGTCTTTGTAATTCACCACTTTGCATTAAGTGGTGAAATTTACTGCAGGTTGGAAGGGCGATGCAAGGTCAATGAATCATTTGATTTCTCAAAATACCACCTAAGTAAGACTTGAGTGGGATGGGATCTTTCCTCTGCCTGCCTGCCCAGCTGGAGGAAACTCCTCCTGTGAAGGTTTGCACCTCAGACTGGGGTGAGCTCTGCATGGCACCCAGACAAATTCTGCTTGCATTCAGAAAGGAGCAGCTGTGCTGAAATTAGCTCAGATTTGTGTGAAACCTCCTTCTGGCCTGCTACAATATCCCGAAGTATCAAGAAACCTCCTTTGAATTTGTGGCTTATAATTAAACTTAAGTCCATAGCTGATGAAAGCCCTAATAATTTTTTAGTGTAGTTTCCTTATTGCCACTCACAAGGCCAAAAAAAAAAAAAAAATAATTTGACAGGCCAGTGCTAGGACTCTGGAATTAAGGGAGCTTTAATGCTACAGCACTTGTCAACAGCATGTTGTTTCCCTTAAATGCTACCATAAAAAAAAAAGAAAATTAAGCCATCAAACTATCATTCTCCAGCGTGTTAACAGCCAGAACAGGAGGAAGGGAAACCTGAAACCCACAACAGCACCCTCTCAGGCCCAGCTTTAAAATCCAGGAAGGGATAACAAACCTCTTTGGTTTTCTGTGCCCAGGTCAGGCTTTCCAGCAATCAGGATAACATTAACAGCATGTAAGGGGGAGGTTACATTAATGAACCACCTTAAGACTCTTGGAGAGGGGTTTTTTTTCCATAAGAAAACATCCCTGAGATCCTGATTCCCCATGTAATCTTGATTACAAATCAAGTAATTTCTCCAATGCCTCCAAAAATCTTCTCCAACTGTAATAAATAATGCATGTTTGGTACACCCAGAACACAGACAGAAACAGCAGGTTTCATAGGACTGATTTCCAGGTGCAAATGGACATCTGTGGGTTTAGATATTTTACTCCAAGAATTCCTTTTGTGTGCTGTTTGATCCCTAAAAACTAAACTGAGACCTGGAGAAAATGCAAAAATTGTTAAAGTCTAGTAAGAAAGGCCAACACTGATCAGCTTCCTTGGTTATGCTTGATCATGGAACATCTTCAGAAATTCCTGTTATGAGAAAGATTTTGGTCAGAGAACAGCCTGGTTTTTCACCTTCTGGATGTGCACCCAGGGTTGGGCATAAGAGAAAGTTAAGCAAAACATTTCAATCTCAGACTTTTCTTGCTTTGCTGAGTTTCAATCATAGAATTAACGTTGTTTGTAGTAGTTTTTATGGACTTTAATAATCTAAAGGGTTTCAGTCACTAGAAGTAGGTCAAACATACTCTAAAACTTTCAAATCAAGAACTCAACAGACCAAAAAAAAAAAAATCCAACTTTGTTCAGAATATTAATATCTCTCCCTAATTAACTTTGCTGTCCTTTTGTAAAACCCTGCCACTAATGTAGCCATAGAAAAATGCATATATAAATTGCAGCATAATGGACTTTCRGAAATTAAGTCATTTAACAAACAGAAACCCCAGACAAGTACTCTACATTAGGCATTTARGACTTGGTTTGCTAATTAAAACAGATAATAAATATGTTCACATGAAAGACATCCCATATGATTTCTTGTCTCAACTCAGTGGTTTCTATTATTTCAGTGCTCTAAAGCAAAATCATATTTATCATAACTAATTATCCAGATAATTCCTTGAAATGGTTCTTTCATTTAATTATCCTCTAACTCAGGGTCTTCTGTAACTAACAACAAGAAGCAAGCTCAAGAAGCAGACAATAACTTGCAATCCATACTATCAAAGCTGCTCATCRCTAAGACTTTGATAAGGAAACATTACATTTAATAACTGGGTGCCTCAAGAAGAAGCCCACTGTGAAAGCATTTCAAAGCTGTCATTTCCAGTAGCCTGTGAGCGTTTCAATCCTTCTTTATCACTGACTTTACTGGCAGTTCCTTTCTTTTGTTTGATGCAGCATTCTCTGCTTATCCCAACCCACAAATTTTGCGTATAGACCAGACAGATTTATGGACCTCACATRCTGTGTAGGGCACAGAATGCTACACAAACAACATTTGAGGCTGATTAATGGGTTTGTGCACCACATTAAAAACATCCTGCTTTTTGTACCATAGCCGGTCCCTTTACAAAAGTTAATCTTGCCCATCATTTCATATTTGTCTCGAGGTGCCTATTTCCTTCATTTATCCTCTTTTCCCTGCTTCACTGCTCGCCTGCCTTTCTCTCAGAATGCCCTGGGAGCTCTGTGCTGCAGGTGGTTCCCTTTGCTGCCTCTGTGCCTGCTCAAACCCGGGRAGAAGCCTCCTCTCTCTCAGGTCAGGGCTCTGTGTGTCTGTGTCAAGCAGGACAAATCAACCAGCAGGAAACTCCCAGGGMTTCTCAGCTGCACCCTGACACAGGGCACAGCAGAGGAGGTGGGATGGACATTAAAACAGAGACTCCTGGAGCAAAGAGATGCACAAAAAACCCTCAAGGCACTGCTGGAGCAGGGTCAGCCACAGCACAGCCAGGAGAAGCTGCAGGCTGCTCATAGGACGCATAAAACCTGACACAGACAAGTCCCAGATCCCACAGTATCCCATAACAAAGTTATAAAAAATTCACCTGGAATTATCCACAGGCACTGATGCTGTCACTTTTCACCCAGTACTCCAAACCCATAGTTTGGCCCCAGTCTTTTTTCCTTCCCTAAGCTATGCACGCTCACATAAATTTTCAGTCTGAACCATAACACAAAGGTAAATCCTTCCCAGGCACAGGAGATATTCTGAATTCTCTGCTCAAGCATAGAGAGGAAAGTTTAACTGATGAAATGTAAAGTTTTTCCTAATGAAATGTAATATAGCAAGTGTTTTTATCCTTCTAGAAATTTCTAATTSCACCTGAGGCTCACCTGTTTATTTAAAAGTCTCCTGGGATACTGCTGGCTCAAACAGCATTGATCACACACACACACACACATATGCATCCATGGCCTCATGATATTACCATTTTCTTGTAAGAGGTCAAGACCAACCAGAGTGTAAATTAACTCAGTCAATGCTGTTCCAATATCCTGARTGCTGTGCCACCATCTCACACTTAAAATCAATGGCACAAGAAGATGCCACCAGGAGCAGAGCTGGCATACCCCAGGGGATCTGCAGTAAAAATCCAGCACCAGACAATGAAACCCTGTTAGTTCACTGCTTCAGTTTACARCAAGAGTGCTATTGATGCCRAAAAAAAAAAAAAAATGGAGCCATGTTGATTTTTGATACACAGCAGAGTGCACTGGTGGCCAGGAAATGATGGAAACAGGAAAACATCGTACAGAACACAAAAGTTACTTACAAATTCCTAAGAGCAGGGGCAGCATTAGAGAGGATATTTTTGTCCACATTACATTAAAGAATGAGTGCTTTGATTAACTTCTGGTTTTCTCCCTTGCCTTAAATTTCCCAGAGTGCTGAGGAAGAGAGTTGTTTACAAAGCAAGGGAGAGATCACAGGTGGGATGAACACGTTTTACACTGGCCCAGTCTAGTGGTGAATATTTCCAGGCACAGTGTCATTGTTCAAGCAGCACCTTGCTGTTAGACTGAGCTCCTGCTCAGTGCAAGAGCCTTTGTGGGCCCACGAGGCAAATTCCCCTGCTCTTGCTACAACAATTCCATGTGGGAAAGGGGAGTGAAACATGTGGAGAGATGAGAGACATACCCAGGGAAAGACAAGTTTTTATCAGTCTATGTATTCCTAGCAGATATCACAGATAAGACAGAAAAGAAAGGAGGCCCCACCACCAAATTAACAGAAGATCTTGGCCCACACCATGCCAGGCTGTTGCTAACCCCAAACGGGTTAGAAATCAGATATACCTGAGACACCAGAGCTGTATCTCAGGCCACCAAGCACAGTCAGGCCTCTGTCTCACCCTCCTTGGCATCAAGGACCGTGCAAGAGCCATGACCACCATCAGCACTGAACCCTCTCCTCTTTTGTTCTGGCCACGAAGCACAGAGGAGCAGATTGCCAACAAGACAGCCCATGCCAAGGGAAGATCCTAAGGAGCCAGGAACTGAGTGCCACTGTGCTGTGAGAGGTGCCATCACCTCTGCCCTGACAGCTAAGAGACAGATGAGGTATCTGAAAAGCTGGAGCTTGTCTCCTCTCTTGGGGAATAAATTGGCCCAATCTGCCTGCATTTAGAAAATTATTTGACATTTCTTAGTCTTGYTTAACACAGTAAGCCCTTCTGCAGGTATGTGCCCACCACACATTAGCAGATACASCAGAGCTCCACAGATACCAACCAAAACATCTGCTAACCAACCCCACTGCAACATGTCAAAAACTGTTGTCACTGCCACTAAGGACCATAATTCTGCTTAATCCACTCTCCAGTAATGTTGCAAACATGAGCTCAAGTCAAACTATGAACAGCTCTTTCTTTTTGTCTTTGAATAATTCAATGACAAACAATTTTGAATGGAAGAAAATTCAAGGACAAACTAAAATAAATGAATATTTCAATCAAGGCTTTCAAAAGTATTTTGTTATTCTACTGTACCTCTATTTTCCACACACCTGGATGCCCATGCAAAGACACGGACTAAACCAATATTTCATGGGACAGTACCCTGCTAAATTTCATAGTCAGATCTAAAAAATTTAATCCTTGACCTACAGTGGGTCATTATAACTCCTTGCTCCAAGGAACTCTGTATCTACAGACAAGAAAATTAATCTCCAGTAGTTCTATAATATAAGTGATTGTTGTTCCTGTATGATTAAAATGCATTTTCTCCTAAAATTGACTCCATATTAGTCTCTAACAGAGCTAACCAGCTCCTCTTAAATCTTGTTGGGCTTTATTATGCTTTCAAAGCAAATCAGTGAAGTCACCTCCTTGACACCTCATTAATAACAGATATAGCCATTAGAAGTGCCCATATGTTCCTGCAGTAGCCAGTGTCATTAATTCCCAACAGGGGATGCTTTTTTCTCCCCGAAGAAACAAACTCTAACTGCAAAGACCTTTTAGCTAAAACACGACCTTCTTCACTGTATAGAAATAGCTAAAGTTTCTTCAAGTTTTCTACAAAAGGAACAAAGAAAAATTGCAGAAAACAAACCACATACCAAGATCATTTTTTTTATTATATTTCAGCTGACTAGAAGGGCCTCCTTTGCTATCCTTGCCTACTTGTGCCCCCTCAGTTCTTCAGTACAGCCTAGGATGGATGGCCAGTGGTGCCTGCTGTGTTCAGTAGAGTTTTTCATGCTGGTAGGTGTTTATTCACCCAATGCCATCAGCAGCAGTGCAGCAACAACTCTAGASAGCTCTGGGGCCCAGCAGGTGCAGCACACTCCTGAGGGGCAGAAGCTGTGGAGAGCATAATATATTAGTCCTCAAAAATCTTCATCAGCTCTCTRTTAATCTGAGGAGCCAGCTCAGGATGCAGGCACAGCACTACAAAGCTCTCAGACATTTGCACGTGAGCTCTCCTTTGAACCAGGGACAGTCAGCAGGCTCCAGAGCCTGCAGGTTTCCCGTGGGGTTCAAAAGAGCTCGGGTTTGAGTTTTCTCTTGTATCCCTTCCAGCTGCTGAGCAGGTTCCTCAGGTCACAAGGTGAATTAAGAAGCCCCCCAGACCTTTTTGCCTGGGAGGATGATCCTCTCAGAGCTGCTGGGTCAACAGCCACTTCACACACAGCTGCCACGCATCCTTCTTTCCATAATCTGCATTCTAAACCACCAAATATCAACACAGGGAGCACACCACGTGCATAAGGAATAAGATCATGCTSATTTCCATTTGTCTTTTCATAAGTAAGTTTGTTTCATCACAATGAATTAAGTTGCTAATACATTTTCTCTTAGGGCATGTATGTTTCCTGTTTCAAATGTTTCAAAATTTATTAGTTTAAGACCCACCCCTCAACATGTGATCCAGATTTATTATTAAATGCACTGAATTTTGTGCCTTTGTAAAATGGACATACACTTAAAGTGGATTTAACTTAGATATGTTGTTAGTTCACTGGCAATGAAGCTGTAGATGTCACACAGTTGCACAATTTTRGTCATTGCAGCACTTGCTATTCCTACAAAACTAACCAGTGCAACAATTGCACACTTCAGTGTAAATAAATTTAGGAAACCCTTCCTATTAGGCTGTGAAGACAAAAAAATATTTTCTGCTTGGCCAATGAAAGGRAAGAGGCAGGATGCCTGGAGCTGTGCAGGGGAAAAGGGAAATTCTTTCCCCAAATAATGGGATTTATTTGTTTGTTTTATTTGTCTTTATGTGTGGCGCTTGAGTTAGCTATTTACTCTCCCATGAATTTCATTTCCACCTTTGTGAAATGTAAATCTAATGGTGAATTGTAAATCTAAAGCTCTTCACTCTGTACCTCAGAGGGCTGAGGGGAAGATGACCCAAATAATGTGTATTCAGAACAGCACTCCCAGCACCAAGCTGTGAATGAATGAGTTCAGGTAATGAGAAGAGGAAAAATTGCTTTAATGCAGTCTGGTCCAGATGCACGCCAGCTTAATCCAGCTGACCTAGCAAGACATGCTTTTTGGAATAGTAAAAATAGCCAGAGGATCCCTTAGCTTTTGCAGAAATAAGGAGAAAAATAGACATTAAACACTTATCAAATCCCAAGCCTCGGCAGCTATTTACTATTGTGAGTGTGGGAAGACGTCTCACAGACAATTATGTATAAAGATGAGAAATGGTCACTTTCTGTAAGAGAATAGCACTGGACTGAGGACCCCTGCCCAGACCCACCATTCCTGCCTAAATTCAGTTTGCACCGTGCACACAAGCACACAGAGTTTCCATCCAGCCACAGGGCTGAGAGCTGACACACAGGCTGGTTCCTGCTCTCAGGGCAGCAAAAGCAAGCAGCAGATTAACTGAGATCTGCCAGGGACCCAGCACATCTGAAAAACCCAACAGCAATAGGGGAAGACAAGTTCTTTGAACTCTGTGTCTTGGTTTTACACAGTTTTGCAACAAACTCCTTCTCCCCACCACATTCAGTGTGTTTCTTTCAAAATGAAGAGACAAGGAAGTGTCCTACCAYGACCAATTTAACACCTGTGAGCTCCATGGCTTGCAGTGCAGTGCTGCACAAGGGACAAAATGCCAAACCAAGTTACAGCAGTGCATTTGGATACAAGCTTAAAAACACACACTTACTGTTTGCTCCCCTGGCATTCTGACTGCATGTTCATCTGTGATTCCTAAGGCACTAAATTTAATCAGAGAAAACAAACACCAGTATTTCCTCACATCGTGTTCAAAATAATTTCAATAATTCTCTCRTCAGAAACAGCATGTACCTTCTTTTTTTCAAGCTGGTTTAACCTCTCTCTCCCTGATTGGAGTGGAGGTAAGAGCTTTGGGCAACTAATTTAGGATTAAGAAGTCAAGATCAGTCTCAGTAAAGTAAATCCACACTTATCTGACAGAAGCATTGCCATATACCTGTAGTGCAAGTAGCTCAACCACAGACTCTTTCAGGAATTGTTGAAGCTCCTCAGATATTTGTCATTCTGCTGTAGTCCACCTGTGCCCCACCAGTGGCTTCATATCTCAAATACTTCAGCTGTACCTATTTTATCCATGACAAGGGTTCAAGGCCAGCTTACCCAAGGAGATGTGCCTTTGTTCAATACCTACTTTGACAGTTCTCTTTTCATGAACATGTGATCTGTAAAATACAACTGAACAGAAAAAAAGGATTGCCTTAGGAGCTGTGAGTTTAGCCAACTCTGAGTATGACATGACAGAGTAAAAATGTTCCCTCTTGTTACTCCTCATCAAAAACATGAAAAATCTTCAGCATCTTCTGATGTATTTCCCCATTTGTCTTAGAAGTTTAAGACAATTAGTTTCAAATCTTTCAGATGTTCCTTCCACTTCTTCCTGGACTTTTTTTTCTGGCAACAATTTGACCTAATGTCCCCAATTTTTGTTCCAGCTTCCTGCAATCTCTAGCAGAAGTGTTCTCACATATTGTCCATTACAGTCAATCAGACATGAACCGTGTCCAGGGCTTGCCTATAGCTTTGCTGCTGATCCACTGAATCAAGGACCTCCTGCTGCTGTGAAAGCTGACAAGTTGTCTTCCACCATCTGGAATTTGTGAAATGTAAGAATAATAATAGCAACAGCAATAATAATAATAACAAATTAATCCTKATTAACTTTAATTACTTTTTGTCCAGCTTCAGTTTTCTTTAAGCTCACCTCCTTCAGAAAACTTCAGCTAATACACTGAGATGCCATTCCTGGAGTCATGATAGATGCTATGCCTGTCTCAAGGCACATCTGTAGCTGATTTTTCCACAGGACTGCCACCAGGTGCCCAGGTCTATAGACAAGGTGAGGAGTAAGGGCTGGATCTGCCACAGGGTGCCAGAAGCAGCAGCTGCCCACAGCAGCCCTGCTTGACTTAATTTGAGTCCCACAATCAAACACATATTGTAAACTTTCCTCTGTTGGCAAAGAGGTAGATTGCAAACTTTTTATTCATTTGAAGTGATTTCAGGGCCCCTTTGAAAGATGTTTAATCGTTGATATTGGACCTAGTGTGGGAAGAGCAAATTTGAGAGGGTACCATTGATAAAGCCCGCAGGGAAATTTTTCCTTTCCTTATCTTTCATTGTCAGAGATGTCACCTTATCATGTTTATATTGTGACTCTTTATTTTCTTTAAGTTTTCCATGATTTAGAAGGAAAATCTCCTTATCTCTGACTAAAAAAATTATATATATATATATATATATATATATATATATAATTCTGGACCATACTATTGTAAGGAAAGGCTGGAAAACTGGTGCTCTTTCGAACAGTAAGCATCCAAACAACAGAATGCATTTGTGTTAGTTGAACTGCTGAATTAACAAAGCCAGGGTTCCTGCAGMCCCATTCTCATAGGAACTCCCCTTGAATCTTTTCCCACATTTGTGACGCTTCTAATCTTTATTCTTGATTCTTCTTCCCCTGGTCTGTTCACTCCCTGGAGTCTAATTAGGGTTGAGCTCAACCTGAGATTTTCCATCTACTCATTGCCTGRCAAGTTGCAGGAAGTTAAATACCCCCAATTTCTTCGTGAAACCTGATCAACAGATTATTATGGAATAAAGGCCAAACAGCCACACCAGTGCTCATTCAYCCAGAGCATGACCATACTACTTTTCCTTCCTTTGAAATGCAAGGAAAAGAAAGGGAGCTGCCACGTTTGCTTCCAGCAGTGTGCATGCCTGTGCCTAACTGGGAGTGGATGAGGCTGGCATTCAAATGCGGCTTTTTGAAAAGGCAAGGAAAAATTCAAAGGCTTTCCTATTGTCTGCMAGTAAGAAAGGTATTGGGTGGAAGGAGATGCATGCCTATTCAACTGGGTAAGGGAAACAATGAACTTCCAGTCTTCGGCTATCTTTTTAATTGCTCATTAGACAGCTCATCTGTGTATACTTGCAAAGGAAAAAGCCCATCCAAAGTGTGTCACAGGCAGATGTGCGTGCTGTGCCGCAGCAGCTCCTCACGGGACTCAGACGCGATTTCAGGAGCCGAGCAGGGGACAGAGGAGGGCTTATTGATCAACCAGGCAGGCCAATACCTTGAAATAAATCCTTTTATGTCTTCCATAGCTGGAGATGAGTTGTTCAGATTGCAAAAACTCCGTCAGAGGGGACAGTGCGAGTGTCACCTTTGCACTACCCCGGCAATCCAGAGATGCGCTCAGAAGCGCAGCAGGACGAGTGTTCTCGGGAGGAGCAGCAGTGCCGAATTCCATGGCTGCACACACCTCCTGAGCTGTGCATCTCCTCCAGAGCACACCTGAGGAGCTGATGCTGTGCCACGGCACATTAACGATGCTGTTTGATGCTGTGGGAGCGTGTCCCTGTCCCTCCCTGTCCCGAGCAGCAGCTCTCTCGTTCCTCCGCCCGCCTCCCGCTCCAGCCGCTGGAGAATTTATAAATTCTTCAATGTGCATCAGCCTATCGGTTTATTTACTAGGAGTCAGGAGCGCATTTATAACACCCCTCTCGATGAAGCATTCTTTAAGAGAGCTTCCATGCTAATTAAGTTAAATGCGATAATGACACCCCGCTGATGGAAGCGAAGCTAATGATAATGGTGCCATACATTTAGTTGCAAGCACCTACTCAGTTAAATGAATGGGTCTATTGTTTTAACTGCGCTGGGTCCCGCAGCCTGGGAGAGAACGTGAGAGAAAGCAAAATACAATGCAGTTGCTTTGCAGGGCAATAAATAGGTTTGAAATGCACTACTCTGGCTTGGATGAACGTGTGTCTGATCAATTACCCTGTCCTGGTACTGAGATATGTAGTAGTGGAAATATGGTGATTTCTAAAACTGGAATAATGAAAAATTGATGCATTTTTAATCAAATGAACACACWTTTGCTCTGTCCAGAATGTATTTATCTGAACTACAATAGGTACTTGGAAGCAGTGTTTCTTTCAAGAATGTTTGAAAATCAATAATACTCCCCAACCTTTGCTGATCAGATATCAGACTTTTTTCAGACTATAAATATTCTCTTCAGCCTGAGTGCAAAACAATCTGAGTGATATTGCAATTCTTCATTGATTTTACACCCCAAGACTTCCCTGCCTTTTTCTTCACTTTCCCACCAATACAGTACTGTTTTGCTGTAGTGTACCCAGATTTGCCTTTCTGAAAACATCTCCACATACATTAAAACATTAAAAGGAGGTCTTTCTGTTTTTTTGTTTTTTTTTTCTTTCAAACTACAATGTATCTATTCTAATGTCGATTTCAACAAATTATAGGGTTGTTCTTTATACCTGTGACAGTCAGATGTGTCTCTCATAGCCTTATTCTTTGCTCTTTCTTCCATGATTACAGAAATATTAAAAGCATTCATCTTCTCAAAAATAATTTTCTAGAGCATAGAAGCTCACAGTTACACACACTACTATTCTCAGAAGGCAGCTGGGAACTGTGGTAGCCACCCCACCGCCTCACACTTCCCTCCCTCCTTTTCGGAAAGTCCCTCTCTGTGAGGTGAAGACCATGCCATCCCCTAAAAGCTATTGCTGAGCAGCTGCCTTAAGATTGCCTTTCTCAAAGCATCAGTGCCTGAACAAACTTTGTCACCTATTTCTGTGTGGGGGAAGCCCCTGGCTAAACAGGAACACCCCTTGTCCTCCAGCACAACTATTCAGAAGCATAAATTAAAAGCACATCCATACATGACTGCAAGATTTTGGCTTTTTTCTGCTGGCATTTCCTGTCTATTGAACCCCTATGACTTGGCATATTTAGAAAACATCTGCTTTAGTTAACAGGGTCCATACTCCTATTTTTCCCATCTCTTGTTTTTATGTTCACCCTCAAAGACATGACAGCATTGAGTGTAAATGGCAGCAATATGCTGTGTGTGTGCAGAGTCTAATGGATTCCATCTCAAACTGAGATATATGGGAAACTGAACCAATACATCTTTAAACCCATAAGATCTGCAGATGTCATCTATACCCTTGTAAATTACAAACTTTTACTGTTTTATTTTTACAGTTGATGATTGTAAAATATAAAATTTTGCATTATCACCGTGTAATAGCACAAGCTTTGGAAATGTGGTGCTACAGAAGGGAGCATATATTAAAAGACAGAGTATTCAAGGGAGTCTTATAATGTAATTTTAAGCTCTACAGCTGACTGCATAATAAAACTGTAAAGCCAGATATGAAACAATGTTTGCTAATAACAGAAAAGTGAAAACTTTATTAAATTCCTGGGACTTAGGAAAACCAGCAAGGAAAAAACAGATGCTCAGAAGACATTTAATTAAGGATAAAGACTGTTTGAGTCATGCTGGGGCATCTGGTCACCCTACATTAAACTGAACGTGACAGTGAATAATAAAGTGTGTAAGAATCACATTAAAATAACTGAAAGGCAGCTTTTCAAGTTGAGATGAGCAAGGAAGTATTGAGTTAAGGTCTCTGCTCCCCACTTTAAATCCCTCTCCTGTGGCTGAACCACATTGCAGCCACACTCAGTGTCATTATTTTTAAGGCCAGGACAAGGTCAGAGACACAAAGGGCCAGAAAAGACTTCCAAAACATAATTTTGCAGAGACCAAATGGGGCTGTACTGCCTTGTAGAGCTGTTAGAGCCCAGCACACTTCCAGCAGCTTCTCCTGCTCCTGKCTTTCCAGGCCCTGAGCTCTCCAGTGTCCRGTSTAAGATCCCACACCTTCTGTCTGAYCTCAGCCCAGGGCATTGATGGGACACAGCAGTGGCTGTGGTTTTAGAAGTTGCTGTCCTCAGGGTGYTCCCCAGCACTTCACTGCAGAGATGTTGTTCCTACTGCTGCCTTCCAGTAACAAACCCCAGAGGAGGGAAGGAAGGATAGAGGGCAGATCACAGGATGAACTAAAAGCACAAATCAACAAACATAAAATTCCTCTGGCTTTTAGCCAGCTTTTCACATATGAATCTAGTGCTGAATCCTGTTATGAAGATTTTTTTGATCCCAGAAGTGAATGCCTACCAAAGTCATGCCAGGTCAAAGTCTCGAATGTTCAGTGTTAATCAGAATGTTGTGGAAACAAGAGAGCCACAACTCATGGCCCCCAAGGGACGCTCTGAGGTGAGGAGTCCATAGAGGAAAATGTTTCAATCATCCAAACTCTGTAASCAGCTTCAGCCACAGTTTATAYCTTATTGAGTCTATATGGCCCCARTTTTTACCCCAAATGGACATCTCTSCACCTGAACACCCCTCCTCACGGTATTCTCCTGAGCAGAATTCCAACTGTCCAAAAGGGGTGACCTTAAACTGCTGCTTTAAGATAAAATTCAATTAAAAATCTGTCAGGCAAGAGAGGCCCACAGAGAGCCAGGCTTCRTTAGTTCCTGTGCTCTCAGCCCTGYATAGCACTAAACCAGAAAYGTTTTCATTYRCCCWGTTTMAYTGGTGCATAKCCTAATTTTTGCTCTACATTAAAAATGTCACAACCTAGGGTTAGTCTCCCTCCCTCCAGCTCATCAAAAGACAGCCCTCCTGAAATGTGATCATCTTCTCCCAAATCTACTGAAAAATGTGTTGCAAATTATTTTGAGACACAGGGGAGCTCTACAGCTTTGCAATTTGTATGTGTTAAGGCTACAGAATCATCTTATTCAGAGCAAATTTGGGGATGAGAGYGAGACAAAGTCATTCCAGAGATGCCAAGCCCCCCTGGGGTGGATTCTTATTTTTGCCTGTAATCAGGTGCAAGATCAAAATATCATTTTGCTGGGCCAGGGGGGAATTATGCCTCTCACTAACCCTACTTTCATGGAAGAGTTAGAACCAAAGAAGAAAGAYAAAAAGCAGGAAAAATAAGCAAGTGTTGGTGTGTGCAACCCCAAATTTGGTATTGGCTYACTTTCCAAKGAATACCYGTGGGAATTTGCSTTCTGTTTTCAGAGTGTGGCTTGAYCATACTTTCTCTGCAACGATGTTCAGTCTCTTACATCTGCACTTGTCCCCAACATCTGGAGCAGTATATGACAAATTTGGTACCACATGATCTTCTAGAAAAAGATTACTTCACATGTAGCCATGAGCCTTCCACAGCAGCTCATTCCTCTACTGCTCCCCCCATCACTAATCTGTTTTCTTTTTTTAAATATGCCATGCACGTGGCAGATGAATAAAAAAATAGCAAAATTTGAGCAAAGAGACCGAGGCAACAGCACGAAGTGTTCTGAAGAGATAGGAGATCAAAAAAGGTTTCATTCCCACATCCCTTAAAGGTCTATTCATATACACAATAGGCTCATCATATCTGGAATTACTCTGCACGGGAGCTCAGTGTGTGTGTGCTTTTATCAGCTGCCTYCAGGAAGGACAGCCTGGGATGGGCAGGAGAGCTGGGCATGCACWGCTGCCCGTGCTGGGGGCAGAGAGGCCAGCCYTGCCTGCAGATCATTTTCAGGCACTCAAGCGTGAGGTTTTGCAAACAAACACACTTTAGATGAGATGCACACACAGAAATGTACACAGATATACACACACATATATATATATGTATCTATGGAATTAGGTATCCCTGGGACTGTGGGACAATCATGACAAACATTTGCATCCCAGTGCCCTGAACTCTGGGCTATCTTTACCCTGACCAGCATATTTTCCTTTTCCTCATGGAAGGTCTCTCTAGTCAAGCGTCATCCAGCAGGGACAACTGTGGAAATGCAAGGAGGGAGTGCTTTTCCTCCCTCCTCTCTGCTAGCAGTGGTACTTCAGCTCAGGTTGAAAGAGCTCGATGCAGCTGTCTCAAAACAGCCTTTCCAAGGTGCCCTCTAAATGAGAAGGTGAAATGGAAAATTAAAAAAAAAATTAAAAAAAAAAGGTATGGGAATGGTTTCAAATATCTGCTCTCTTTCCTTGGAAGCATCTTCTCTTATTTTCTGGCCAGCCAATCCTCTCAGGGCCCCTTCCTTTGGGAAAAGTCATGCCTCATGAGATGCTGCTTCCCAGGCAGCCATAAATACATTACCATTTTCAAGTAAGTGTCAGTGGGTTTAGGGAGGTCTGGGCTCATGATATTTTAGTATCTCTCTTTGACAATATTGCCCAAAACCACAATGCTGATGTCAATATTTCACAAGTATTCATGAGAGAAATAAAAGCGAGGAGCAATATATCTGTTTTATTTTCAAAAAAGGGAAAAGCTACAGGAATATTGGAATTTAAACAAGCATTGCAGACATCAAAATCAATGCTAAGACAAGAATTCCTAAATAGGTTGGGATAGGAAAGGCCAGCATTAGCATCACTTAGCATTAACCTTATCCACATAACACCCAGACAGCATTTAAATACCAAGGTAAAAATTAYATATAACTGAACTGCAAGACATAAATGGTCTTACCCTAAAAGAAACAGCAYTGTCACCCTCTTTTAACCCTACAGATCTGGACTTCTTTTATTTTAGCCTGGAATGTTAGATTTGAAGTGGCTGCTTTAATCTCTGCTCTTCTGCTGCCCTGGTCTGTTCTCAGCTACTCTCTGCCAGCTTGACTCCTCTGGCTTTGGTGTGGCTGTATCACAGCACCTGGGGGSAGTTTAATTTGGTTGTCAGTCCTCCTGCAGCACTGACAGGAATAAAAAGTAGGCAAGAACTTATTTTTGTGACTGAAGTCAGCAGATAGGACTGTGCACAGGGGTAGCAGATGTGTTGAGTAAGAGCATTTTTAAATGGTGGCTCCTCAAAGTGGGATTTTACTGTAAGTTATACAGCACACSGGTTCTGTGATCTCTCAGCCCTGAGTCTGTCCCTGTAATATTAATTGTATACTTTCCAAAGTGCTACCCTAAACACTTTTCCCAGTGCTAGCAGAAGTAGTAAGAAATGGCCRGTACCTTCCCATAAATATAAATTTCCTTTTACTTCTGAGGTAATCTAATCCATACAGATGCATTTCAAGGTCTGTCAAAGTTATTCAGGCTCRTTCCACAGCAGCTGCAACACCCTCTGCCCTGGAGTTTTACCAAGATATACTATGGAAAGAAATCCTAGGGTAGGTGAATTGGTAATAGGAGCTATTTCTGGATAAAACTGTGATATTTATTAGGCAAATAAACCAACAAATGAGAAACACAAAGAAGATGCCAAACACAAAAATGACACTGCCATCACCGTGAGRAACATTGAGAATTGCTCAAGACGAATAAAGCATAAGATTTAATAAACTGCTCTTGCAGACTTGGTTATAAGTAAGTTTCAGCAGCAATAGCTTTTACTGCTGTTTGGGCTTAGAACCAAAAGCACTGATGAASCTCAATGGCCAACATTATTCAGGGGAGAGCTAAATAAAAGTCATTGTAGCAGAACTCYACAGCATACAAATATCCAGGCGTGCATGACACGGCGCCAGCTCATGCTGATCCTTCTCTCTGCCTGCATCAACAGCGTGGGTGTCAGCAGATGCTSCCCCAAATACACCATTAACTTTGCRCCCAGGAAACCCAGCCAWGTGAGGGTGGGTTGGAAATTTGAACAAGCTGATCCCAATGCACGAGCGAGCCCCCTGTGGGGCACAGAGAATTGTGCTTAATCTTTTCCTATCAGGATTCCATCCTTCAGCTTGGAACATCCARCCTCAGGGGTCTGTGAGGCTCAGTAATGCAAAGAAAAGTGGGGTATAGAAAATTTGAATATCACTGCCCCTAATAAATGAGCCTCTCCTGAGTTCAGYGCTTCCATGCTTTCGGGAACAGCTCCCTAACCCTAACACAGATCTCCCCACGAGCTGCAGCAGCAGAGCACCAGCAGCCCTGCCTTAACCCCCAGCTGGAAGGCTGTCCTGGGGCTCTCACCCTCTGCCACAGCCCCACCCTTTCATTTTCCACAGCAGGGGCAGGCACTGGCTGCCTGGGGAGGGCAGGAGAGCAGCCACATCTGTCATGGTTCAACACCAGAGAGAACTAAACCCCACACAGCTGCTCATTCATTCCCCTCTCTATGGGATGGAAGAGAGAATCAAAAGAGTAAAAGTGAGAAAACTCAGGGGTTAAGATAAAATTTCAGAGGGTAGAAATCCTGGGAGGTGCTGGGATGAAGGATGCTTATGCTGGGGGCATTCCAACTCCCTGTTGCCCCGTGGCACAGGGCCATGAGAGGTAAAAAGGAAAAAACTGTTCCATAGAGGATCAGAGCACCGCCAGGGCTCAGGGACTTGCACAAATGTCTCAGTGAGTGCACTTGTGTCCCCAAGGACCTGCCCTCACCTCAGGCAGCGCCCCCTGAGACTACAAACAGGCAGGAAAAGGGCCCATTGCTCCCCATGCATTCAYCACCTTTATCTAACAGAACAGTGCAGAGGCTCTTATTTATCTTATGATAAATAACTTGATAAAGGGGTCCTATCTTTACTCAGGTGGCTTTCAAATCATGTGGCTGGTCTGGGCTAGTCCCAGAAATGGAGAAACCACCCCGGCCAATGCAGGGTCCTCAAAAAAAGGAGAATTAAAAAAAAAAGAAAAGAAAAAAAAGTAAGTTTAGCAAACCCTAAGATGGAATTTAAAATCCTGGTCATACTGCATCACCTCAGACTGTAGACCTGGATTACGAGTAAATTTTATTTTCCTGTAATAAAACATTCCCCTTTACAACAGGAACATCAAGCTGACATTTGAAATACACCGTTTGACTGGAATTACACCAAGAGTGAATTCTGCAAAGTGACGGCATCACTGCACATGGCTGACAGTAATTATTAATAGAACTGCTCTTCCTTTGATAGGCATGCATTACAGGTGGCTGAATAATGGAAACATTTGTGAACAATTGTTTGGTGGCAGAAAGAAAACCTTCTGCCAAAATTTTAATGCTTAATAACCAGGCAATTAACCCTCTCCAAAGCCCAGCTCTTGCAAAA
>NW_026623268.1:621420-647463 GCF_030028575.1 Malurus melanocephalus
TGCTGGAGCAATATGGAGAGAGGGGTGAAAGGAGCCCTGACATAGCAGGCAGCTCTGCAGCCATATAATCACCCCATATAATGCTGGAACCCACAGTATATCCACTGATGAAAAGAGGAGGGAGAAGTCCCTTTAGCTGGTCCAGTAAATCTGAATCAGGGTTATGTCTGTAACAGCAAAGGGATTSACAGACTAAATCAGAGAAGATCTCTAAATCCAGGAACTGAATAWAAATGTCAGCATAAAACAAACAGTAATGGCCACATTTCCATCCCAAAATCAGAAAAACAGATTTTGGCTTGCCAAGGGAGGCAAAGGAATTACCCTTTGCTACTAAGTGTTTACAAGAAGATCTCAGGAAGGCAGGAGCAAAAGTCATGCATCATTAAAAGAAATGCTAACAAAATAATATAACAGACAAAACTTAAACCCCATTATCCTCAATCAAACAGGGCCATCCACAAGTGGCCCATGCTGGGCTCAAGGAGCAATATCTCACATGCAAGTATTTCTCCTTTCAGTGCTCACACACTTCATTTAATCCCAGACAGGCAATGGTGCTCCCCATCCAAGGCAGGTATGGCTGAGCCCATCCTTTGCCAGTCGTGACTCCAGCCTGGGAACTGCCCTTCCTGTCCTGATGTCAGATCTGCCTCAATGCCAGCAGGGACATCTCCACTTGACCAGGGTGCTCAAAGAAGTTTCCACTGCCTGGACTTTGCAGTATACTTGAAAGAAATTCATACTTTAAATGTAGGATCAAATGTTTTTGTAATTTCACTTTCAGAAAACAAATGTCACCAATTTTTACCCAAAAAAAAAGCCTCCAAGCATTTCTACTTAATATTTTAAATAGGGTGAAATGAATAAATGCAATTGGCTATCTGTAGGAACAAATAATCACTGAGTCTGAACTGTAAATAGTCCAAAACCAGAATACATCCTTTAGCTGGGCTTGTAAATGATGCAACTATTTCAGAGCAGAAAATAGCAAAGGTTCACCACTTTTCTCTCACATTAAGATTTTGACATTTCAGATCTATAYTGGCTTTATGATCTTAAAGAGAAAGTGCTATTAGACACTGATAGGGCAATAGTTATTCCAGGGGTTTGCTAGTCTCTTTACGTGAGGAAGAAGGAAAGATGACGAGCATGGCTTGTAACAGGAGTCTCACCAGTTCTGAGTGAAGCCCACTCAGGGATCWGCCTGCTGAGGACTCCAAAGCCATGTCATCCTCTGGAGAGTGACTCCAGGACTGGGCTCACTTCCACAGCTTCAGGTGRGAAACACCAGCTGTGCCCAGCATGTGTGAGCAGTTGGATTGAGGAAAGCACTCGTCACAAACAAACAACTTCAGCCAACTCTGCAAGTCCAACTTCAACTCGGTGTCAATTAAGGGAGAAGAGCAGCTGGTGCCACCTTCAGCATCAACAACTGCCTGAAAGGACAGGGAAGCAGCGAGCAGCGTGGAGCCTCTGGGAAGGAGGGCAGGGCTGGCAGGAAGAATYTGAGGATCACCTTGGGAGGTCAGTACCTAAAACTGAAGCCACTGTTGATCTCACTGGATGGCACAGCCAGAAAAACCTCAGTCACAGACTGAATGAAGTCAACAAAAGCATCTGAAATCCCCGGAGCTTCAGGCCAGCCCCTCACAGAGAAAGGGGAAAAAAGCTGCTGCATGTCTGTGTTGTTGCTAAAGAGTGATGTAAATGTAGAAATACACARACAAGGACATTGCCAAAGCCTGCTGTAGGATCCCTGAATGTTGCCATGCCAAATGCCAACTCTTTCATTGCAGCAAAATTTCCAGCTGCCTCAATTGAAAATGAATTGTTTCTTGTCGCTAAGGCAAAACTGTCACATGCCAAAGTAAAAAAAAAAAGGCCAAATAAAATCTGCTGCCTCTCATTAGATCAAAGGTTGGCAGAAGAAATAAACCACCACACAAAATGACATTTGTTCAGAAGAGCAATTGACTACAGAGTCATTTGTCACTTTTAATAATACTACAGTTGTAAAATGATGATAATGGAAATCAAGTTACCCTAATGTTAATAAAATATTTGTAAACTAAACTTGTTCATTTTGACTATAAAAWAGACATTGAAATAATTCAACTGCGGAGAATAAAATTGAAATGGGTCTGTAATTACATAGATTTTCAGCATCTTCTTCTTTATGAAAATAACTAACTGCTGATGACTCCCACATTTCTGGCACCTTACTCTGCAAAACAAAAGATTAGAAATATGTACCAGATGTACAGAAAAAGGGCCTGCAGCAACATTTCAGAGGTGATGCATACATTTCTCCCCATTTCTCCTTCTTATTAGTAGCATGCCAAATGTCATATCTCATTAACCAAGTGAGCCTGTGTGCCAGTGAAACTTCACTGAGTCAAGAGAAGGGATAGTGCACTATTAATGAAGTCACTGGATCTCAAAATCCTCCTCATCACCATAAAGGAAAACTCTGGAGGATTTGTGGTGGGTTTGATAAACAAGCATGCTGTCAAAATGCATATTGTTGTGACCTGACATGGCTTTTTTATCCTAGATGACCTGCCTTCACAGGTTTGATGAATTCAAGGTAAGGATTGCAAGAAATTCAGCAYTTTTCTCTAACCCTTCAGGTTTCTCTGAGTTCTGTTTTGACCTAATTTCTAATGATTTCCCTGGAACATTTCACATAAAACAAGTTCCAGGGCTGTCAGCTGTAAAAGATGCCAGTCCCAAAGGAAAGAGGGCAGGMAACTGAAAACCACCACATTCCAGGRYTCCTTTTGCTGCTGTTTAAGAYTTCAGTTTATTTTAGATTAGAGMCATGTGAGTTTCTTAATTACATCTAGATTCTAGGGAAGTCAAATTTTTTAAATCTCAAGAGAATGCCAGTGCATCTCACAATTTTGAATGCGCCTTCCACTCATGTTGGATTTAAACTGTGCTTCACCTCAGACGCACCACACGTGATAAACAAGAAGGATTTTGAAACTTGATGACCTGACTGATTGCACTGGAAAATTTTCAGGCTTTGAAATGGCTTTGGCTGCAGGGACTTGTTTGTCCTGTGTCAGAAAGTTACAGAGAAAACCTRGACCTTAGAGAAAATGGCAAGAAACTAAAAACTGAAGCCAATATATAAAGGCATGCCAAAACCCTTGCCAGCAAGGTTTTTAAAACTGCATTTAAAACCATTCTCCACTGTTTGTTTGGTGTGTATTTTGGTTTTTGAGGGTTTTTAATTAAAAAGTCTGCAAACAGCATTTTACAATTCTCCTGACATGGAGGAAGGAACACAAAACAGCAGCTGGTGAGGACTTCAGAAGTCTACAATGTCTGCAAGTCCACCACATTCTTTGAGGAAGAACTATAAAGCCAAAGAAGCAGTAACTGCATCAGTTAAAACCATATCAGCAACCCAAATAACTAAAGTTAATATTGAAGTAGCCAGCAAGGATGTTCAGCAGAAAAGAACAATTGTCCTCAAGTTCCTTTCCTACAATACAATGAAACTTCAGAATGCAAATATTTTATCTCCCATTTGTTATTTATGGAATTTACAGGGGTTTTGTTTCAATGCTGTCTCTGTATGCATGTTTCTGGTAATTACATATGTTTATGTTTGTATATAAAGTGTATCACAGAGTCAAAGGGTGAGTCCCAGACTCTGAACGCAGTGAGCTCGAGTTCCCTAACCTAGGGCAGGTTTCCTGGATTTTAACACAGCACCCTTGGTGCTCTTGTGCTGCAGAGACAGCATTCAGTACATGCAGGCAAACTGGAATCAGCTTTAATGCAGGGAACCTGCGTGGAAGCAGGCATCAGAAAAGCCACAGCCTCAGCTGGGGTTATGCATAGTTGAGCCAGACTGCTGGGCTTTGCTGCCAGCAACGCTGGACCAGCAATTCTGGAGCTGGGTGGTGTGATGGCCCTTCCTCTGGTGTTCACTGGGCCAAGGGCACTCTCCAGGCAGGAAAGGCTCTGGTTGAAAATTAGGAGATCTGAGGTTTCTGTTCAAACATACAAAAAATTCCTGTCACTGATGAATCAGTGGTGAAAGCCCCTTGAATGGCCAYTGACCCAATGTGGTCAGTGCTACGTTGTACCTCCACCTCTCTCCTGTGACAGGAACCTGTGCCAGCCCAGTGYTCCCTGTCCCTTCTCTCTGAGGATGCACCGTGCCATAAATGCAGGGACAGACTCGTGCAAGCCCAGCAGAGCTCATCAGTCCATTCTTGAACGCCGTGCTTGTGAGGAGCAGATCCAGCCTTGAAACAGCCTTGAGCCCWCTCTCCAAAGGTGTGGAAGAGATTTCAGAAAACCTTGCCTGATTGGAACTGCACCAGGGAAAGTTTGCCCAAGTGTCTATTGGCTAAGAGCTGAACTAGGACAGGAAATTATTTGGGAGCAGCTTCCTTTGCAGTCAGCTCGTGCCCAGCCAGGGTTGTCACTCCTGGCTCCAGGCTGGTGCTGCCAGCCCCCTGGGGTGGCTGTAATGCTCCAGAGGACTTTGGGAAATCTCTTCCATTCCTCAGTGTGACACAAACAGAGCCAGCTGGGGTGCAGCTGTGGCCAGCTTAGATGTCTGTCATCCTAAGGGCAGACAGGCCCATTGAGAAAGCATTTAGATGTGGCATGCTGGCACACAGCTCTTGAAAACACAGCTCTCTGCAGGTGCAAACACCCCACCAACATCTGCCAGCTGCAGGAGGCAGGACAGAGTAACCAATCATTGCATCTGATTCACTTAAATGTTATTTTACGAATTAGGACTTACTAGTTGTATACCTTCTTAAAATATCATCATGCAACCTCTAAAAGACATGCAGCTGTAGTTGGTTTTGGTTGTTTTKGAGTTATTTTTTTACCTCTGCAACTGAAGATAATCATAGTGATTTCTGGGATAAAAACAGTGATATTTCAGCTCAATCAACTCATAACCGTAATTCACCTCAAAAATTAAATTCCTTCATTTTAGTGAAAAACACCCCCACRTGCTGTGGAATAAAATCTAAGTGAATTTTCAAGATGTGCACAAATGTACAATCCACCCAATCAATCATATCCAAATCTAACATACAGTCTCTGAGAAGCACCAATGAGATTTCATATCCTGTTCAACCTCCTTTTGCAAAATCTGGTGTACATTTCTGTCCTCAAATCTTCTAAGTGMCCCAAGTGTCAGGAAAAATTGGGTCAATAATAAGCTGAACATCATTTTCTTTGAGAAAACAATGCACRAATCCAAGATCTTGACATTCATCAAATGTACCAGTGCCAGTGCAATTACTCAGCTCTGACTATTCACTGTAGCTTGAGGAACMTGCTCAGTTTTAGTCCAAACCATGATTTTGACACGGGAACGAAAAATAAATGTTATCACTCTTAGCAGGAGAAGAAACAATATATCATTACACAGATCCAATAGAAGCTGATTTTGTCATGGGACTGAGTGAAGTGATGAAGCTCAGATGGACAAATGTGGGCTGCAGCCCAGCACTTCTCAGCCTGCTGGCCCTCAAAATGCACACATTGCTGCCAGGGCCACCCTGGGCTGATGGAATGATACCCATTCATTTCAGAGGCATTGGCTCAGCCTCTGCCTTTCCCAGAGATGATGTGGGAGGCCCACTGAATCAGAACCTGCCAGAGAARTGTCTGGCATACACCAAGAAATAAAATATCTGCAGTCCAGGACTAAATTATGGGCYGAGAGATTAATTTTGAAAAATGTATTTTTAAAGATGATACATATGTTCTTTTATATTTATGTATATATCAGACACAGGGCACTGCTACAAACACACCTCAAGCCTGCTCTCAATATTTTGGGATCAAGAAAAACTTTAAAATGTGACGTTTTTTTCCTTTTCTAAGAACCAGAGGACCTTATGTTCCATGGTCACCACTTTGCCTCATTCCAGGATTTAAAATAACACGCATAGAGGAGGAGACTGAATTAAATGCTTCACAGAGCCTTGTCTCCAGCTACAGCCTAAATGAGTTTTGCACATGAGTGGAATTGTTTGCTGTTTGTTTAACTTTGCAAGTGTTTTGGAAGAMCTCTTTTAACACTGTTTCTCTCTGCTTGGCTGCTGCTTGCACTGCCTCGGGCAGTTTCCCTCTGCGCAGTCACAAAAAGGGACATGGTCTTCTGGACTTTAGGGCCAGAAATGAGTAAGGGTTGCAAAAGAAAACTGCAGGACAGACTTCTCAGCCTGCAAAACCTCTCTCCATCAGCCCAGCACTATCAATGCTCAGTGGGGCTGGCTCCAAGCAGCTGATACACAGAGAGGTGCCACCCAAAGGTGTGAGAGCTTTCACTGCTGCCCTAAGAATGAGCTTAAATTACCAAAGAGCCTCACCTCCCGAGCAGCCTGCCAAATGTGAACAACAGGCTCAAAGATTTTTGCTTTTTCCTTCTCTGTAGGCTGGACTCTGAGACTTATCACACCCCTGCCTGCTCTGCCCAAGGACTTTGTGCTTTAAATTGCAYTCTTGGTAACCATGGTGAAATGTGTGGTCCCATTTCTTATGAATGAAGAATTTCCCAAATATCTTCTAATGTGACTGCCCATGAGCAAAAACTTATTCTTTGACTTCCTTTCCTCCCTGTTTTCAGCTCTGATGAGTACAAAAGATGCATCAAATTTTTCCACATTGAAAAAAACCTCCAATATTACTCACAGGGTCATGAGGTATAAAACTGCAGTCAGTGCAAGGAGAGCAGTCACATATTACTGTCTAAAATAGATGTGGTTTTTCTCTCTTCCTCATTCTCTGKAATCTAGATTTTTCTGAGCACCTTAGTGTTTATTATAACTCTCACATTTAGGATTTGCTCTTGACTTGCAATTTCCATGCAGAGGTCAAGTAGTCAGCTCTAACAGCTTCACCAACAATTTCTTACAGACACTCAGTGATTCCCTTTTAATTCTGCCTCATTTGCCCAATTAGCATTCTGTTAATTAAACACAGAAAGTGCCTTTACTTTCCTCAGAAAAACACATTCCTGCTTAACCCTTGATTTATACATTTGTACCTCTGCAGGCTGTTTCGATCAGATCAGCGTTTGCACACAGTTTTTGTTCTCAGTTTGTAGACGTTATTCTGAGGAAATCTTGCAGTATAACATCAGACTCGCTGTCTGACATTTATGCTGGAGTTTTGCCTGGCATAGTTCGACTGCTGAGATAATTAATAGTCTTTAGTAACCATGATTCCCTGCCTGTGAACTTCAAAGACGGCAGCAGTTTAATATTCTTTCTTTGGCTTTAAATAGCAGACAGTTATTACAACATTACATGATTTGGAAGTGAGGGACTGTGCAGGAACTACTAATTGAAGCTGGCTAGAGGGCTCCACCAAATCTAYCTTGAGTCAAGCTGTGTGTGGGGAAAGGATTATATGATTTTTCTAATTTTCTCTCCAATTCCATCTGAACTCTGTCAAACTCAAATTACTGTATTATCCATCTTATATTTCAGCACATTACTGTGTGCCTGTCCCAGAAGCACCTGGTACTTAGAGAATTCCAGCTGAGGGCTCTGCCTTCCAGCAGGCTTACMCAGCTCCATTCTCACCTCCTGCTCAGCCTGGGGCACCACCAGCATCTGTGCCCGTGTGCAAGCACAAAAACTGTGCATTTCAACTCCCTTCACAGSTCTTCAAACACCCTGAGAAACATCTCCACGTGTTTCCTTGCTGTTCTTCTGCCTCTTCATTTCTATGCCACATTTTTAACAAGTAAGAACAAAATGTTGTGTAATAACACAGCAATCAGAGMACCTCTCTACAGCTTCAGTGGGGATGAGCCTTTGCTCTGTTCTTGCCCCAAAATCTGGGAAGCACATGGTTTTCTCCTGCTTGGAGGCCAGCAGGCAAACCAGACACCTTGTGATGCCCAGGTTGTGGCACAGGGTGGTGGACAAGACTGCACAGTTCCAGTGGGTCCAGTTCTGTGTGTGCCAGGTTACCATGGCAGGACCAGAGCCTGGAGCCTCCTCTGCTCCTTGCAAAAAAAAAAAAATCTCCTGGTTTGCAATTTCAGAGCTTACTGCACCACGGTTATAAAAGCCTGGTACACCTTGAGCCCACCACGCCACTGCACCAGTGAGATGTTGAAAGGTTTTCTGTGGGCAAGCACTGGGGTATATGTAAATAAATATGGAAGAATCCAAAAAGAAATAAAAGTTTACATGGCTTTCCCCAAAACCAAATGCATAATTTTGCAATTTCAGTCAAGACTACTGATGTGACTTCAGAACGGCATGAAGCCCAGGTCACAAGAAGTAAAATGTATTCTCATTTTGGTCTATGTTCTCAGTAGACCAACTTTCCCATGATTAAAAAGCTCAGAATTAAAGCCCTTATTTTCTCCTACATCCCACTGCTGCTCCTTGGCTGCAGGCTGCACCACCTCCACACACCCATCGTCTCAAAGATGTTGTTCAGTTTTTGGTGAACACCCTGGACAGGAACATGAACATTAATGCATTCAATCTGCAGGTGGAAAATTTAAACAACTTGCTAAAAAAGATGTACACAGTGTTCTTGGGAGAAAGGTAGGGAGTTTAGATGCCTAGACGACTGGAGCTAACCATTAGCTAGTCACCAGTTCATAAAGTTTTTCATCCAACTAAAGAACAGGAATAATACTTCATAACCGAGGTGACCAGGCAGAAAAGAAAAAAAAACAAAAAAACAACAGACACAGTGTTTGCTTTACAGCAAATCCAGCATCTGCAGTTTTTTAGACAAATGGTTCCCAGAGCAATTACAAATAATGAAGGCACAAACACCACAATTCATGAAGCATTTGGAAAAAAAAAAAAAAAAAGGGGGGGGGTGGGGGAGGTGTCTAAATTCTCTAAAAATAGTGCAGCCACATTTTGCTTTAAAATGTAAACATGCATGTTGGAACCCAAGCTGCAGAATTTCCTTTTCTTGCACTTTTCATAAGACTCTGCACCCAAGTTTTGCTCACCATTTAACATGTTCCACATAGGCTTGTTCATCTGGAAGGCTGTTGTTACTCATGTTGCCAGTGCATTTGAGGTAATCCAGAAGTTGYTTTTCTCAAGATGTTTAAAAAAAAATAAATACAGCATTATTACTTCATCTATTCACAGTGAAACCCAAAGGAAATATTTCAAATTTATCATTTATTGAAGAAAAAATAAAATTGAAATAAGCACATTATGCTTTTAGAAATAAATTTCCAGCCCTTTTTTTTTTTCTGATGTATTCATCAAAGACATATCAAGGGGCTTTGGGATGACTTAGAGGACTTTTTGCTTTTATACTGTTAAAAAAGTCAGTTTTCTCTGTGTTTGCAATTGATATAATGTAGCCTTTAGGATTTTTGATGCAGCATTTTAAATCTCTGGAGAAATCATGGCCACTTAAATAATCTAAATAGCACTAATATGTTTCCTTAGTCTTAGCTGCTTTATTAATGTTCATAGCTCAAATATAATAATTCATAATTCAAATATAATGTGCAAAATGTGTAAAAATATTTTCTCAGCCTTCATGGCACTAGATATCATTGTCTGTGAGTCAGACAACAAAGGCTGCTAGATTGACTCCAATAGCAGACTTGTGATGGTCAGATATTTCAGTTCAAGGAACCAAACAGTAAAACCCAGGGAAAAAAAAAAAAAAAAGGTTGAGATCTCTTTTTGCCAGTTGTTCACAGTGTTAGCCCCATTGTCAGCACCCAAGTCCTTTCCAAACCCTGCTGAAGTTTCCAAAGGAGTCACATTGTCTGGCAGACACTCTGCCTCCAGCRTGTAAGGAGTTAAAAGGAACAGTGTTGAACTGAGCCACCTCTYCATCTCACTGACTGTCCCCTTGGCTTTGAGCGAACAAAAGGGGGATCTCTGAATAGCAGCTGAAGATTTCATTTCAAAAGGTATTAGAGATGTGATACAGAGGCACTATCTGATATAATTTCAGGTGAAAGTACTGTGAAAGCGTGGTAAAATCATTACGGTTTCAGTGCATGTGTCCTTTTTTCCCTCCCTGAAGAATCAAGATACTTCAAGCTCTTTAAGAAAGGAGACAGTGAAAGGTGAGTGACAAAAGCTTGAGCAAAGGGTCAGTGGCAGGTCCCTGGGACTGATTACCTCTTTGAAATCCAGGCAGCAGGRGATGCAAAGTGTCAAAGGCTGCAAAATCACTTCTGCTGAGCATCTAATCACCAATGGGTCTGATCAGTGCAGAACATGAGGTGAGGAACCAGGAGAGATCACTAAGAAGGAAGTAATGGGAATCATGYTGCTTTACACCGAAAGGAAAAAAATCCCACAAAAATGCAGCCTGGAAACTGCTGGCAAAGCATACAGGCAAAACAAAGAATTAATCAAACCTTGGAGTGAGGGTAAAGAAATGAAAACTGGAACAAATAAGATCTAAATTTTTTTGCCCAGTCTGTGGGAGCTCACTGACTTTAAAGGATGGCTTCTCACAGAAGGTCTTTACTCTGCTGCCACAGAGTCACTGGGGTAGGTAGGAGRGGATAGGCTAAGGGTCACCATCTGGCCCTGAGAAAGAAGAAAATGGCAAATGTCAATTACAAAATATGGAAATGTCTTTTCAAAGAAGCGAGAACGAAAAATGGGAGACACATCCGGGGAACCCAGGGTGTATGACCTCCCAGGGTAAGCATGGATTCAGTGGGTGAGGAGCCCTGCCTGGCTGGAAGGAACTCTCCAGAGGGGAAGCACTCAATTAACGAGAGCACAGCAAAACTCACCAGCTTTACCAGACCCTTGGCACCCACCCAAGGCACACCTGGAGGATGCAAACTGCATCTGTGTTTCAGTAACCTCAGCACAATCCCCACCTTCCCACCTTAGCTYCACCAGTTCCCTGTTCAGAGGAGCACATTGCTCTATTCACTGGTGACACGGGGACAAGCTTTGCACCCTGCCTGCATTGCCACCTGCACAGTGCTCCCATCTGTGCCTGGCAAATGTGGGGTGCACACCYTTAGTTCCACCAGGCCCTGTGTGTTCCTGTGCTCCCAGTACACCAGTGGAAGATGAACCTCATGGATCACAGGGAGATGTTGGAGGCTCTCCAGGGACGTGGCCACGTCCCTGCCACAGAGCTCAGGATGTCCCTCARTACGATGGACAGGGCTCGTGAGGAATAGAGGCTATAGACCCCCTCCCTGCCCCCAGCCAGGCTGCAGCCCCTCACATTTTGCTTCCCTTCATAAAGAACAGGCAGAGAGCAGTAATTTAAAATATGCATTAAAAGAACTGGTTTTCCAGTAGATTGGCATCACTGTGGTCAGAGGGGACTTAGGAAAGCAACATGTGCACATGTACATGAGGACACGCACTCCTGCAGGGACTGAGAATTTCATTTCCAGAATTAAAATGGAAAAATGCCTTTCTGTTTAACAATGATTACAGGTTTAGCTCTACYTTCCTAGATAAACCTGAGTAACTGCAACACATCTTCACTTGTATTGTTAAAAGCTGTATTTATYAAGATCTTTCGCAGKTTTAGAAAAAAAWTCCCATAAAACTGGATAGACATTTACCGCTGGATTACTCTTACCTTACAAAATTTCAGGGACTGTACTGATCTGTAAAGGTACCTAGTGACTAATTGGTTGTTTACCAACAAAGTATTTGGGCAGTACTAGTTTGTTTTTTTTTTTCCCAGTTACAAGCTGCACATTTGTTCCACAGTGTTTTCACTACTTGTAAGACCACTAAAACGATATATTCAGGATAATGAGGTTTCTAGTGGTTTTGAAATGTTATTTAAATGCTGATTTCAGAAGTACTGTTCATAACCTCTGTTAGGTCTGCCGAGAAAGCACAATTTCCAAGAGGTTTATATCAGCATAAATCTATGGAACTTTGTTGAAGCATTGCTTTCAGAGCAAAATTTTGCCACACATCTGACTAGATCCCCACAAACCACTGACCTAGCTAAAAAGCAACCTGCAGCACCATAAATTGACAGGCACTGAAAAATATCTCAATTAATTGTGAACCCCATRTCCCTTCAAGGTTTTTTTTCTCTCATTTTCCATCATTGTTCTATGAACTTGAAGGACATTTTCTACACCCAGTTTGGTTTCAACCCAACCCAAAAGAAGATACTGCAGATGGAGTTTTGCTCTTCAGCAAGCCTGCTCCTGCATGATAGCAAGGGGGAAGGGATGAATCTTCACTTCTGGTTTTCTAAAAAGCCAAGGTGCTTGGCTGGGCTGCTGGATGACATCATGTAAGTCACACCATCTTTCTTTGCTTCAGATTCCCACCCACTYGGGCATAAAGAGATAAAACACTTTGAAATTCTCTAGCAAAATCCTTGAAACAGTTGGGTCTTATTTTCCTAAGGTGAAACAAAAACCTTTGCATTTGCAATGAGGCCAGAGCAAGGATTAGTGAAACAGATCACGTCCTGGCTGACACTGCCTTCCTCTGCAGCTCAACTCACCTCTCTTTGCTCTCTTTTCCTATATCTGGTGTGGCATTTGTTCTGATGCACTTCCTCTACAATACTGTGCTAAATCTTGCTGTCTGCCATGTAAGAAAGACCCTGAATCACTGATTCTCAGAAGGGYTGGGGCTCAAAGAGACCTCTGAATGTCATCTGGTCTGCCCCTGCCCCACTCAGGTAGGGCCACCTACAGTCAGGACCAGTGATGGGTTCAGATGGGTTCTGAATATCCCCAAAGAAGGAAACTTCACCACCCCTCTGGGTAACCTGTACCAATGCTTGGTCACCCTCACAGGAAAAATGTGATTTCTGATATTCAGAGGGACCTGCTGCATTTCTGAGCATGCCCATCACCTCTTGTCCTGCTACTGAGCACCATGGAGAAGATCCTGGTTCTGTCTTTTATGCACCCTCCCTYCAGGTATTTATGGGCATTAATAAGTCCCCCCTGAGCTTTCTCTTCTGAGTTGAGCAATTCCAGYTCTCTCAGCYKTTCCTTATAGRAAAGGAGCTCCAGSCCTTACTCATTTTTGCAGCTTTTTGCTGGGACTTGCTCCAGCAGCTCCATCTCTCTCTTGTGCTGGGGAACCCACAACTGAATGAATATCTATGAATAGCTGAGAAAAAAATATATTATAGTTATAAAAGACAAAAYAACTTCTCTTAGAGTTAAAGACTTCAGGAGTCTACTGTCTAGTTTACTGAGGAGAAAGTTAAGGGAGAAGCTTGATCACCATTTTTTAGGGACCAAGAATGGAACACAATGTAATTTAAGTAATTGTMAACTCATCAGACAAGAGTGTAATAAGGCCAAACGACCCAATTTGAAAGGGGACAGAAGAGAAATGAAGTGCAGTGCAATTAGTTGTTTAACAATGGCAGCAATTAGCTGCTGGAAAATTTACCAAGTGTTCTGTCTGATTTTCTSTATATGGTGATTAAATCAAGATCAGATTTTTCGTCTCCTTTGAAGTCTCATCCCAGTTCACATAAAAATTCCTCTGGCCTGTGTGATGCAGTAAGTCAGACAAAAAATTATCGCAACAGTCCCTTCTGGCTCTATCATCTATTCTTTTATATGAGATGACATTTGCCGTTCTGATGATTAGGCAATTAACATTGCAAAACACCAGAAAATTCCTAAAATTCAGCAGCACCAAATGCCTTGAGTTAGTCTTTGCCTCAGTCTCAAAACTCTGAACGCAGAACACCACTATACTTGTCTCTAAAACAAGCCAGAAACAGAAGACAGAGAAGAATTTGGTGGTTTAAATGCCAGTTTGGTGTACACCTGTGTGCTAATCAGCTGCAGCCCTGTGTGCCAGACATAAACTGATAAAATCACCATACCACTGACCATGAGMAAGTGTGGCAGCCAGGTTTGATTGCAAAAAACTGCAGCATCTCTAGAGGAAAACTGTTCAAGGGCTCTTTGTCCCAGGAAAACTGCTCAGAGTGAAAGAGCCTGTGTTTACTSTGGAGAGGAGTCCTTTAAAAAGCAGTCCTTGAAGAGAGCTGGGAGCTGGAATCCATTGACTGGCACGGGTCACGTCGTTGCAGCAATTATGTTTTTGGATTCTAGAGCCAGCCTGCCAGATGCACCAAGCAAGAGCAACTTTTCTGAAAAAGCCTTGAYAATAGGTTTCTGAGGGAGACAGCTCCCTGCAAGCAAAGTGCTCTGATGCCATTTACTAAGGTGCACCACAAAATATGAGAAAGCATTGGAAAAGAAAACATAACATATGTTAATCGTCTGCAATTCAATCACTTTTCTGTATAGCTAGGAAATGAATAATTTTGTGTAATGTTAAGCACAAGACTGTGACTCTTTGTAGATAGTCCTTGAACTGAAACAATAAAGAAAGCAGCACGCTGCTTGTCATTCTACTGCAGCTCTCATGAGAGCCAAAATAAGCTTTAGGAAAGTTCGTGTCTAATTTTCAGACTTGGCTGCTCTAAAGAGATCAAGGAGCCTGAAAAATTTCCCTATGGATGAATCATGSTCAGTAATTTCATGTTATTTCTCAGAGCAGATCTAAACCCAAGCCGGACCCAGAACCATAGTGCTGTGGGAAGGTTTGGATGGCATATCACTGGGCATGGAGTCCTGCTCCTCAAGAACRTGCTACCTCCTAAGCAGACACTCAAACAAGTTCCAAAGAGGACATGGATTTATTTGACAGCCACAGCAAACCCACATACAAAGCTTGTACAGGAAGATAGAAGGGAGGGGGGACCAAACATTTACTCCTGTTTGTGCCCCATCTCTGCTCACACAGAGCTGATACAGATGTGCTCCTCTGGCTGCTCAGGAACCATGGCTGCTGAAGGACTCGAGAGCTAGTCAGGAGGAAACCATATAAACCCATGAAGAGGTTTTTGTCTTTTTTATTTGGTGCACATCACATGCACTGGGGGTGGAGGCACTGGTATAAACAATCACTGCCAAGGACAACTCTCCCCACTTCAGCCAAGGCTYGACCTGCATCCCTTTTGTGACAGGCAACATTTTAGCTCATTTGCTACAGCTGRATAACTTTAAAAATTATGTAAAAGAGTGAGACATTTAAATTTAGGCTGTSTGTGTTTATAAGCCAAGCAAATAGCAGTATTATTTACTGTGCCCCCAAACCCAGCTAATCAGCACACAGACAGCTGCATCTAAGTCCTTTCTCTTTCTACACACACCCATCAGCTCTTCTCTCTCCTGCTCTTGGCATCACTTGTTATGCCTGCTGCTTGTTACATCACTTGTTATATCTGCTGGATTTTTTGAAAAGGAAAGCTTGAAAAAGACTAGAATTGAAAAGTAAAAAAATGTAACTAATATACCTTCCTCAGTCAATAGAGGAAAGCCAAGCAATGAGGCAAGATCACGCACACACACATCCTAAAAATGCAGATAGAAGGGGCTTTTGGTTTGGCAGAAATGCCATTAATGAGCGTGCATATAAATGCAGGAGTTCTGAGACCAGCTTGGTGTGTGCATGCACACATGTGTATCAGCTGAATTTTTTCAAGCAAAGAGAGACCATGTGGGCACAGCACAGGAGAGAACCACAAGTGGCCTCAAAAATGTCCTCCAAGTGCAAGTCACAAGCTGTTTGCCGAGAAAGAAAACCCTTGGTGGTAAAGGAAGGAGAGGTGGCAGCAGCCCTGAGCTCATGGAGGTGAAGAAGAAAGGGAGCAGTTGGTTCTCCACATCTGCAGGAGACCAAACAAGAGGAAACAGATTTAGTCAARCAAGAAAAATAGCCAGATAAGAGACCAGAAAGCTCTGAGGGGACATCTTTAAGGCAAACACCCCTGAGTTGAGGGACAGGTTGRAYRGGGCTTTGRGCACCTGGTCTAGAGAAAGKTGTCCCTSCCCAGGGCAGGGGGTGGGGASCAGATGATCTTTAWGGTCYCTTTCTCAAATYATTCTATGCTGCTATRAACAACATCCCATTCTGAGGATCCCTGCAGTGTATTTCAGCAATTACAACATTCAGAAGACACTGACAATGAAAACACAAATACACACACACCAAATACAAATAGGTGTATGATAGTTGTAAAGTCTCAGCTGATGTCTGGAAAAGGCAATTGGCCTGAAGTCTCACTTGCAGAGAGAGAGGGCCAGAGGTCAAATTAACAGGCTTCAAAGGGCATTCAGATAAACTGAGTTAATTTTCAGGGGGAATTGGATGCAATAGTTTTTTAGGTTTTTTTGGGTTTTTTTTTCAAATCTCAAATCCCCTCCCCCTCTGATTTTCCTTTTCCCCTCTAAGAGGTTTTGCCTATGAATACTGAAAACGTAGAGACAGCACCCAAAATGATCTGAGGTGCACACACTCCTACTAGATCCAGGTAACTGGGGGTGCCCAGTGCATTTGCAGAAAGTCTGTAACACACTAGGGATGAGCCGTTTCTAGCCAAGACTTTCTCTCCATTTCTGTGCAGAGTGCTGGCTCACATCCAGTTCAGACAGAGCAGCTGAAAGTCATTTCTCTCTGATGTTGTTTAAAAGCCTAAATGCAATGGAATACTAGWCTGAGTCCATTCCCCAGTGAGCAAAAGTGTCAAAAAGCTGCCACCAGAGCTGGATCTAATTGGCAGTCCCAGTAGGGAAGCRAGAAATAAATGGGGAGAGACAATACCATGCCTCCTGGGGTACTTGTTACAAAACTTTCCACAGCGGTTGCTCCAACTTTTGGGCTACTGAGTTTCATCCTTTTCCCACCCACATCAAAACCCCCAACACTCTGCTCTGGTTAACCGCACATCTCCCTGACATCCTCCGCCTCTTTCTCCCTCCTGGCTTTCGCTTTCAGTGAGGAGAAAGTGAACATTTGTCGCTGTATGAAAAGTTGCACCCTGGATCTATATTCTTGACTGATTATATACAACTTAAAATGCTTGACCTGATACCAGGCTCATGGCCATTCTGGCCTCGAAACTGCCAYGGCTGCATTTCAATGTATTTGTCCTTTTTTGCTGTCAACAGAAGAATATGACTCAATGGAGAC
Source organism: Malurus melanocephalus (assembly GCF_030028575.1). Classification (NCBI taxonomy): domain Eukaryota; kingdom Metazoa; phylum Chordata; class Aves; order Passeriformes; family Maluridae; genus Malurus; species Malurus melanocephalus. The sequence goes on from NW_026623268.1 coordinate 638,400, forward strand.
AGAGTTATAGGGTCAACCATCGTCAGTTCTGAGCTGAAGCCTTACCCTTCCCACAACATTCTCCCAAGTTACTCCCTATTACAGTGAAACAATCACAGAATCAAACCCTAAGCTCTGGAAGATTGGCTGGAAAACCTGACCATTAAATCAGATTATTTGGGCTGACCAGACTTACTCAAGAGCTTTCTGCAAATTATTATCACACAACACTGAAGACATAGTGGCAAACCAGGCACAGAAAAGTATTGCTAAGGTTAGTATTGCCGTAACCAGCCTAGCAGACCTGGTTTAGGGTAAGTGCCACACCAGGTTTCCTCTGGGGAAACAGGCAAGTCCCATTGATTGCAGGGAGGTAAGCATCTCACTTTTCTCCCTTTCCTTACGGGCTTCACTTTGCCTGGAAATTTAATTACCTGGAAATTTAATTACCACTTTGCCTGGAAATTTAAATTACCCCACTCCAGGCACTTCAGAGGGCAAATCTGTTTTAAAAAGATACAAGACTGATGAGAGAGGGTGATTAGGTACCACCGGCAGCTAGAAAAGCATTACCTTATTTCCAGTGGTAATCTACAGCTCTCCATGAACGTTTGCTAAAACAAGTAGTGCATATTTCCCTTCAAGAGCTTGTAAGAGCAAATGGCTTATTTTACARCATCCATCGTTAGGTGGTTTCTGGAGCCCTCCCAGTAGTAGTAACAAAAAAAATCACAGCAGACTCATTTTCTTCTCTAATTCTTCTCCTTAGGAATTCATCTGCTCTGCACAGTGGAGTTTATTTCTTCATTCCCCTTTCCTCTTCACACTTTTTCTCTGTCCTCTTTGCTTGTTTCTATTTCCTCATCTCCTTTATATTTTTCTTTGTATTTTTATCTTCTCCTCTATAATTTGGGTTAGGCTGCAGTAAAACTAAGTCAAAGCAGCAAATTTAATGTTTCAGCCTGAGAACAAGAAGATTGGTCACTCTCATCTCCTCTGAAAATGTGTCTGAAAATTTTGGTCTTGCTGCCCTGTATATGAAAAAAAAGCATGAAAATGAAAAGTTAAATGCAAAAGGGAAATGCATCAAGAACTTGCAAAGAGTAAATAATAAAGGTTTGCTGACAACAGGTTGCTTCTGGGCTCTGGCACAGACTTTCCTACCATCCAGAGTTGGGAGAGGACAAGACACATGGCACAGGTAAAAATTAGGCTCTGCAGTACTATTTGACCAAACAAAACCCCCAGGCTCTCTACACTGTCAAACTTAGCTCTTTGCACATCCTCTGAAAGCAAAAAGAGACATTTTGCATTCACAAAGCCATTCCTGACAAGAAATGGGGTGGGGAACCTGTCCAAGAATGTGTCTTGGATGTTCTGCCCAGAAGGGGCCTGAGTGACCATTTTACACAACCCTTGTTAAAGGAAATGTCAAACCTCCCATCTGARAGGGAAAACAGCAGCAGGTCTCTTTACTGGAAAACTCCAGTCCAAAGCAGGAAGGGGCCTGGGGAGGGAAAAGACAAGACAAAACTTCCTGGACAACCCATTAATAGAAATGTATCCTCAAATCCTGCTCAGACAGTTTCAATTAAACACATTTGTAGGAAGAACTATTTGTACAGATAATTAACAAACTACAAAAATTCAAATGCAGGCTTTCTGTAAATTCAGTTCTATTACCAGCCTATATCATAACATTAATAATCTGCACCATACATTAAGTTTGCACAAAAAGGGGGAATTAATAAAGGCTGTTATTGGATTGCTCCAATTCCTATTTGGTTTCTGTAGTATGCTATTAATTAATACATAATTAATGTCCATTTTTTGTCATGTAAAGAGATTTTAATTTTGCATATCTAGTTCCTTGTCATTACTGTGGACAGGACAGTTTTGTATGAAAGCAGTGGCTGGTGAACTGTAATACAGTAGCTGGTTCCAAAAATTTGATTTCTCTGTTTACATCCCTGGCTTTAAAGTCCCATAGCAACTGAAAAAAATAATAAAAATCCCCAACTAAATTACCATATTGAAAACTTCCATATAATCCTATTTATGCAGAAAGGTTTTCCTTACAGCATTTYGCAAAATTCCTTCCCAGCTGCTAATATTTTAATAAAATACCTTTATTATTATGGAGTGCACTGGGAATTAGACCTGGAACTTCTCTAAATGCAGCTCAGCTGGGAGAGAAAAACACAGCACTAAAACCTTTGCAGATCAGGTCTTTTTACTGTTTCTTTCCTTTTCAAAATTTTTTTACTAATTTCAAGTCTTGCACCTGCTTCAATCACCCATTTTACTGATTATATTTTCTTTACCCCTGCTAGAGAGGAAGCTGGAGCTTCATACCCCTCACTGACAACTTTTCCATCAAGAATGCTTTAAGAGATGAGCACTTTTCTTGGCAGCAAAGAAGGAAACCATGATGTGTTACACACAGAAGGCTGCCTCAAAAATAAATAAATAAAAGAACTCACCTCATATTTTATCCTGCATCTCCTGAGACTCATCAGAGGAAATTAAAAACAAAATTGGCTTCTTGRTAGACCAGACACCTTAAAGAACAGCYGCAATTTGTGTTTCTGAGAAATGARAATTGAAATGCAGACTAAAGTGGATATTGGGTGATTTATTAAACTCCTTTCTCCATTCTTTCTGAGTGTCAGTACATTCAGCAGATCATCGATAGCACCATCTTTAATGTATGATTTTCAGAATGAAATTAAGCAGACAGCTCCCTGTCTCTCTCCCTTTCCACGTCACASAGATTCCACAGGGATGTTCAGAGGCCCCCACAGCTCCTGTGTGCCCAGCAGGAGCCCACAGCTCACCCTGCCCATCTCACAGCCCAGTGAGGTGCCATGGGCAGCCACCACCCTGAGTATTAGTTCTGCTTGCATCAAATGCTTCAGAGCCCTTGTGAGCTTGTGCAAACACATGGGGCCTGCTCATGAGCAAAAATATCAACTTGTTGCTCCATTTTGTTGTTTTCGTTGTCTAACCCCACAGAAATTATACCAAGACCTACTAATCCATTCAGCTCTTCATCACAGCAGACATGAATCRTCATGTCAGTCAACACCACGTGCATGAATTGTTGGCAATGTGRATTGATGCTGCCAGGACATCATTCACCAGTATCACCCCTTAKATTGGATTAGAAATGTGGGATTCGAGAAGAGCAGACTTGCAGAGCTGGTTGCAATTTGAGTTGCAATCTTAACAAAAAAGTCTGGGGCTGAGGTTCACAATCTGTCTGCATGCTTGAGTAAGAGTTTCACGTTCACCCTGCTCAGATTAATTGTTTCTTTAACCTGCAAATGCTGATACACATGCACAGCTGTGCACACTAATAGGGGGGACAGCAGCTGAGTCTCTATCACGTTTCATTATATCCTGCATGCTTAATTGTTTYCATCACTGGAAACCATCACTTTATCTAACAGTTTAAATACAACAGAAATGTCATAATCTCACTTAAGTATTAAACACATCTATAAGCAAACAGAAATGGGTTTAAGAGGAACACATATAGCTGCATGGCCTTGGTTGCCTGGTGCAGGTAGAAGATTTTTCTGCTCACCCCCTGTGTCTGTAGGCAAAGCAGGGTCAGAGACTGTGATAAAAAGTTTTTTGATTCATTCAGCTTAGCCTGGTGACACTGGCATGCTGGGTCAAGTGCACTGTAGCAGCCCATAATTGCAGATATTAATGAAGCTTTGAAAGGGATTCAAAAATGACTTTAAATGTCCACRCTGGCTAGAAACTCATTTTGTCCTCATATAAGCATGCCACATCATCCAAAAAATAATTCAGCTACCAGGGTTAAAATACACAGATAACACTTGAGCTCTTTTATGCCTTTTACCCATGCCAGGTTTCTCTCTCCTTGGCTCATTATCTTGCTCATCCCCTCTCATTTGACAGGGAGCCCATGAATAGCAGAGCAGTGCATCCGCATGCTGATGCTGCCAGAGACTTCCTATCACAAAACCCAGTTTGCAGAAGTGCTCTATCCCCCAGTGAAGCTTTGACAGTGAGACATTAGGTCCCAGCCTTGGAAATGTGTCAGATTTGGACTGACATAGTAAATCCCCTCATAGTGSCCCTCTTGAGAGGGTGGATTTTGCCCATCAGAGACCTAAAGAGTGTTAAAACACAGGTGCCATCTCTTCCCCCAGGCACCCTCCACGCCTCTGATGGTATCTTTGCCCTGATACTGCCCTCAGTGATCTCATGGTCCCATCCTTCTGCCTAAGGCTCCTTCCAAACGCTCCCTTTGTGGATAAAACAGGTAAAACCAACACAAACAGACCATGCCTGAGGGTCCTGGGACAACGTGCAGCTTCCCAGAGACACCCTGCAGGATTACAGCAGCTCTTCAATGGGAATGCACATCTCTGCAGGGAGTTGGCCTCATCGCTGGAGCACCTCTCACCCAAGCCCAGCTCACCCAAGGACAGGCAATGGAGGGACAACACACAATTTGGCTTCTTCTCCCRCTCTGGGTCTGCTGGCCACCAGCCACACGCATACTCCCATAAGAAACTAAACTTACACCTGCTAAAACCCTTCTTCAGGACAAGAGAACTTCTAGCAAAGTCCATAAATTTCACTTRTCAGCATGAAAACGTGTCTTTTTGCAGAGAAACCAGGCAAGTCACTCAGCAAGGCTCTGCTCTGCAGAAAGTCCCTGAGGAGTCACAGTGCCATGTGTCAGCCTTCCATTACCTCTTCCCAGTGAAGCCTTTCTCTGCATGAAGAGTTGGGAATGGAGCTGTTCTCTTCCTCCCTGCGGTTAGTCAAACTTTGGAGCATCCAACCGACACCAGACTATCAGCCTTACAGTTATTTAAATACAGCCTGTCAGTTTATTATTAATGGCAGCAATTACAGTATAGCAGCTAAAAGAGACAAGTGGGATTGGGAATGCACTGCAGCTGGGGTTAGAGGCCTGCTCAGGCCTGCTTTGTGCTGGGAAAGGCTTTCAAGAATGATTATAGGAGCAAACCCTTCTCACTGAGACCCSTGATACATCTTCCCACAGTACACAGCACAGATAGGAGCTGTTCTGCAAACCCATTTCTGAGCTGAGGGGCCCCAGAGCCAAACTTCAGCTAATARACCCTTCCTCTCACTAATATCCACTGCCTCAGGTTTAGTGAGGCACTAAGCTATCCACCTCCCCTCTGATCATTTGGGATCTTGAGGCAGAGCATGCTGACATTCACTTCTGGCACATCATTCAGGCAACGTCGCTGCCTCATGTCCAGAGGAAAGAAAAAAACACTTCCCAAAGAGAATGCAGATAGCCAGCAGAAAGCCACGCTTTATTTTTGCCCATGTAGCTGCATCTAAACTAGGGGTTTACATCAGCATTATTAAAATAGCTCAGCCAATATTATTTTACTGTCAGCAACTCCAAATGTAGGTTTTAGCCACTGGGAGAGAATCACTTTCCTAAGYAGGCACTGGAGAGCTCAGAAGGCTTTAAAGGCCTTCTGGAAGAAGGGAAACTGAGGCAGAAGGCAGTTGAAAGTCTCCCCCAAGGTTATGCAGTACATTTATGCAAAACATGACCCTRGCTGCATTTTAGTCCATGGCACAGATGCCACGAAGGCAGCAATTTAATAAGCTACAAGCCCCATCTGTTCATTATTGTCTCAACTGGAGATTGCCATCCCCAAAGCTGAGCCACATTAATTGATTATATGAATGCTCCTGCTTTGACCCAATGTAAAGGCAGTCAATTTAATTTAAATCCTTGTTGGGGAAGATTTCAATTTGCTGGCTGACTTTATGCTGAAGCAGACAAGGAGCACTCACAGAAGTTTCATAACCYACTCCCGCTACGTCTGACAGAGCACATCTGTCCACCTTCTACCTCCCTGGCAATTTTTAAATCAAAAGAAATAAAATGTGAAATTAGCAAGAGGGAGACTTTTGCTGTGGCACTACCCAGAGCTTTGAATTTCAGCTAGCAGAATTTCACAAAATTAATCACATTTCTTCAGTTCAAACTTCCTCTGTTCCAAAGATTCTCTGGTTTGCTTTCCAGAATAATGTATTTTCTCTTCCTCTCCATTCTTAAATCTGGTAAAGAAARGGGAACACAGTTCATATTTTTGTTCCAGCTACCTGCATTAAGCAGCAGAGGTAGGGTCAGAAACTACAGAGATGGAAAAAAGCTTTAAAAAAACTCTCCCTGAATGCTGCATACAGACTTCTTGACATTTTAAGTCGTCAAAACTTCACTGGTGATATGAGAGGCTACTAAATTTTCCTCTCTTACTCTTTTCTTTCAGTTTTATTAGCAGTTGGATTTTGATTACATTATGCCTGACAAGGACCAGCTGCCTCCACAAGTAACTGCATTATCATCAGAGGCAGCCACAAGTAAAAGCATGATKAATGTAAAGGGATCATAACATTTACTGCTTTTTTTTTTTAAAAAATAAACTGCACGAGAAACCAATTCATATGCACCCTTCTAGTGTTAAAATAATAGACTTTTAAGTCCTCCCTTTGAGCTTGGCTCCCAGTAGAAAACCCACATCCATCAAACAATACACCTCAAAAARCACCCTTTCCCTCTTTTGTCCATGAAAACAAGACCATTTTTTTTAAGGTATGAAAGTCCAGTAAAGGAAGAGTTSGTTGTTTTATTTTTTGACAGCATTAATTTTTAGGTCTATGTCCTACAAGTTACAGCCCTGCTTTGTTTGAGTATTGGGGGTATTTTTCTCTTATTCTTGGGAAAAATGAGAAAAAACACCSAAATTGCATCTCACAAACGAAAAAGGCATGAGCACAGATATTTCAGATGTCTCACTCCACTGCAGTGACATTCCCAACAAGTGCAACAGTAAATAAAGTAAGCAGATGTTCCCAGGCAGGGAACAAGGTGGTTTGAAGATACCCAAATTACTGCAAACAACACATTTCTCTTTCTCTTTCACCTTCTACCCCATCACTTGACCGTAATGGCACTTTTTGCTGTTCATCACTCTCTCTCCCCATCAATTTTCATTGCCCTCCACAGCTTCTTTATCACTTTTGTTGTCAAACCTACAACTACCTTTAGCTCAAATGTTTGCCATAAATCCTGGCAATAGACATTTAACCCGTGAAGAATATAAATAAATTGTCTAGTTTTAAGAGGCACTAGGTGATAAYGTATTTTTTCTTATCCACAGATACAGCAAATCCCTTCACATCTCTAGTGGAAAACTGACTCAGCACTAATGCCCTTACTCTGACTGGCTGTCTGCCCCCTCTGCACTATTTTAAGAGGCGAGCATGTTCTGGTGCATTAAATAAGGACCAAACCACCACATGACTTAAAACACTCACCAGCAAAGAAAAATTTTCAGTCATTCCCTTTCTGCACACCCTGCAGGATGTTTTACTACAAATTGTCATTTAAAAAAATTACTTTAAGCATAGCTAAAAGGCACTGAATGCCTGCACACAGGATTATTACAATTTTTGAAGATTAAAAAACATACAGTTTTACCTTCCAGATAAAGTAATTGCAAACCCATTGCCTCCCTTTTTTTTTTTTTGCAATTCTGTGGGTTATTTTTGCTGGGGTAGGTTGGTTAAGGTTTCGAGGTTTTTTTTTCTTTTTTTGTGGTTTGGTTTTTTTTTTTCACTTTTGCACTGATGTAAAAGCATTGACTTTAATGGGTGCTGAGGTTCACTCCACTACAAACAAGAGGAAAGTCAATACATTTGTGCAGACAAATCTATTCCTCAAGCTGAAGTGTGTGACTGGGGGCAGACACGAACACAGAGTGCCCCATGTACCCTTCCACTRCAGTACTACAGTAGAGCCAAGCTGGTGTCTCATTCCCAGCTCTGCTTTTTCTACCCAGACTGAAAAAATTCAGCCCACACCAGGAGTAAAATATTGATGAGAAGTCTGAACTTATGGGAAACTACCAGATTCGTGTTTATCTGACACATCCAGGAAATTTCAATWCTCTCACTAGTTGAAATTCCTTATGTTTTGAGGCAAAACCTCAAATTTTGCTTAATGACTCCACAGCCATAGCCCTGCCATTCTCATCAACAGCAAGACACAATGATATTCCCAGTAGCCTGGACCATATAGACATAAGCTGAAGGTGTAATCTCAGTTAAAAATAAAAAGACAAATCTGTAGCTGCTGAAAAATCTGGAGAAACATGACCCAAATATCACCAAAACTCTCAGGTCTTTTCTCACAGGAAAAGAATGGAAGAATAGAGGGGGATGCTCAGCTCATTTTCTGGCACAGAAAGACAAACTCCTAAAAATGCACCAGCTGAAGGACAGGATAGCACCAGATGCTCATGCAGGTCTCTTCTCCTTTTGCTCCTTGTTTACCCAGACCAAAATTAAAGCGTAAAGCAGTCTCTGGCTACCAGGAAGGCTTCCCATCAGGTCAGGAGCCCCYGTGAGAGCAGCAGCCCTGTCCCTCTCAGCTGTCACAGTCCCTGTCCTCCAGCAGGAGGGCCTGTCCCATACAGTTACACCCAGAGCTGTTGCTTCACCTCTGCAAAGCAAAGGGCAGACTCTGCTGGGGGAAAAGCTGCTTCCCAAAAGGTGGGCAGCAAAGCCCAGCTTATCTGTAGGGAAGCAGCTGCATGGGCTCGCCTCATCCCAGGGCTCTGCTCAAAATTGTGGGGGAATTCCATCTCTGGAGCAGCCACTGAGGCTGTAATTAGCTGAACTCTGCCAGGGGCAAGAGGACAAGGACAGCAGCTGAGAGGGTTGGGATGGCAGCTGAGCTCCTTTCCCTCACAGTGACACAGGGGCTGGTGTTCCTCTGTTGCCACTGTCACCCTGAGGCCACCTCAGAGGTGGAGGCATCCTGGCAGTCAGCCTTGCATCCAGAACATTTAGGTCATGCAGTCACAGTGTGCACATGCATTTACACACACTTTGGCAACTAACCTGGTGCTGCTGCAACCCCCAGTTCATCACATCACACACAGCTCAGCACCCACCAAGCTCCCAGGCCCCTCCAGGCAGACAAGGACTTGGGAAGGTTTGGTGTGGAGTGGTCACTGCCACCTCAGAGCATGATGAACTG
>NW_026623268.1:648239-650132 GCF_030028575.1 Malurus melanocephalus
AGTGGTCACTGCCACCTCAGAGCATGATGAACTGCAAGCACAAACCAAGGCAGCCACTGCTATGGCTACTCTGATGTCCACTGTGTAGGGCACTYCCTTCTTCCACTTTAAACCTGACAGCATTATTGCATCTGCTTAGACACAGCTGTGATACAGGATTTGGGATTTAAAAAAAAAAAAGGCAATCCAAGGAAACTGAAAAAAACAAAAATGGAAGAGAGAATGGAAATATTGTAGGCTGTTATGCACAAATGAAAAGCAAATTTATTACTGGGAAACAGTGTTTGATATTTCTAATTTACATTCACACGTGGCAATTGAAGATGGAAATGCAGTCCAGCTTCATAGAGGTCTCTCCCATCCTTCCTCCATGTTCCCCAGCTGAGCTGCCAAAGACAAGCAGYCCTGTGACACTCATCTGGAGAGCTGCAGAGCCAAGCCCCCCCTTTCCCCGTGCCACTTCAGTTCCCAGGGACTCTCATCCCAGTTCTGTGTGGGAAGCTGGCTGGTGGCACAAAACCCCCATGTAAGATACTGAGACCACCAATGTCACATTCCACCCCACCCTTGCTCTGCCTTAGGCAGAGGTGCTCCATTGGCCCAGTGCTCCATTTCAGGTACTCTGGAGTTTTTACGTTCCCAAAATCACAGATGAGCAGCCACCACACTGCTCACAAGCAAACCTCCACTTTCTTCTGCATTTCCAGGCACCTGCCACTGCCACCACTCGATTTAGGGCTGCCTGGTGCTGGCTGCATCTGTAAYGCAGCCACTGGTGATGGATTGTGATGTCACAAGCACGAGATTGCAGCATTGCTAAACAGATCGGGATGATAAAGGGAAAAGAACGGCTGTGTTTAGACACAAATGTCTTCATAATCRGCAGGGCCAGGAAAGGAAATAGAATTAGGCAAGAAAATAGAATTAAGCATTATTTTAATGCTAACTGGAAGAAATGTGATGCTTTTAAACACCGAGTACATGTGTTTTTTCCTGGAAAAGGATATTGTCGCTGACACGCTGGAGGCAGGGTGGGCAAAGCAAGAAAAGGGAGAGCTGAAAGATGGAAACACAGGCAGAAAGAGCATTGTTTTCTGCATGAAGGCTTTTACTTTGAGGAGAAGCAAGAAAAATAGAAAGTATGTCACAGACCAAGGTGATTGAATTTTGTTTGTTTATTCCAGAGAGGGATGAAACTCAAGGCATAGCTCAGTCAGCAAGTTTCCTCTTTTCCACTGTGGCCTCATGGAAAGGACACCAGTGTGGGGAACTGTACCTAGATTTCATTTTTGGCTGTGTACCCTTTCCCCTTCCAACTCTTACYTTCATCCTTGAGAGCGGGATGTCCATGAGACAGGGGTGACAGCCTCACATTGTCAGACACGTGCCCAATCTCCCCAGCTTCTGTCATGCAGGCACTGCCAAGAGACATTCCTGCTGGCATTTTGTAAAGGCACACCTGACTGGCATCCATCATTCACAGCTCTCTGCTTCCTCCCTCACGTCTGCCTTCAGCTCTCACTGAGCTGCTGCTTCTGGTGGCAGGATGTTTGCTTTTGAAGGCAGCTTGGGGTGCACTGCCTCCTTTTGGCTCTCTGGGAATACAAAATCATGACATGTTTGTGACTTTTGTGGAACAGGAACCATTCAAAAGACACAGTGCATCTGACAGCTCCTGGAGAAATTATGCCCCAGTGACAGGATTCTTTTTAAAGCCTAAGTTCCTCCTGATGCCCATCTGTGATCCTTAATAGCATTATTAGGAGGTGTTTATGGCCATTTCAGAAGATGGTGGGCTCCAGGTTTTCAATCTACAAAAGAAACACAACTTGGCATTGGTCACTATCCTCTCTTCAAGTTGTGTGATTTGACTAAAAAAAAAAAAAAAAAAAA
>NW_026623268.1:650162-654628 GCF_030028575.1 Malurus melanocephalus
GTAGCAGTGCTTTTGAACAGCAGCTTCATGATCCCTTACATTATTGGTATCATAGCACTCACTAGAAGCAATAACTTTCAAAACACCATCTAGCATTAGGCTTTTGGCTAAATATCTTACRTAGTTCTGCTATCAGTTATGATTCTGCATTTCTCTACGTGGCTAGTGGCATGCAGGCTTTGGGGGTTCTACCTTCTTTTTCCTATTCTGTTATGGATTCCATGTGCTACTTCAGAAGGTCAGTTTATTTGTATATTATTATTTATTATTATGTAGCTCATTTACTTTTATTTTGGAGGTGAAGGCAATACTTTTCCGCCTCTAGAACAATGGTGCAGTAGCCATGAAGTTGCTGGTTAAMAAGTGCTGTAAAGGTAATAAACTACCACTGCTGGATTTGCARACTCTCTAAAAATCCTTGTCTACAGTTTCCCAGCCTAATTTTGCCGTTTGAAAATCAACTGCATAATTGATTTCTTACATTTCCCAGTGGAAACAACAAAGAGAGCTGGTTTTCAGAAAGAGRTGATGTTCATTCCTCCCTCTTCTGAAACCAAAGGTGCTGCACTAAACCAGTCACGAATTCTTAGCACTACCAAAGGGTAGCAGCAGGCTCCCACAGCTCCAGGTTACTTGGAAAGCTGAAATCTTTTTCTAGTCACCCGAGTGATGACTAGATCAACCACATCCCCAGCCTCTGATGTTTCCAGCCCCGGGAGTTTCACGGTGAGGGACAGCTGAGGTGAACTGCAAAGGAAGACCATGCTTCCCTCGTTCATCCAGTGCTCATCACAGCCTGTCAGCAGTGTCCCTGCKTTGCGAGGGTGGAAAATACGCCCCGATGGGCACAAGAGGAGCCGCTCCGCTGCGTCCCGCAGGAGCACAGCCGTGTCTCCGTGCTGCCAGCCCCGCTCCCCTCCCSGCGGTATTCAGGTCAAAGACACAGCGAAGAGCCAGACTTGGRGACTGCCAAAGCAAAGGGCCGGGCTCGTTCGGAGGCTGCCAGGCCGTTCAGCCGGGGATGTCGGGGCTCAGTGTCCGCGGTGCTGGCGCTGCTTCGGCTCCGCTGTCACCCAGGGCAGTCTCGGCAGCAGGTCTGGGCACAGCCCTCACGGTGACTTTCCCGGGTTTAAATGGGGAAGGGAGCGGAAAAAGGGAAGGCAGTTGGAATCGGGGGGAAGAGCGAGCAGGGCGAAGCTGCAGCGAGAAGGAGCGGCGGGAGCTGCTGCCTACACCGGGGCTGCACTGGCACCCAGCGGCGGCGGCGGGGCCAGCGCCGGCTCTCGGCGCACTGCCCGACTCACGGAACCCTTCGGAATAACCGCGGGACCTGGGAACTTCTTTTACCTCTTAAGGAAAAAAAAAAAAAAATACCCAAACACCACCACCCGCTCCGCGTCGTCGTCTTACCCCCTACTTCTCCAAATAAAACTCAACAAACCAACCAATTCCGAACCATATTCCATCTGTCCATCAAGCGTGCTTGTGCAAACCACAAAATGGGAAGTTTTTGGGGAAAGGGCAAGTGCATTTCAATGTGTGTGTTAGACCAGACCTACTCACAATACGTTTTTTTTCACTAGGGCTCAAGGAGAAGTTAAGCCTCACTGGTGAAAACTTGACACCTGTACATGTACCCACTGAAAGAACTGTTTTCAGGTTCACCTACCTGTTTTGCAAAAGGCTGAGAATAWACCTGTCATTTTGTGAGATAAGAARCATTTCGCATTTCATTTCAAAGAGACAAAGTTAAATAGTTCTGCACAACGAGGGCAATGTTTCAATCAGAGCCTCAGTAATAGATGCTCTATGCTGAGCAGCCTTATGTAGCAATGACAATATAATCAATTGATGGATGAGTTAAAATCTTCCAGGACTCAGTCAAAACCCTTTTCTATATAGTAGTGTATGCATGTCCATTTTCCAGATAGGCTGCATCCATCAGTAATACCAAGGGAAGGGAGAGGGAAAGGCATCTAAAATCATGAAAGATGGTTTGAACGTATCAAGCTTTTCTTTGCTTTTCAACTGTGCTTAATTTTCCCCACCCATTCCAGTACAGCCTCACACAAGTATTTTGTGATATGGAAAATTACCTATCAGGAAACAGGGCTATGGGAATTAGATTATAACCATGCCCCAGATGCACCTGGAGCTGGCTGTTTGACGAAGCCAGAAGTGATCATACAATTTCCTCACCTTCCTGCTATGACTTTTCCAACTTACCTTAAAATTCTCCTTTGTATCACTTAAAACCACCCCCAGGACTGAAAACTAGAGGGTTAAACTAGCACAATAGTAACCCAATTTATTCTAGCTAGAACCAGAAGTTATTCTATCAATGTCCTGATATATTTGGCAGGATTGTAAATTTGGGAGTTAGACAATACAAGTTCTGAACATTACTTCTTCCACACCAAATTAAACATCTGAGTTTTCCCCACCACTGCCCAGCATTGCAGTTGGCTACATTCCTTAGCTGGCCTCTACCTTAKGAGCTGAGGCTCTACATGTCTTGCCATTTGTATGGTTTTGTGCTATGGATATAAGGATTAGCAGGGATTTAGGATTTATTTCTCACTTGAAAGATTAATAAATTACCACTTCATGTGTTTCACCAGTGGGAAAATTAAGCAAAGCCCCATGAATTGCAATGGGGGCCTCATGAACTCCCATCAGCAGAGAAAGGTCTGGTCAACAAGTGTGTTTTAGCCCTTGACCTCAAAATCATTGTATCTAGATTTGGTGAATAGAAAGCTGAGGTGAATCCTGGAGTGTAGGAGGCTGCAGAAAGAACAGATTGCACCCTTGCATGCTGAGAGAAAGACCACTTAGRAGTAGACTTATCTGGAAGCAGCAGGAAAACTCCCATGTCCCGTCAGAGCAACACCTCCCACATTCCCTCCCCTCTTGTGCTGGGGTAGGAGCAAGGAACACTCCCTTTTGTGGTTCTGTCAACTTCATAGAGTTTGAAATTTATCTGCAGCAGCCCCACAACAAATCTAGCTGAGGCATTAATACAAGAAGAGAGACAATTTCTCAAGCAGGCTGGAATTTCAACCACCAACATTCTCCCACACAACTGAGCTCCCTTCTCCCGTTTATTTTTCCATTCCTCTCTCAAGCGCCGTAACAAGTCAGCTCTTTGTTTTTAGTGCTTCAATTACTCCCTCAGAGCACTTGAACTGCTGAGCCCTCCCAGCAAAATCAGGATAATGAATAATGTTCATCGTTTGCTTSTGTGTAACTGTTTCCCCCGCCCAGGCTTGCAGCATGACTGGAGAGGCACAAGCACTGACAGCTGAACAAATCCCACGCCATCACAGAAAACAGGCTCAGCAGTGCACCCCAACAGCCTTCTCATTGCAGCTTTTCCATGTTTGGGGGCTTTACCCCTAAAATCAACCATGGAGGAATCAGCCTCACCTGAGAAGCAAGACTCTAAAGAAGCCCTGAGGCACTGAGATATCCAGAACAGCAAAAAAGGGATGCTCCTTGATCCTCCCTAAAAGCACTGCTCCTCGCACCACCCACGTGAATAGACACTTTCAGACACAGCAACCGAGGCACAAAAGGGGCAAGAGTCAATCTTTTTCATACCTGGCCTGCCTTAACAACGTTAGCAGCCAAAATRCACAGCCAGCTAGTTTTTGTTTTCTAGGTTTGAACCAGGGTGTTTCATATTAAAAAAATCAAGAAGCGTACAGGTATGTTAACACTGAATATCATATAGTGTGTTTCTGTTACTCACTCTTACAAAAGTCTCTTTCTTTAGCAGAAGTCCATGTCATTCCTGACTCTCCCTCAGTCAGCTTGACTCCAGCACCAGGAATCACATTTACCTGCAGCCTGGGAGCCATCAGTCACTTCACCATCAATACCCTCACAATAGGGCCTTGCAATAGTTGAAATTGTTGCTCGATTAATAGCTGGCTAGCTCCTGCCAAATTGCCTGCAATAGCTCTTCCTTTGGCATGGAAGGAAAGAATACGGCCCTTTAAAGTGCTCAGAGGTCATATTAGCCTCACACATGCTCCATTGCCCATGACCTTGTCTCTCTGGCAGGAGCTGGAAGYTTCTATCCTCAACTGCCAGGGCCTAGAAGCACCAGTTTGAGACTAAAGGGGGTCTTGGTTGGGAGATATGGGGTGCACAGAAGGAGCACAGGGTCAGAGTTGCTAGAAATGCTKTCCTCAAGCTCCCAGCAGGGGCTTGCCTTGAGAGACACACACAGCCAAACAGGGAAGAGCCTCTTTATTGAGAGAGTGCAGCCGAGGCACAAAAAGGTTGTTGACTTTTGGGAGAGTTTAGGAGGTTCAGCAGAAGACACACTGCATTTTCCATGTGAAACTCATGGGAGAGGGTGCATGTTTCCTTCCTTCCTTCCTTCCTTCCTTCCTTCCTTCCTTCCTTCCTTCCTTCCTTCCTTCCTTCCTTCCTTCCTTCCTTCCTTCCTTCCTTCCTTC
>NW_026623268.1:655713-694744 GCF_030028575.1 Malurus melanocephalus
TGGTAGGTTTGAGAGTCTGCAAAGGATATGTTCTCATTTCTTCTAAAGGTTGTTCCACTTTTCATCATTTAACAGGATTATCTGAATACTGTGGTTGCCACACCCTTCCAGAAAGCCATTTTTTATCTCTTTTCAGATACAAAATTATCTCTGTTGCTTCAATTTCTAATAACTGAGCTTCCCTCTAACCATTCTACCTACAACACAGGTGATATCTGTGGGGAGAAAAAAAAAGAGAGAGACTGAAAAATGGTGGTATAGAGTAATTCTATATTAAAACATAAAACAAAAAGCAGGTGCATCTATCTAGCTAATTTTTTTATTGCAAGTAACTGAATAAAATTCTCCATTTTTGTTCCCGTAAGTGTGCTTTATTTAGTGTGTTATTCCAGCGCTATTTCTGGTGTGGCCCACTGACACAAASGCTGGGATCACCATACTGATCTGTCTAAATATAGCACCTGGGAGCTGACAGTGACAGGTACCAGATGCCTATTATTAAACTGTGAAAAGATGGCAAACGAAGAAACAGTGAAGCCTTGTGGAAAGCTGAGCAGCCTCCTGCTGCCRTGGGGTTGGAATGGAGCCAAATTGTCTTGGGACAGCAGTCCTCCTGAAGCCCCAGGATCTTCACCTTCCCAACAGAAAGGAGGGGTCAGCACAGCAGGGCACAGGATCCCCGGTGCTGTGTGCACCAGCCTCCCCAGAGCCTGCGTCAATAGCTCTGAGAGTGGCAAAAAATCGACTTTACTGCCCTGAAACTGTGGCTCTCCTGGCTATTCACAACTTAGAAAGACAGCACAGCCTTCAATTATTTCCCTGCTCCTTCAGAAAGTTAAAGAGGTAAGACAGAAGGTGAGAAACRCATAAAGACAAAACATTACTGGGATCTGCACAGTCGGCTGGGAGCAAAGCATCACTATATGGCCCCATTCACGGTAGCATTATCTGTCTTTCTCTCCCAGCTCACCCACTGACTTGAAGCTATTTCGGTTTTAATGAATGTTTAAATTCAAATATCATCATGGAACTATCCGAGACTCTGCATACAAATACATGTTTATGCCTTTTGTGCAAGGTGGCATCCTTTTCAGCCTCACTGGAAAGCAGCCTAGCCAGAACCTCAACGGGTATCAGCAGAGCCAGCATTACCCTATTTTAAACATTTGTTCAATGCACACCAGCATCACAGGTAGTTTTGGTGCCTCAGTTAAGCAGAGCTCTGCTGGAGATGAAGTTTACAGGCAGACAATCCTTCCCTCACCAGGGGTGGACTGAGGCATCCAGCAAGCTCTACATACCAACTGAAAATTCAGATGTTTCTGGTTTCAATGCCCCAGGTTTCTTCCCTCCTTACAGAGGAAATAATAGCCCTCAGTTATCTTTTTTTTTTTTTTTTTTTTATTACTTTACCTTCTTTTGCAGCCAGCCTTAATAATGTTCTCTAAAAAATTAAATAGTCTCAAAGCCAGAAGGATGGAAGTTTTTAGGCACCTTTGAATTTTTCCCCATCCTGTGAAAAGCTCTGTCATGCTGCAGTCACAGGGCAGGGGTATAATTCATGCTGCTCAAAGACAAAGAACATAGAAATTACATTGACGGATTCACTCCCTAATTGTGCATTAGGATAATGAGAACGAGATATCAGAAGGATTTCTGGAAGACGCATACTTGAAGGGAAGAGAGGTAGCCAGTGGGCCTGAAAGCAAGACATTTGGAGACTAGTGGGGAAGAGGCTGTGCAGGAGATGGTGCTCAGAGGGCTGCAGAGGCAGCGACAGAGACCACCCACCCGTCTGCTGAGGGCAGTGGGGAGGAAAGGCTTTTCTCACTGATTTCTAATGAATAGGGCATGAGGAGACCTGTCCCCTGGGCCAGGCATCACACACTGTGGCTCTGAGCATTCCTAGCCCTCCCATCAGTGTGTGGGCAGCAGGAGAAGGGAATGAGAGCGGCAGCACCAAGAGGGAACACGGGTTCCCTCAGGGTGAGGACAGCTTTGTGGCAGAAGGAGGTGGGAAGSCAGCCAAACGGGAATAAAGATCCGYGCTGGGGAAGGGCCTCTGTCCTCACCCGGCTTCTCCTCGCTGTCCCCAGCTCTCACTCAGCTAAAACCGCACTGCTTGAGAGGACCTGAGCAAAGATGAAGACAGCGCTGAGGGACGGGCGGCCGCTCGGGCTCAGGGGGAGGTTGCCCGCAGTGCCCCCGGGGGCACAGGTCCCACACACCCCGGCACAACCCTTCCAGCAGCCGCCACACCTTCAGGCCACTGGGCACCGCAGCCCTGGTCCTGCCCGTGCCATTCCCACCCTTCCCAAACCCCTCATCCTTCCTCCAGAAGCATTTCCCAGCCTCTGTCTGTCCTTGCTCTCCCAGCATCCCGGTGGGAGCGGGAAGGTGGCTCCCCCGGCTCCCCTGCCCGGCACGGGAGAGCAGGAATTTAATGGGACACCGCAGTCCGGATGGTGTCACGATCCGCTTGACTTAAGCGGGGTTCGTGARAGGTTCGTTTTTGGAATCTCAGAGTGCAAAAGAAAACGAGAGGGCAAATATATATATGCTTCAAATAATCAGGAACAATTTATTTGGGTATTTTGCGATAGAAGAGGGTGAGAGGGAGAGAAAGAGAGAGAAAGAGAGAGAGAGAGAGTGGTTTATACAGCTACCAACAGGGCTTGACGAGGTCTTCCGAAGTTCCACGGGGGTCATCAGTCTGTTGGGAGAGATCTCCGAGGTGGTCTTCTCGGGGGTGACTTTTTATAGTCTTTTTCAAAGCGAGTGGCTGCAGGCCAGGAGGGGGGTTGCGAATCATGGGCCGGCCACGTGGAACTGGCTCGGACTTTTCCCYTCCCCARAGCAGGTGTGCAGTAAGTTGGGCAYGGTAACCTGATGGAGATTCGTGGGGCWTGGAAAGAATCAGTAGGGAATGTTCTTTAAACAGAAGCCAGTGATGCATGGGGAGGACTCGCTGTCCTAGAAGCTGAAAATCACTCCACCTTGATTCGGCTCGGACCCCCTTCAAGAAAAGAGTCCACCCCCCCCTTTTCTTCCACTCGGGTTTTTGGGGTGTACAGTYGATAATCGTGAGACAGTCACGGATCTTTAGTACGGTCTCTTACAGATGGCAGCACTCGGCTCTCCRCTCGCCCCCTCGCAGCTCCCCGCAGGCAGAGCTCTCCTCACGCCAAATCCGCCGGGAGGYTCTGGCGCTTGTACAAACTCCTCCTGACCCTGCAAGCGAGCTCCCTTCGAGAGCAGCTATGGCCAGAGGGGAAAGCAGCTCCCGCATCCTCCTGGGCACAGCAGCTTCCCGGGGAGCAGGACAGCCCTGATCCAGCCCCTCTGCAGAACAGGAGGTGCTCCATCACCTGGATGTGTCTGCCCCGCAGCCGAGCCCCCGGGAGAAGGAGGAGATGGCAGCGCACCATGAAGGGACCTGTCACAGCCRCACAGCTGCTGCCCTGACACTCCATGCAGACACAAATGAGGAGCCAGCTGCTGATGTGTGCCCACACTACCAGCTCTCCCAAATTTCAGTGTATCTCTCTGGCTGGGTTTGAGCTAAAAATCTGCTTTTGGAGAGCCAGACTCAACCTTCATGCCTAAGAGATGGAGCTGGTTGTCACACACATCTCCTCATCCAGCCAGACTACATAATGCAATGAAGGGTTTGATGCTTTGGCTACAATCCAGAAATATTGCTCTTTGAAASTATGCAGACCTGCAATAAATCATAAGACTTGACAGCATCCTCAAATTCTCCTGGAAATGAAATATTTAAAGGAAGCTCCRGAATATTCAAGTGAAGTTTTCGGTAAAGGAAACTAGAAGTAAAAGTGTTGTAGGTGAGAGAATGAAGGGACCTGKGGTGATTAAAAGGAGCAAAGAAATAAAAATATATGTCAAAAGGATAGTGTGACTGTTATTGAGAACGGAAAGACCATTTAAAAGGAGGGATGAGAAAAAGGAGTATAGAAGTGTTAAGCCAAAGACAGCCCCAAGGCAAGTCAAAGTACATGTAAAAGAGAAGGGCACTGACCAACAAATACATATTTGTAACATCATAGCAAAGGAAAGGAATGAGAAAATTAGCAAAAAGTAGAATTTTAAGGTGAGGGAAGGGAAAATACAGGAAAAGGAAGTGAGGAAAATGTGAAAACCTATGAGGCAACAGGCAGTAAGAAAAGATAACACAGAAGAGGTCAGGTTTCTGCTAAAGCTAAAAGCAGGACCTTATATGAAAGGGAAGAATCTATTTCACTGCAAAGTGGTGTTTAAGCAGTACAGGGCTCTCCTTTGGGAYTTGGCATCTCCCTCAGGAGAGGGTGAGGCAGGTGAGTCTGGGATGCTCTCCCTGTGTGCTGGCAGTGTGACACAGGTGCCACTGCAGGGCAACACTCCTGCTCTGTTCTTGTCCCTGCCACATATGAGCCTGACTGTCTTTCTGAACTAGCAGCCAATAAAACAAAGGACAAAAGCATTTTGTCCTGAGCCAAAAGTCCTGCTTTCAATTTTGAGCTGCAAGCTCAGCTCTCACGGATGACCTACATTTCCCCAATAAAACCAGTTTAATACCAGCACCTACATGACAGCCATTTCAGATGTAATCTTATCTTACGTTGAGGGTCATTACATTTGCATTGTGGCAAGACTGAAACACTTCCATGGTTCTTTTGCTACATCACTGAGGGGAAAGAACAGAAAATTATTCAAGAATTTTCTGACACAATCACTTGATGTCAACAATACTATAGTTTTTCAAGGATGTCCACTGTGAAACTCAGCTGTTATTGCAACACCGGTCTGCTAGTCCTCAGCTCTGCTTGGCCACTTTCACCAGCTGGCAGAAGGATCCAAGATTGTTGTGAGAAGTTTCTTTACCAAAACCCACCAAAGGGGGAGGAGATAATCTCCTGGTTTTCATCTGGTTTAGATAGTCTTATAGACCAAATGAAGACCTGACACCTCCACCCATGCCTGACATCCTCACCACACCAGGGAGGAACAATTTCTGATTCCTCTTCTTTCAGCAAACGTGACCCTCACATAAATGTCAGTTTAAAAACCTCAGCTCTAAGGGAAAAGCACAATTTCTTTCCCGAACTAGGCAAAGCAAATAATCCTGCCTGAAAAAAAAAAAAAAAGAAATTCTTTCAGAAGAAAGCATATTCCACATCACAAAATAAAGGACTGAAGGAGGGGAGTCGTCACCTGCAAAAGAGAGGGGCTAGCAAGCAGGAGGTGGCCAAAGGGCAGTTTGAGTGATACAAAGAAATAAYTAAAAGGGAAGATAAGCTCATATCTGGTGGAAAATGCATGAGRGAAGAGGTTGTCAGATGCAAAGAATACCCACATCTATAGCCATGATTAATTGTGAGAATAACAGGTTATTTGCCCATCTAGAATGCAGAAGAAGTGAAGTGTTGTGTAGAAATGCCATTAATCTCCCTTGATGGGTACGTTATTTCCACTGAATTCTACCTGACATTTCAAGTTGCTTTCAATATATTTTATTGTATATTTTTYCATCTTTTCAGTGCTCTATTGCCAAAGATTCTGAATCATCAAAATTAATCAGCTGCCTGGAACAGAGCCAGATACAACAAATAAGGAACCAGGCGTTTTTGATATTCTCCCAGTCCTAGATGGATGTATAACTCACATTTATTAGCATGGGAAGATCTGGGGCTGCTCAGAGAAAAAGAAAAAAAATAACTACACCCATGGGCATTGTTGCAAGAAAATGATAGGCACTCTTGATTAACAAATGGCTACTGCTTCTGCTTTGAAGCATTTGTTTGGCTCATTGTTTGGAAAGCAGCAGAGAGAAAGAGCCCAGGATACACAGCTCTCGTGGTGGGTAAATCACCAGGAGCAGCATCAGATACAATGGTGCTGCACCAGGATAACTGAGGGAGGTCTCTGARGATGGCTGAAAATATATGGACTCTGAACAAAAAACCCACCCTGAAGGCCTGGCTGCAAAACCAAAGCTACTCTTTTTAATGGAAGAAGAATAAGAAATACCTTTTCTTAATTATCGCTGAAGGGCAGCCTGATGTGATGGAATAAAACTTCCATGTAATAMAAGTAAATGAGAATCCCTACCCCTGCTGCCTGTCACTGGGTGTCAGTACTTCTTAGCTGGAAAGCAGGTGTAGGGAATTTCCTATCAGCTGGCACTGCCTGTGCTAACTCCACACCAAGAAAAATCAGCACAGCAATGGGAAGCTAATACTGATGGGAATGAGAGAAGACAGGAAACTGAGGCACATAGGCTCCCACAAATCATCAGACATCCAGAAGAGAAGCCTCAGGAGGAGAAGTAACTCATTCAGAGTTACTTCTCATTCTACTCAGTGTGCTTTCTTCCTCTTTCCCATTCCCCTTTCTCCCAGCAAGTGAATGGTTCTTGAGAAGTTTGTGGTGGCAGCAGCTGAGGTAAACCAGAATTTGAGCTGGGCCCTCCTCCCCATGCAGAAACCAGTGGGGTTCCTTGTCTGCATACCTCTGCACCAAACCAAAATTAAAAATTCTGCTAAGAGAGGAAATCTCCTGCCAGCTGATATCCCTAAGCTCAGAGAAATGCTGCAACAACAAACACTGTGACAGGAATTTCATGCTGAGCCCCAGCACCAGGAGGACATTCATTTTTCCGTGCTATTTTGAAGTGATGCAATGATGTCAGCATCGAGGGGACTTAAACAACCCAGCACTGCAAAGCTCTTTGACGAATAAATAAAACATGACAGTAGTTCCCTTTGCAGGGAGAGCAGTGGAGAGGATGGGTAAGGAGAGGGCTAGGAGCAGGAGCACCATATTTGCTACGGATTTTGAATGTTTAAAAACCTGCCTCTGAMAGCAGCTTAGTAATTAGCAGCAGCTTACGTTGACAAGGGTATTTTTGCACAGCTCCATTGCTCTGGCTAATTGACAGACCTGCTTTGCCAATGAGGAAATCAGGAATGGGCTTTCTTGCTGCCATACCTCAGTGCCCYGGCTAACCATGTAAGAGCCATCTCCATTCCCGTGCACAAATCTTCAATATATATGTACTTATACAGKAAGTATATTTACAAACACTACCAATATTTGGCGTCTTAGGAAAGCTCTCGTAGAGACTTCTGTTTTCTTAGAGTATTTAGCAGGAATGTACCAGCTAACAAGCAGAAATTAAGATGACTGTTTGCTCTAAGATTAATTGAAACTGTGGCACAATTAAGTTACTCTGATAGATACATCTGCTTCACATATAATCCTAGACTGTTTTCTACACTACCTACTGCAGGGTTGGACAGATTCAAATATTATGAGATCTTACTATCTATGCTGTATTTACCACTATGGACCCATTTAAACAAGGCAATTCTAAAAGCAGTTGCTCCAGAACCCAAAAYTGAAAGCAGGAATCCTCTGTTTGTTAGCTATCAGCAGCAGTGTGCTGGTGCATACCACATTCYTCATCTCCAAAACTCTTCTCCCTGACTTCTGAGAAAGAACAGACAATGGCTGCTGCTTTTTGTTTCTAAAGGGGAGYCAGGAGGAGTCAATACAATTATTTTTGGCTTCTACACACAAGCAATGCTGCCAGATAAGCACACAGTAATCGGTGTTCCTTAGAAAATCTTTTAAAAAAACATTCTGAAGAATTTCTATCAGAATGCATGATCTTTATCAGTAAGTAATACTGTTCAGTAACTGAATGCCTAAAATACAGGATGAAGTCTTGGGTTTATGTTTTCACCCACAGCAAATAACAGTTTCAGCATCATGATTGAGGACACAAGCCAAAACATTGTGTGTTTGGGTAGCATCATCCATKAAGGCTACTAATCATCTCTGCCTGGGCTTCTGCAGGGCAGAGCTGAGACCTTTCTGTTCACTTCATTGTACCTTGGATCAGTCCTTCTAATGGAGCAAATCAGAAATGCACTTAAGCAACTGCACATAATTTCAGCCCTGAGGCTAAACTCCACTAGGCTGATCTGATCAGGAAGTCAGCCAGGGAAAAAGTAAAAGCATTCATGGAATTAGTGAGTCAATAGAGCATAATTTCCTTTGTGATGGTGGCTTCAAAAATCCTTCCCCTACTCCAGACCTGCTTGCCCTCTCTCTTGTTGTCCCATTGAGCAAGGCAGCTGCTTCCTTCCTCCCTCCGCTATCGTCTGGCTGTGGCTCTTCACAAGTGGTAGGAGTTAATTTTTTATCCATGAGTAAAAAACAGTGTTCTGTCATTACAATATTGCYAAAGCTGCATTTTAGCAAGTTAATCAATAGAGCCTCTACAGAATTTTGTGAAGGCAAACTTCTACACCGGGTCATCCCTGGAGGAAGAAAACACCCATGCATAAATACTTTTCCTGAATAAAATGTATTCTCATCTCCTTCTGCTGCCTTCTGCACTGGGGCCCATAATTAAGCAGGAAGGTTTATTCCTTGCCCCGGTGAGCACTCACCTCTCCAAACAGATGTGTGCAATGTTTCCAACACAGCCCAGCATTTGCAACATGTTCGTTCTTGCTCTCAGATCTCCTTGGGACTCCTGGTGTCATCCCTCTACAGTTTCATGGCTCCAAGGGGCTGAGAAGCTGCCCCAAAAGGCACCAAGGTGAAAGTCCAGGAAGGACAGGAGCTTTGGCACCTTCCATGGTGACATCCAGGCTCTTGCTATTGGGCACATGGCAGGAATTGTAAAGCGACACAAGACAAACACTTAAAAAGGCAAAGTTAGACTTGTCCTCTGTTCTTCACYTTCAATATGTATTTTTCTATAGCCAGCCATCATTTTAACCTTCAGGACAGCCAGGCCCATGACCAGAGAGACTGCAGAGGAAGCATTTTATCAGACATTCACACACACACAGWGCAATTTCCACAGTGTTCAGTTGTCTGAGAGGCAGGTGGCCTTCGCTGAAGTACCTTTTTCTAGTGATTAATTGTGGCAAAAACCCTTCCACCACACCCTGTTTTAAACAGAAATGCAATGTTTCCTTAGGAAAAAAAGAGCCTCTCATTGGAAAAGACCACGGCAGCCTTTGAAGCTTAGGTTTTAGTAGCCYATGGCAATAACTGTTAACTTGGCTCCACCATTTTCAGTTTCATTTGTCAGAGAATGAGCACCAACAATGGCCTTCCTATTGCACTGCCTACTGTGAACTAAAAACACTGTCAGCTTGACTTCGCATTTTCTATTGACTCTTCAGCAATCTGATCTGACTCTGAAGCTGGCCCTGCTTGAAGCCAGAGATTGGACCAGGCCTACCCAAATTATTCTGCATTTGTATGATGCAGCTGGAGAGGAATCTCTGCAGTCACAGCCTACTGAGCCAGCACTCGTCTCTCAGCAGCCCATGCAAGGAAAGAGAACCAGCCCAAATTCAGACAGCTTGGAAAGTCACACAGTGGGACAGCAGAAAAGCTGCAACTTCCAAAATTACAATTTTTCACCTTGAACCAATCACAGTGCCAGGATATCTTATTCCCTCAGTTTTGCTGTTTGGGAATTAGAGAGTATCCCCACCCTCTCTCCTGAAAGTCAGTGGGAAAGGGGCACATCTGTGTCTCCCACTCGAGCTCAGTGGGACAACTCTCACTCCAGACAAAGCAACCTCTTAAATGCTTTGCTGAGTTAAACTCCAGGTACTGTTCTATCCTATCTGTAGCTATGAGCCATCCTCCCACAAGCATTCATTTTTTGATTCATCACATGGAAAGGTTCAAAAGCATGTAAAAAAAGGTACCTTTTTCTATTAAACTCTGTAGTGCTTTTCTGTAAGGGTAGTAAATTCAGTTTATTGAGCAGTATGACTGCTTAAGCATTTTTAGTATGCTATAATGCATAAGAGATACTGCATTATCCAGTATATTTCAATCTTYGAAAAGTTTTTTAAAGACTGAAATGCTTGCAATTTAATTTTAGGAATGTATTAGCACATATACTAGAGCAAAAATGTATTCATTTTCAGCCAGCRTTATAATAATTTCTGTTATCATAAAGGAATCTACATTATTGGCATTAAAAAATATACACGAAGAAGATGGACTGTATTCACCACAATTATCATTACTGTTAAGCATTTAGAAAGCCTGAACCCATTACAATTTGATGACAGTTAACAAGAGAAGAAATTTTGTTATTAACATCCTAAGCTTTGGAAGCAAAAAAAAATCCAGTAYGAAACTATTTGCAGAGAAACACCAGATTCAGAGCTCTAAAATGGGTTTTTAAATTATTTAAAATATTATATTTCTTTAATGAATTAACAATGCATGCCTGAGTAGKCTTTTCAGTACTCGGTGCAGGATTACCACAGGAAGGTCAAGTTACACCAAGAGCTTGTGTATGACAAGGTTGTTCACTTAGTGTTGGAAATTACTTTAAGGGCTCTGATGTAAYATTTGAATGGCTACCAATGTACAGTTGTCAATTGATTGCAAATAAAGTGCTGGTAGTTTAGGAGAGAAAACTATAAGGCAGCCAAAGCTTGAAATTGATAATGAYGCAGTAGGTTTTTGTAGAGGGAGGGTGAATTAGGCTGTGTGCAATGACTAATAGTGCTTGGACTAGCTGCCATAAACGCACAATTCACAACAAAAAATCTGACAGCATGTTCAAAAAGCTGTACTAATATGGAAGAGCAGTTATGAGTGTCTGTGGTGCCAGTGATGCTACAGATTGGTCTTCTGTTGTATGTAGGCTACACACAGCTGAGGAAGGCATGAATGTGTCTTCAAAATAAAGCACTTCAACCATTTCTAGTTATATTGTGTAATATATATATATATATATATATATATATATATATATATTGTTTGCAGGATTAAAACAATGCATATTCAAACTACCAGCGGTGAAATGAACACTGATATTTATGCAGCGTGTCAGCACACAGAACAGCATCCTCCAGCACTTAGGGAAGTCCCTGAAAGGTGAGATTTGACACACCAAAATGATTTTATCAAAACTTGAAAAGCTATGCCATGGGCTTAAACTAGCCAGGATCCCAGCAATGCTGAGCAAACCGATGGGTATCCAGCCACAAGACAAAAGAAGAAAGGGTGATTGGGCAATTTAATTCCTGCCCCAGAAGCAGGTCTCTGTGTTATCCCATCCACCCACGGCTGGCAGAGCTGCCRCCAGCTGGGGAAGGCTCAGCTTTGGGGAGGCTCAGCTTCGCAAACACGACACAAGTGGCATTTCAGGARCATTTTGTCTGAGGGCACACAGAGCAGCACTATGCCTCCAGGCATGAAGCAATCTCTTGAGTAAAAGTGTAGTGTCTATGTGAACTGATCAGATGAGTATTCTACTGAAAAATAAGGCAGACAAGGTCTTTTGTGTTTGGAGTTCCTGCAAGAGGAGTTCCACTGCTGTCAATAATAGTGTATTTGCATTGGGGCTGGGAGAGTGTGACCAGCACATTYCTTGCCCTGCATGCTTTTCCTTCTCCCAGACCTCACCATTTCTGCACTGCACCTTCCTTCTGCTGTGGGATACACATGGCAATGCCTGTTTACCTTTTTTTAAAGGGTTTCTTTGACCTAGCAAGGTCCAGCTCAATGCATCCACTGTAATGGTGAAAAAACATACTCCTCCCTAGGATGAGCTGAGAAGAAACTCAGCATAAGTCATCAATCACCCCTGGAAGAGTTAAAATACTTCACTGGCATAAAATGGACCCTCTTCTGAAAATTATCCCTTATCAGGCTCCACCATATATTTTAAATCACACCTATCCAAACATGGGATGGAGCATTACCTGGAGCCATGTGAAGTATTTTAACTTCARCTGTCCATGGGCAGTCTTTATTCCTTCTCTGCTGTTAAAACTTCCTGCTGGGGAATGAAGGTCATTCCAGATGCATACGGATGAAAATTACATGGAACATTAGCATGAGTTCAGCTTAAGGAAAGTCTCATAAAAAGTCCCCTGAGGGCTTGGGTAACCCCCATCACATTTATTAGAAGTTTCTTGCACACCAACATTAGAGASAAACAGTCCAGAACAGTGGAAATGTTGCCTTTTCACTTGGTTTCACTTTCTGTGTATTTTGATTTAAATTTTTGTATGCATGGATATTATAGACAACATGAATAATGTCAGGGCAGAGGTGATTCATTTTTATGACACTTTTTTCAGCAGTGGCATGTGAGATACGAGCAATACTGTGTCAGTTGCTTTGGCTCACATTTGCATCCAATCATCAATGAGTAAAATGAAATCTCACAGCTGCCAACATTCCATTTGTGAGGCTCTCAGGATTTTCATCTCACATCCACAGCAGGCAAAGTAACTTGCAGGTGACTTTTACTTTAAAATTACAGCCTTATATCTATTTTTAAGGACAAAAAAATATAACTAGGATTACTTCCAATAAGTCATTGAAACTGCATGCTAGATGCGATTATACAATTATATTGACTGCACTTAACAAAAAGATGATGYTTGTGCCAAAAATGCCGGGTAAACACATTCATTTGCTGTGGATCAGTCTAAATTGATTGCAGTTAGCATGGCAGTCTGTGTCAGTTTGAAACAATGCTTTCAGAGAAAAACATTACAGGGTGAATGTTTCCTCTGAAGTGAAAAAAATTGATAATTTTTTCCCACCAGTATGAAATGGATGTTTGGGCAAAAGCGAAGAGAAAAAAAAAAAAAAAAAGCAAGTTTATTTTAAAAACAAGGTGCCCACAGGGCACAGATAAAAAGTAACTGTTAGATAGTTAAAAGTCCAGGAATGCTCCCCCCACAGCTTCTCAGCACGTGGTGCAGAAAAAGATGGCGTGGCTCTTGTCCTAGGAAAAAAAAAAAAAGAAAAGTCCATGTGGCTACTCAGGCAACAGTGGGAACCTGGTGGCAGTCCTCACAGGGGATGAAACAGTGGCTCAGTGTGCTTTTCTKTCACTGGCTTGGCTTTTTTCCAGAGTCCGGGATGAGACAGAGCAGCTCAGCTTGTCCCCACTGGCCACCGACTGATCAGCACTTGCCTCCCAGTTTTTCGGACCAAAGCCCCACCAAATTGCGCCAGAAAAAAATCACGGGAATCATAGAAGGGGTGTCAGTCCTGGGAGAGCTGTTTGCCCAAGCTAACAAACCGGAGCTAGCTAAGTGGCAACAATATAACTCTACTGCATGCAGGGAGGTCAGTTCTCGAAGGGTCCAGCTGAACTACCCAAACAACCCCCGGCACGAAGCTGCCCTGACTTTTAACCACCAGTGCTGCCTTCCCAGCCGTCCCTGCCCCTTCTTTCGGGTCACATTTAAAGGCACAGACACCTTTTGGGCATACAAGSAGACGGAATATAGGAATAGAGCGTTATCACAAAATCAACCCACAGTCTTTCCACTGAAAGCATCTCAGGATGAGCTGCCAAGTTATATTGGCAGATATATTTTAGAGGCCTCCTCATACTTGTGCTCCAAAGCATGGCAGATCAGCTGTCAGGAAAAAGCTTCCTGCTTCTATKTGATTTATGACTTCTCATTCAATAGATCTCAGGTAGCCATTTCAGCTGACAGCTGATCTTAAGGTAAAGAAAGCTTCRAAAATATTGATGGATCTAGCCTTTCAGGCCTTTCAGGCTTCAGCAATTCTGTCCTCTCTTTCTCAACCCACTATCTGTATCCCAAAGTCACTCAAAGAGCTTACTTAYAGAAGGCTGTGAATATGGTGCCTGATCCAGACCTCAGGGAAGGGAAAAATCTTTGTAATCGCTGGAATGTAGTTAGACCGAGAACGTCAGAGGTGACATACAGATTATGTCTGCATTAGCAAGTTTACTGAGGACCAGATCTACAGAAAATTCCTACTAACACTTCACACCTCTTTGGGTTGAAGGGTTTAATGCAAACCATTAACAGTCTGTTCCAATGGACTGAACACCATAGCTCCTACAGTGCTGCAGGAGTGACACTTCTGGGGTTATTCTTGTGAGAGGTGCCTGTTTTGTGCAACTCAAAACCACTCCAATGGGCAGATCAAGGTGTGGTGAGAGACTGTGGACAGCTTCACTTCAGAAACAAGTTTCTCATCAAGCCTAAAGTGCTTAATGAGACACATCCACACTCACCAGTTTCATGTTCCTTGAAACCATGGAAGAGGTAACTGCAGTCTCACTGTCTTGAATGTGAATGTGTTCGGTCATGAAACCATGAAGCATTGATGGTATTATCATTACCTGGCTTATTAAGTAGCAGGCTTTTTCAGATTAAGGATTCTGAGTGATACTGAGATCAGAGCTCTGAGAGTCAGAGCTCTGCCTAACACAGACTTTTACCTGTGCAGAAACCAAGAGCAGGGGCTCCTGAATCATCATTTAAAACACACTAACCAGAAGCCCATATCAGTGATTTATCTCAGTTAGATCTTCATGCTCAGATGACAGCAGCTGCACAGTTCCAGCCCCTTCCCACAGCCTCCTCTGCAGAAAACCAAACAATCAAACAGTTAATAAAGCATGGCTTTGTTGCCAGAAAGAGATGCAAACTTTCTTATGTGTGTAAAGACCCACAGTCTCAAGGACACTTTTTGGCCACTATTGCCATGAAAATCGTGAGATTCTGAGCCATGTTTTTAGGAGACCGCCTACCACGGGTATTGCCATTGGTACAGACTTTAAACACACAAAAAAAGCTCTTGCTCTTCTTTCCTGGAACCGAAAAGATAATGTTAATCTCCTGTGTAACATGCTTTCTGTTATCAGTGCTCAAGGTAAAACAGCACATGGCAGTCTGCCATGCCACCAATTRCATACATATTTATAAAATAAATTAAGATTTTTGTCAATCTCAATTTAAAAAGAAAATAAAGGAGTGTGCACACTCTTCTCCTCAAAGTTTATCGTATTACAGGAAAAATTCTCCCCGTCAGCAACATATCTTCAATGGCTTTTAAAGGTTTTATAAGCATGTCTTRCAGGGAGTTTTGTTAGAGCCTTATTGACAACATCCCACGCTTGTAAAGCACTGTGTCTGTACAAGTGATCTCTGAACCCTAAGCTTACTCACAGAGAATCTGCCAACATACCTAATGAGCACTTATCTCTATTGCATTAATTCACACCAATTTGGTCCACGCTATCCCACTGAGCTATGAATCCTCCGCTGAGAGGGGAAA
The DNA here is from genome assembly GCF_030028575.1 of Malurus melanocephalus. Classification (NCBI taxonomy): domain Eukaryota; kingdom Metazoa; phylum Chordata; class Aves; order Passeriformes; family Maluridae; genus Malurus; species Malurus melanocephalus. The sequence continues at coordinate 670,831 of NW_026623268.1, forward strand.
TGCTCAAAATATCAGGAGCTTCCTAAAGCACAACTATGCCATAAGCCATCGAAGAAATGTTCACCATTTGCTTCTGTGAAACAGCACAGGACAAGCCTTCACTGTGATACTCTAACCACACCCCTGAGTAGGGGAGAGGGGGGGACCCAGAATATTACCTCTTTGTCTCTATTCTGCAAGGGTGTTCCCAGATGGCTGGGAAAGCTCCTCTCTCCCATCTCTTGRTTTATCTCATTCCAAGGAAAAATGCAATGACTGGCTGCTGGTGAACACCTCCACTCCTCCAATCTCCACTGCAGGGCTTTGGTCTGTTTCATATCTGCTTGATTTGAAGGTGTGGGACTTTTTCAGGTGCGGGACCTGCACCATGTCCCTTTTGAAGACCTTTTGAAGCATTCTGGTTTGTTTGGAAGATATGTCCCCCCTGGGCACAGCACAGGGGCTGCTCAGCACAGCAAGGTGCTTTTCCTGTCTTGATGGGCCATTGACAGCTCTCCCTTTAGCCCCTCACAAGGATATGCTTACAACTCCTGCAATTTATTCATGTGCCTGATGATCATGGGCAGCCTGGAAGTCCTCCTGTGTCATCAAAATAAAGAGATGTGGGCATTAATAAAGGGCACAGTTCRCACGTTACCAGATGCTGTTCCTTTACTGCAGTGCCATCATTCTGCGTCCAGGCAGGTGTTGGATCCATTTAACTTCACCTTGCTCATTCAGAGAGCCTGTGCTTTGTGTAAAGCCCTCCTGAAGGGTCTCTGATTCATCCTCTCAGGGCAGTAGTCCATGAAAGTTATTTTTGTTTTTTATTTCACAGAAAAAGCGTAATGCAGTTTTGTTTTACTGGAAAGATGCCAATGCAGCCTGAAATTCTGTACCTTAAAAAGTCTGAGTACTTTCAGATACAAGACTGTCCCCTGCCAATAATTTTGGTTTTACAATCACCTTCTACTTTGTTCTCTTTTTGTTTTGCAATAAATTAGATTCCCCACTGCTGAGCTAAAGGTCTGGACAAACATTAAGGGAAACTGCCTTTACATAAATTGTTGTCAAACAAAGGACAAGCAATGCTTYCCTCTACTCCAAGGTGTGACAAGACACAAAAACAGGCAAATAAAATTGCAGCTTTGAGCATGATGCTACACACTAACCCTATCTCTTCCATCCCTGCCCTGAAGGTGCCCTTCATCTGGAATATCAGGTGCTGCCTATGGAGTACTGGATTCCATTTCGCCTTTATCTGCAAAGATTCACCCTGTGCTGTCAGTTCAGGGTGCTGTCTGCATTTCCTGCAATATCCGGGACAAATGCATTCACAGAGACATTGCCCACATAAGCTAATTGAAGAAAACCCTGCTAGGTCTGAGGTTTGCTGTTCTTACATTAAACTTTAGCTCTCTGTCTGGCCTCAAGGAAAGAACACTCAAGAAGAAAGTAAAAGGGCTTGGGTTTTGTTGGGGTTTTTTTGTCTCTTCTATGTTTTAACCATTCTCACAACCTTGCCCTCTGTGAATAGAAATGAGAGCTCATCAAATAATAATTGTCATAAATGTGAGCTGGTGGCATGATGAACTATTGAAAATGTTACGAAATATTTGGACTTTGTCACTGTGAGYATTGCATAGTGTCAAAGGTGACATCTGCTTTGGAGGGGTCTAGCTTAAGGTGCTAATTGGCATTTATTGAGTAATATTTGTAACTTCAATCTATAGAGTGATCTCTGACTTCTGTTTCAGGCAACTTCACTCTGTGAGTTAATATATGTAAATACACTCAATATTAACAGATAAGGGATGCCCTTGTATCACACAGTTATCCTTTTCATCACTTTTGACAAAGTCTTTGGAAGCAATTATCTCCTTATCAAAGACTTTTTACAAGTTCATGGRAGCTAGGGCATTCCCAARCACAAATACAGGCTGGGYAGAAAATGGATTGAGAGCAGCCCTGARRAGGAYYTTGGRTATTGGTGGGCAAGGAGYTCTCCATGAGCTGGCCAYGTGCCTTTGCAGCCCAGAAAGCCAAACTTATCCTGAGCTGCATCCAAAGCAGCATGGCCAGCAGGGCCAGGGAGGGGATTCTGCCCCTCTGCTCTTATCTCGTGAGACCTCACCTGGAGCACTGCACCCAGCTTGGGGTCACCAAGATAAGAAGGGCATGGACCTGTTGGGTTGAGTCCAGAGGAGGTTACAAAGATGATCAGAGGGCTGGAGCACTCCTCCTGTGAAAACAGGCTGAGAGAGTTGGACTTGTTCAACCTGGAGAAGAGAAAGCTCCAAGTACCTGAAGGTATTTGGTGCAAGTACCTGAAGGGAACCAACAAGAGAATTGGAGAGCTTTTTACAAGGGTATGTAGTGATGGGAAAAGCACCAAAYTGAAAGGTAGTAGGTTTAGATTAGATATTCAGAAGAAATTATTTTCTGTGAGGGTGGTGAAACACTGGAACASGTTGCCSYRAGAAGTGTGGATGCCYCATCCCTGGAAGTGTTCAAGGACAGGTTGGACAGGGGTTTTGAGCAGCCTGGTCTGGTGGGAAGTGTCCCTGGCCATGAGAGAGGGGCTGGAACCAGGTRATCTTTAAGGTCCCTTCCAACACAGATCATTCTCTGATTCTCTGATTCAAGATTTATGCAGGAAAAATAAAACAGAAATGGTTKGTAAAGAAAATTTTGTATACTTCCTAAAGGCTTCCAAAAATCTTTTCAATCTAGCATTTTGGAAAGGATAGAGATTTTTAAAAGGCTTGGTATACTGTGGGGAAAAAAAGAAGCAGCTATCAAAGCTGCAAAGACTCAACATACTTTGGTAATAAATCTCGGCTGTCAACATGCTTGTCTTTGTTAATTCATGTGCATTAAAGTAGAATRGAAATCAACAGATACACTAAATCCAAATTTTAGTAGTGTTTAGACCATGCAAGAACATAGTCATGTACCTGATTTTATGGATCTATGCAGTATGCAGTTTGGTCACTAGTTCATTGACTTTTTATTCATCTAGGACCCAAGGTAGCCTACAAGGAAGGCTGAATTCTCCAGTCTCAGAACAAAATCCTTTTTTTAATTCACTTCAGCCAGGTGCTCTCTCTTCTGTAATTGAAAGTCTTTCCCTGCAAAAATAAGCTATATATTACCATACATACCATAAGCTATATATTACCAGCATACATTTTCTCTCCATGGCATTACACTGTCACAGGCAATGATGTGGTGAGRAAGAGAGAGCTCTGGCACACGGAGCACATTGCAGGAGGCGTGTGATAAACATCTCATAGAATTACACAGGTCTGAAAAATATCCAGATGGGTAAGAGACATTCAAGAAAGCACAGCAAAGCAGGCTAACAGCATCAGCTAATTTCTGGTGTAGGCATGATCAGTTTAATAAAGACACATAAAAGCTAGCAGGATAACATGGGTTTGTTATTAAGAGCCTGCCAACCACAATGTGCTTRCAAAGCAGAAGTGTGGTGGCCTTTGTTCATTTATTTTATTGTGTTGTGAAGTACTCGGTCAACTCCCATGCTGGCAAAGGTGGATTGTTGGAAATTTGAAGTACAGATAGTGCAAATGAATGGGGAAGTGTGGTTGTCAAGACCTYCTAAAGAGGACATCCCTTAAAGATATTAAAATGCTTTTTTTAGGAGAGAGGCACCATAAAGGGAATAGAAAAGAAGGCAAAGCAATGAGAGAAACAGGCCTGCGTGGAAATATCCTAGCTAACGGAAATAAAAAAACCACAGAGGGAACCCAGGAAAAACACAAGATTCAATCAAAACTACACACAAGTACTTCTTAAGGAAAGTAGAAGTAGGTTATAGAACCTACTTAATGATGCCAGAGAAAAGGTTTGCTTGTACTGCTCAAAAAGAAGAGTGACTTTAAAGAGGATGTGGCTTGACAGGGAGACACAATACTGRTAATCATTACTGTAAAGGACATACATTGGGTCAACATTTTCTTCTGCAGGTTTGCTTATTGCAGGGATTTAAGAATGAAAGTAATGGAGTGCAGAGCAGTTACTGGCAGGGATGGCTGGAAGAAAAGGTGCCCCTGTACCCCAGCAAAGCACACCAGGCCAGTGATGCCAGAGGCATCAGTAGGAAATCTAAAGCCCAAATGAGAGAGTAAGAATTGCCTATTTCTTGTCTTTTATATTCCAATCCCTTCATTTAATAGACTGTTTAGTTAAGGCAATGTCAGACACAGATTCTAGGATTCCTTCTGCAGTTATCCAGTCCCATACTGAAGTTTGGGGTCTCCAGACTGCAATTTGTGCTCTGTATTGCTTCAAGCATGAAATCAACTTTCCCTATAAGGGGATATTGTTCATCTGAAAAACCTGCGTCAATAGGAATAGTTATTAATGTTCTTTTTTTCCCCCTTGAATTTGATTCTTCATTCTAATTTCTAGGACTGCAGATAGCAGTTCCTTAAAATGGCTGATCCCAAATTTTGTATATGAACATTGAACTTTCTCAGTGCTTCTACCCACTTTTAATATGCTAATAATAAATTCACCATGAGAAGTCTTTTAGAGTTCTTTGAAAAATAAAGTTGCACGACCCTGACCAGCAATTTTCTGGAAAAGATAAGCAGAGACCMAAAAAAGAAAAGAGGTAACAAAATCAATCAAGTGCACTATTTGAGGAACAAAAACTTGAAAACCCATAGCCCTAAATTGGATAGGTGGCTGGGGGACATGGAGAAGGAAAGATGGTGTTGTACAGCATATTTTCCTCTCATCTTTCCTGAAAAAGAGGTGATCTAAAGCTATTTAGAAAGTTTCTTACCTGCTTTGCTTGGAAGTTTCCACATGTATTGGAAAGTCAAAAGCTGGGCTCATCATTAATATATTTTGAACTAGTAACCCCTAAAAGCTTTTCAATTGGATGGTCATGACATCCACTAAACCTGATTTTTAATACCTGTGATCTWTAGCAGTAGCCACAAAAACTTACATCCGAGAGCACAGGGAGATGCCAAATAGTTCTTATTGTTCCTGGAGTGGCATTCATGAACAGTTTAACTTTCTGAAAACATTATTATGATTTATAAGATTCAACAACACTGACACCTACTGAACAAAAAACACTGAAGCCCTGGTACAGCATAACATGTGCTCACATATAGGAGAACATTACTTGGCTGCAGTTCAAACTTAGTTTAAGTATTTATGCTCTTGTTCCCCTTCGGTTTATCATTTACAGTTCTGACACATCCTCGGAGGTTGCTCTTTGGGTGGTTGTTTTTTATTTTGCTGGCTAAGATACTAGTCTGTTTGAACTYTTTATTTTGAAGAATCAGAAACAAACATGAAAGAAGACACTGACAACTCTACAGCCTTCAGCTGCAGGTTAGATCATTCAGTGTCTCATGCCTACAGCTTCAGCATCTGTGATGGTAATATGTGGTGATGACCTATGTCTGTGGCGAGAGGTTTGTGGACTTTCATGCCTTTAGAAATTTTTTCTCTGTGAAATAAGGGTCCATTTAGGCTCTGCCTTTGATTGTGTTTCAACAATAAACAGTGGCCTCTCCCATCCCTATCTGCTGGGTTGCCTAGAAACACATTGCTGGAGCAGAATTTGAGTAATCGAGWCTGTTGCCTGCTTTTGCAGGCAGACATGTCATAATCACTCTCATAAATGTACCAGGATCCATCTAACAAACCAGCAGATGTCTTGCCTTTACTATTTGGTGGGGAAGGCTTGCTCCATGATCCCCCATTCCCACACACCATGCTRGCACATCACATCTTTCTCTTTGATCACACTGGTGCTCCAGCCTGAGTAACTCTTTCAAACATGAGCCACCAATATTCCAGGTGACTTAGGAGACATAATATTAAYATACAGCTGCATCAAGATTTGTTTTTCTGCTACAACTGTCCCCTTTTCCTGTTCTGGCAGACCGTGGGACTGTATTAGACTTTCCTATCATGCTATGGATCACAGGCATCATCTATCCATTTTAATGTTGTCACCTCTAGCTGATGAGCCCCAGTCTAGAGACAAAAGTCTTATCCAGTCCCAAGTGCTCAAGGTCTTCCACACTGCACTACTAAATCTCACCCCCTCTCTTTACTCCCCCAGACTGTCAAGGCCATTCAGCTTTTCCATATCCAAATTTTGTGGCTTTAATGGCATACCTCAAACTTTATTAATCAAGGCCCTAGTGGAAATATTAAAATGTATCTGATTCAAGACATGTTATTTATTAAAAGGGAAGTGCTGGAGCTGGAGAAAGTTTAATCCTCACCATCATTGCTTTCCTTTCCATAAGCTCTTTACATGCCATATGGTTCTTGGAGTAATCACACCTTTCCAAACGGTTTTTTTCTCCAACAAATGGAGAGTAACAAACATTTTTTGATGTCCAAGAGATTAGATCTATGACACTTTTTTCAGCTTATCTTCCAGACATCTTAACAGAAATGYCAGAAAAATCAACTCAAGCTGACTTCCCTCTATCCCCCTTTTCCTACTGAATTTTGTTCTATACTTGGTTTCAAAGATTTCCAGACTCAGTTGAAAAGTCTTGCCTATATTTGAGGACAGGACAGGATGAATGGTTTTTCCGATTCCTTTTAACTATTTTAAAAGGAGATATTACACTCTTGTATAACTATAACCTTGCTCTTGCACTTTTCCTTTAGTGTCACAGAGAAAATGTTGAGACCAGAATTGTTGTCTTTTGCCCATATACCTGAACATTACCCTTCTTTAAAAATACAGCAGTGCATTTGGGAAGGAAAGGAAAAGTACCTTTGATTTTTTTTTTTTATTTTATATAAGTCTGTGTCATCCCAGTATTTTGCAAGGGAAATATGGGCTATGTCTTTCACACTTCTTTTATATTTTTAAGTGGTTGAAGAATGCTTCCCAATTTTTATCCTGAACAAGCTCCGCTTGGGCTCATCAATTCTCAAGCCAGTACTGTATTTTTTTCATTGATCTACAACTTTTTGCATTGCTTATAAATTTTCTGCACTTCCAAGATATCCCCTCTGAAGCGTTTGTTCATCCAGTGAAATCTGGAAATCTTTTCAAAAATTGTTTACCTTCTGGTCAAGAAACAATTTCCATCTTATACATTTTTGTCTCTTYGCTTTGAAATTCCCAGCCTCTTAAAGGCTCATTTAATATTTTTTTTATCTTTCAAGAGGAAACACTAGACAACTTTAGCCATTGGTTTGGTCATTTCTTCAGTAATTTTTAAGCACAGTAACTTGGGTTAAAGCTGTTTTCCATATGCAGCTTGATCTGTAGGCTTTTGCACATTCTAATGCTTTTTTTCCCCCCCCATTGCGGATACAGGTGCCTGTAATCACTGACTCACAGAATAATTTAGGTTGGAAAAAGTCTCTAAGAATCATCAAATCCAACCTCCCTCTGCCAAGTCCACCATGAAACTATGTCCCTAAGTGCTGTATCTACACATCTTTTAAATACCYCCTGGGACTGTGTCTCAACCACTTTCCTGGGCAGCTTTTCAATGCTTCTCTAGCAAGTTGTCTCCAAGGCCAGCTCTCCTTATGTTTGTCTCTTGGCTCTTTAATTCATTAATAGGACATCAAAATTACCTTTTTTATTTCCTTCTAAGACCTGACAGAAAATTTTTTAGCTTCAAACAGACTGATTAGAGAAAAGTAGAAAATTATGTCTTAGCTGTAGAGTTAAATTGAATTGAGGTGTAATGTGTTTCTTTGCCCAAGTCTCTGCCCAAACAGAAAAGATCCTTTCATTCCATGGTCTAGAATTTTTTTATTTTCATGGCATTGTTTTGTATTGGTTAAAACTCTGTAGGTGCTCTGTAGAGAGACTTTGCCTCTAAAACCAAAACTCTGACGTTTCTAGATCTACACAGACAGGAATAACTTTATACAACATCTCAAAACCTTTTCATCTGGAGTTATCAAACAAACCTTTCTAAAATCTTTCTATGTCGTTCACCCACTGCACAGCAATAAATCTTGCAATTTAAGGAGGTCCAGAGGTGCTCGTGCATCTTCTAAATTTATTCTTTCAGAACATTTAGTCTGTCCTGTACAGTCTCTGCACWTTTATGCCGTTGCTATGACACATACACTAACTACATTCAAATTGAGAAAAGCCTGCTTGTTCAGAATTACCATAATTACATATCTTGCAAGGATAAATTTGAGGAGAAAACATCCTCCAGTGTTACCCAGGATTTTAAAATTGGAAGATGTTGCTGAGGGCACAGAAGAAGTGCACTAGTGCAATCTCCAGTCAGCTTTTGCAGCAAGAAAGGTCTTTGTACCAACTTATAGATAAGTACAAGAAGAAGCAAAAGCGTTGTATAGAGATTATGAAAAAAACTAGCATTTTTGTTCCTCATTTAACAGAGTGGAACAAAATCTTTCTGCTCTTGTGGTTCTTTGTATAGTCTTAAGGTTATTACTATTGACCTTGATAAGAACAGTTTTTAGGAGGCATTCGCTGAGTTTTTCAACTCAAAATAAGAACTGTCTTTCTAGCCCGCAAGATAAATGCAATTTAAAAAAAAAAAAGTCAAACCTACAATAAGGAGCTATCAAATTATCAGTTCAGTGTCTCATCTTGGAATTTTGAACAGTTGTGTAACTGTATGTAACCGTTCTTTTAACTTCCATTTTGAGTTTTTATATCATCTTTCACTGATATTTCAACTTCCTGCCATTTTCATGTCTTGGGAGATGTGCTTTCAACTATGAAGACTACAGTTTTACACTTAAGAGACTAAATAAAGAAAACAGTGATGATATGAGAGTTCCCATTTCATAAAAGGAAAATATATATCACCATTATAAACAGGCCTATGAACAGCAAATGAGCAGAGTACAAAATGACTGCTGCTGACTCCTGTCATCTGCTAATAYCCAAAACAAAGCTATAATAGTCCCACAGCCAAATAATCTCGTGGTTGGTTTTGAGATTTGATTTAAAGTGTTAAACCAGGGACTAAAACAAACTTTGAAGGAAGACGAATTATTTCCTTAACTCTCCACTATACCTGAGAGATATATGTAATCCAATATGATGTCTAATACATTAAAAAATTGAAAAGTGCAAGCAAAAACAAATTATATGCTTTTGGGTCCAGACACTGAATTACTGCACACCTACAATAAATAAAAATATACCAAGGTCAAGCAATCTCTGTTGTTGTTCTAGCATCTTTCATAAAGTGCTTTGCAAACATACATATTTTACATCAGGTAAATAATACAGACATCTAAAAATATTACTAAATTGATGGGTGATAAACACAAACACATATTGCATTATAAAGGACAACTCAGAGAGACATGGTCAGTTAAAAAAGAGAAATTCCAATTTGTCCCAGAAATACAATAGAATCACAGAATGGTTTGGGTTGGCAGGGTCCTTAGAGATCAACCAATTCCAATCCCCTGCCATGAGCAGGGACATCTTTCACTAGATCAGGTTGCTCAGAGCCCCATCCAACCTGGTCTTGAACATTTCCAAGATGGGGCATCCACAGCTGCTTCTGGCAGCATGTTCCAGGGCCTCACAACTCTCAACAAAGAATTTCTTCCCAACATCTGACATAAATCTGTCCTTTTTCAGTCTGAAGCCATTCCCCCTTGTCTATCACTCCGTATCCTTATAAAAAGTCCCTCTCCAGCTCTCCCTGTATGTACKGGGAGACTGCTCTAAAGCCTTCYCTTCTCTAGGTTAAACTCACTCACCCTGTCTGCATAGGAGAGGGGSTCCAGCCCTYTGGCCATCTTTGTAGCCTYCYTCTAGACTCCYTCCAGCAGGTCCATATCCTTCTTTTGGGACCCTGCAGTGCTCCAGGTGGGAGTACAAAAGTGTCGAGCAGTGCCAGTCCCAATACTGACCCCTTAGGAACCCCCCTTGTCACTGGTCTCCACATGGACMTCAAGCCACAACCCACTGGGTGTGACCATCCAGGCAATTCCTCTCCCATTGAGTGGTCAGCCCATCAAATCCACACTCTTCAGCTCACAGACAAGGATGCCATGTGGGGCAGTATGGAATATTTTGTTAAGTCCAGGCAGATGATATCTGGTGCTTTTCCCTCATCCACCAGGAAAGTCTGCATCCTATCACTTGGTAGAGAGTAGGGATAGACAGATCAAGAGTTTCCTTTCAATCTTGTCACCTACACTTTTATGGCCTACTTCTTTCTTTATTGGACAAAGATTGYGTATAAACACCAGAAAATGTGGATGTCTGGAAAGATTTTGAACACTCAGGWACTGGAGCATAAACAACCTCTTAACTAGTGCACAAAGGAACTCTTCTCACCAGCAAGTCATTTTGTAAGCACCCAAATCCTGCCTCTCACGGGGAAACATCTGGTTCCAAAAAGAGGATAATTTCTTCTTCCTCCAGTTAAAGCTCRCACACCTGAGGAAACAAAACAAACAGTGAACACAGATGGCACCTCACAWTTCACTCTTGGGAAAGTGTGAGGCTGTGAGGATTATAGTGTTATGCCCACCTACCTGTGCTGCTTTCTTTGGCCAAAAATGAGCAGGATATCCAGCAGCAGAAATCCAAATCGAAGATGATAAACTTTTGTGCTGACAGTGGCTGGTACGTTTCCYACTGACACAGGACTGCCTTCTTCAGGTTGGCCACAAAGCTCTACAGAACAGCAAATGTGGTGAAAATAGTCCTGATTAAGTCTTTTAAAGCTTATCTGCCCTTTTTTGTTTTTGAACCTCTGACCTTTATAGTTTTTCCCTCTGCTCTGGTACCATCTGTATCCATTTGTTGTGACACTGCCAAAATAACAGTATTTGGCAGTTTTCACCTGATTAAAATGTATGTGTGTAGGAGAACGAAATTTGGGGGTTTAAACTCAAAAGAAAAATAAATTCAATATGCAGCTGAATTCTTGAATTATTAAAAGATAATTGTCACAAAATTTTAGAACTTTTTCAAGTGCTCCCTCCACCTCTTTTTTACATGACCTGAATATGACCCAAACTTGCAAAGCAATGTTTATCTTTCCAAGACTACAGTTATTATGCAGACTTCAACTCACTAAGAGAAATTGTTTAATATTCATTTTTATGCATAACAACACAACTCCCACATAGTATTTTTGCTAGTCTCATCTAGTGTGATAGAAAAATATGATTTATCAATATTCAGTGATTCTTCCCATTGAGCTGTAAATTCTTATTTCTTTTCCATGTGGGTTCTTCACAAAAAAACCCCCTACATATAAAACCATCTTTAAAATACCTGTATTCCATCTTAAAAGTTGTGATTTTACATTCTACCTGGCAATCCTTTCTGAAGTATGTATCTATTTTGSTATTTTTTATTTTTCTTTTAAAATTAATTTAGGGTACAGATAGAAATCAGAAACCAGACTAATTTCCATGAAAATCATAAAAAATTGCCACTGATTTCAACGGACCCCAGATTTCATCCATGAGTCAAAGTCCTTTGGAAGCAGTTCTCTGTCTGACAGAGGGGAACTGCTGAATTTGGTGGGTTTCAGTGAGGCTGCCATGGTCTATCTATCTACCCAAAAACATTGATACCATTTCATCTGATGTTTATCTAATTCCCTTACTCTAGAATTTCTTTCTCTCCTGGAGAACTTTCCCTTCCTTGCCCACATGAGAAAAAGCAATTCCTTCTCATCAGGAATGCTATACATATCCCTTAATATTCTTCTTCAATTTCTTCTTCCATAGAGCATCTAATCAGATTTGTGGCACAAAAGGGTCACCTTAGTTCTTATTATACTAGGAAAGGTTAGAGATGTATCCTCAAAACTGACTCCTGTGTAATTAGAAAAAGAAACAGAGGAAAACAAAGAAACCAATGATAACCAAAGGGACAAGGCATAAAAGAGCCAAGATGCATACCAAGCATTATGCCCACCCAGAAAAACACTTCTGTTCACATTTGAAGGCAGAAGCTGGAGTAAAATAGCCCTGCAAGTGTGCCCAAACATATTTTACAAGTCCCAAACATCTACAGCACAAGATCTTCCCAACCATTTGTAGAAGATGTGCAGCACTTGCTTGTTCAAAACAACGATATTTTGGAAGTAAATGTAAAATCAATTCACCTTTGTAACGGGTGAATTTGTAAATGAGATTATCAGAACTGCCTATTAAAATGTGGTCTGCAATAAAAAGATACTGCATAATCTCCTGTCAGGAAGATAGAAATGCWGTATGAAGGCTGTCATTTGGCAGTTTGCTGACACTGCTCTCTTTTTCCCAACTTGTTCACTACATCAGGCAAACATTTTCCAAAATGACTACAATATTATTGTCAATTCCTCCAGTTTTTCTTGAATTTCTTTCATGGCAACAGATATTACCATACAAAAAGTAAAACTACCAATCATACCAACTTAAACATGTCACATAAAACTTAGCTGACAGAAAGAGTAATAAAAATGGAGAGGAGATGAAGCAGGGCAAAATAAACCACTAGGAGGAAGAAGGATCCCCGAGAGAAAGATTCACAGCATGATCCCACAAGTTATCCCTGTATCCTCACAGAAAACAACAATGATCAAGGCTACATGCAGAATCAGATTAAAATATTTACATGGGTCTAACACATACTTCTGTTAATTTTCTGTGAAGGCAATCAGATGACTGAGTCATAAGAGCTGTATCATATGGTTTTAGAGTGAATAACCAGCAGCTGATATCTAAACCGGTGACTGCATTTTTTATGTAGGTTCTGTCCACTCACAGCATTTCTAATCCTGCTGAATTAGGGGATTACAGGGACCACAGCACTCCTGCAAAAAGGGTTCTGGAGGATTCAGCACAGTGGCAATATTGGGTCCCAAACTGTCCTCTAATTGAATGCTTGAGTTTCGCTCTCTTTTTCATGTATCATTTTCTCCTTGGCCTTCAGTGCACGTTTCTCCTCAAGGTGCACAAAAGCCCCACACTCATCAGCTTCCATAAGGCTTCCAGGACTTTCTGTGCCAGTTTTACCCACAGCAGAGGTGGCTGARCAGCAGATATTTGCAGCTTAACCAAGCTGAAAATTCTGCCCATGAGAGAGGACATTTCCAGCTGCCTCCAACCATGGCAAATGTCCTGGAGGAGGCAAGCTATCAGAATGCAAAATACCCCATATATGCAGGGAAGATACTAATTTTCTCTCTATTGCCACACTGAGGACCCTAAAAAATTATCATGTAGCAATCAAGCCACCTGCCCCCAAGATAACAGGCATATAATGCAACATAATGTTGGGTAGTACAAGGCCTCTAAATTTCCTTAATGACTTTTTTTTGTTTCTTTCTTTCTTAATCCCCAAGAACTTGAAACATATTAAATTTCAAAAAAGTAAGAAAAAGAGAACAGAAACTGGTAATGTGCTCAGGGTGGAAAGAAGGCTGGGTAATATATTCATTCTAATTGTATTAACCTTCCCCCATAATGAGAGGGGGGAAAGCCTGCCATCTGTTTAAGTCATTAGTCAGTTCCATAATTAAAGGATTAGGATTAGCTCTAACAATTTCATTACTTTTCCTAGGAAACTGAACATCTGACTATTTAAAACTAGTCTAATGCCATTGAAAAGTGCTATTGATTAGTTTTGTCTTTCTTATCGTTTGGGAGGTYGCCATCAACCCAATTCAGTGCARTTGATTTATGCCAGGCACATTTCTTAGAGTKGARCATCGTGCCAAATACATAAGGRAAAGATTTTTYTCAATCTGATATAAATAAAAGTATYTCATCAGCATAAAGTAATAGYCTAACCTCACACRTTCCTGCTCTCATACACTGCAGTTTCTGATGAACCCTAATTTGTATTTCCAAAAATTCAAGAACAGTGATAAATAAAAAGAGTGAAAGGGATGCCCTGTTCTTTTGCATAGCATTTAAGAATTAAAGAATTAACCTCCTTTTATGTCAATGTGATTGTGGACTATAACAAAGCAACAAAATCAAGGTGAGARATGATTGCACAAGCCAAATCTGCTTAAAGGGCCAAATCAACCTAATCTTGTCAAATGCCTTTTCTTCATCACACAACACTGCAGCAGGGATTTATCTGAGGATCTAYAGACACTCATTAATTCCATCAGTAATCTTGTACTATCAATGCCCCATCATTATTTATTAAATTCATCTAATTAGGATGGCAGATAGCATCTATTATTTTATTTCATCTTGTACCCAACATTTCAATGRGATATTTAGGTTGGCAGAACCTAAAGTGTTGTTGCAGATCTTTGCCTGCTTCAAACACAACTGAGTAAGAGCCTCAGGAGAGCAGTCTCCTTCAATATGAGCAGTTACTCACAAGGTCTGAGGGCTAACATTTATATAAAAAGCACTTCTGGGTTCTGGTATCTTTTTTAATGTCTTTTTTTATTCAAATTTTTCATCTTATTTCTTAGTAGAGCAGGTGAAGAATCCTGAGGTTACCTCCTGCTACCCACTGCTGATGCCCCACACCATCTACAAGGTGTGTTTGGTGTCATTGAGCACATCCATGAAAAATCCAGGGAATAGGAAAGTAACAACGCTGATATTTGCCTACAGTAACAGCAAGTAATTCTTGGTAGCAAAGCTTAAAACCAACAGTGAGTAGTTCTGGAAGAATCTCAAAATACTCAAAGATAAAGTAGCAAGTGAAGCTCAGGATTCTTAAAAGAAAAGTAAGGTTATTGAGATAAAAAAAAAATCTACCTTATCTATATGTAAATAATGAAAAGGTTCGCATTAGTTATGAACAGAAATTCAGAAATGCCAGCAGAGTGGTCTAAGGCAGCACAAGGAAACCAAATATCAGCATTGTCTGTAAAAGCATTTTGTCATTTCCCTGAGTCACCACATGTTCTTCCCCACATGATGTTGCCATGATCAGACCATGTCCAACAAAAAGTCTGGGAGAAACTAAAACAGCATAGAGAGAAGGAGGACAGAGAAAGACGTGAAATTGGTTCAGCTGGAAAGGAATATGCATAGATTAAACTTTAGCATGGAAAAGACAGGTTT
Organism: Malurus melanocephalus; assembly: GCF_030028575.1. Classification (NCBI taxonomy): domain Eukaryota; kingdom Metazoa; phylum Chordata; class Aves; order Passeriformes; family Maluridae; genus Malurus; species Malurus melanocephalus. The sequence continues at coordinate 685,834 of NW_026623268.1, forward strand.
GTTTGAGGGAATGTGACAGAGGACAAGAGAAAACCTGGTACTGACTGTTGTCTAAAAAGGTGTATAAGGAACAATCATTCTTCTCAATACACAAGTTTTCTGAAGATTGGCAAGATACCAGTTTTGAACAAAGGAATTGTTTAATTTTGGGGGACAATGTGTTAATGTATGGTAGAACTCAAAGCAGAAAGACACTGGGGTGGGTAAATAAATTTTTAGAAACTGGACAAGCTCAAAAAGGCTAAGTGACTATTAAGTGTCTATTTAGATGCTATTTCTAATGCAGATTCTGGTTTAGAGTCCTTACCTCCCTGTTTGTCAGCAGCTGGGACAAAACAACAAGGAAAATAGGCATTCATAATTTTTAAGGGTGTAAATGGCTAGCCTTGTTTAATCTTGATTATCAGGATTTGGATGTTTGAATGCCCGCTTTTATCTAAAACCATAGTAATATTTTTCTCCCTCTGCTGACCACACAACATGCATAGTTTAGACTCGATATCCAAAGCAGATATCACATCTTAAACAGATTTTTTTTAATTAGATTCTTCATCAGCTTTAATGGGAGCTTAAACACTTCTTTAAAACCTGGACACCGACAGCTACTATCATATATGAACTGAATTCAAACCCTTGTAGAGCATTTATCCAACTAAATGTGTTTACAGTCAAACACAAGGCAGGCAGCATGAACACCATTTGTAGTCAATGGAGAAAGAAACAGTACTTGTAGAGGSCCCTCATTTTAACTTCATGCATGAACAAATTCAATCAGACAGACCGTGTCCTAAAGCTCCCAGTTCCCCACTCCCCGGGATGGAGGGAGCAGGGTGGGGAGTTCAGATGAAGATGAAACYTCATGCTGTGAAGTTTAAACACTATGTCAGGCCAATATTACCTTCAGTTATGTTTACACAATTCAAACAGGCAAAAAAAGCTCCAAATCYTTGCCAAGAATAAGATATATATTACACCTGTAACATGGCATGTCCCATATCAATGCATAAATGTGCAGATAACATACCAGCTCCTGCAGTTGGGATTATTGTTCCTATTTCACCAGGAAATGGAAACAAAACTCAATGTGATTCTAACATTAGTTTGCTATAAATTCCTGGTCTTTAAGCTAATGGTAAAATAATGTTCCTCTCATTAGTTTAATGATCATATCATGCTTAATAGAAGCATTCCCCCCTCTTTTTTGCCTCTTTCATTAACTCAGTCGAATAGTTGCAGACAATTYGCTTTCACTGTGAAGCTGTCAATCTTCCTCTTGTATGTAACATGTCAGTCTGTTATASCACAGAATTAATGCAAGGCATTTATCAGACTAAGACCTCTTTTCATTTACTCACTCAAAAATTATTTTGAACTATCTATAATGGTGCATGTTAATGGAGCACATTTTGAGAAGCAAACATTTAGATCATTTACAGATTCTCTTTCTTAACTGTGATATGTGCTTCCTTGTCAGTGTTTGACTTAGAATAAACTGGCTGACACTTGGAAAAAAAAGGAGAGGAAGCTGAAACTGATGCAGAGAAAGGTCCCTCAGCTCATACTGAGCTGTCTGTTCCCATGAGGCACCCAGAAAAAAAAAGACTTTTACTTATGGCAGCATGCAGCATTATAAAGCAACAGAAAAGTTTCCTCCTCTCATAATGATGCAGACTCTTCTTTGGAGCATGAAAAATGCAAATAAAATAGCTATTTTTATATGCTAGGTTATAGAAAAGGACACCACCAATTTCACTGAAGGGATAAGGGAAAAGAAGCAGTAACAAARCACATGTCCAAGAGCTGCCATGTGAGACCCATGAGATGCTTAAGACCCAGATGTATTTGGCTTGACTAGAAATTTGGAGGCACTTTATTCTAGGCACATGAGCTATTCAGCCTTTCTGCTGGGATCTCCTACACTCAATAGTGTCACATCATCTAAGGTGACACCTGCTTGCTGCTAAAGGACAGYCCTGCATTTCCATTGACACTCTGAGTTTGCATTTCAGGCCCTCAGCTGTCTCTCACACCTTTCTCTCTCTTGCTTATGTTTATCCCAACTTCTTCAGAGTTCACACTGCTTTAAAAGGGCAAAAATTTATCTTTGTCCACAGTCCTGCCTCTGGTCGGTCGCAACAAAGCTGCTGTTCTTTTCTTCAGTTCTTGACAAAAAGGGACTTTATCGAATGAAAACCAGCAGCTGGTAAAAAAAAAACCAAAAAAACATTGCCTTCGCCTCAGTGAAATTTAAGGGGTTGCTGTGCTTTGCCTCTTTGCTCTTCTCAGAGGCTGGCATTCCCACACAAATCTGTTTGCTTCTTCTGTTTCCGTGAAGGTTTACATTGAGACRATCCTATTTTAACTTTCCCCACTGGAGGTTTTTCACATTTAATGTACAAGAAATGCTTGTAAGTGTCCAAACCTCAAGCAACCAATTCCAAGATACTGTATCAAACACTGTGTTCAGTCAACCTGTAAGTAATTTTGTTACACTTTGGCTTTATAAAGTGAGGTACTTACGAATTACTTCTTCAAAAGTGTTTTTTTCAGAACTAAAACACAGTATGAAGGAAACTGAGAAACAAAAGCTTTGTAATTCTGGACTGTGACTTCAGTGGYTGTCAAGCTTTTGAAACAAGAGGCACTCTTCATCCCTAAAATACATGATGCTAAGGGCCAAAACAATACTTTTCAAGGCTGTAGAGTATGGAAAGAAAGATATTAAATGGAGTAAATAACTCAAACTRCAGCTGCTGTGTCGCTTGCATTGGGAAAAGGAGTGGGGTGGGAGATTGCCATGACCTGAGTCTGGCTCACTGATAACAACATCAAAGTGTGCTGAGAAGGATTCCACAGAAATGGGAATAAAAGGCCATTTGGCTGGTGCTGCCATCAAGCTATTAGGTATCTCTGATGCTCCAGGGGAAAAGGTCCAGGCAATAATCTAGTTAGTCATCCACCAAGAAACCTCGTGCACTTATGAAATGAGCAAATGACCMGGTGCCCTGTTCAGTGCTTGTGAGCCTGCTGTCACCTCTGTCATTTCCTGGAGCACAGGCGGGCTTTCAGCTTCCCTCACATGGGCAGTAACGGGGTTTTCTATGGCTGGGATCAGTGATTTTGTTACAGAYGTTTTTTGCCCTAAAAGCACACAAGCAAACCACCAGCAAGCCCCAAACATTCTGACTGAAGGGAGGTCAGAAACAACGACCAACAGCTACCAATAACTTTTACCATATGAAATGCACTTCAAGAACCAAATAGCAAGATCTACCTCTCCCCTTGCAAATATTGGGCTCTTCCCATTTCTGCAAACAGCAATATCTACCTCTCCCCTTGCAAATATTGGGCTCTTCCCATTTCCCCAAACAGCAATATCTACCTCTCCCCTTGCAAATATTGGGCTCTTCCCATTTCCGCAAACAGCATACACATATTCACACTGCTCTGTCTTTGTGTAGCTGAGAACAGATCAGGCCATTCTCTCAAACACTGTTTCAAMCAAGCTGATTCTGAAATTTTCATGGGGCATCCAAGGACAAAGAAGGGGGGAATTTATTATAAAATACTGCCCTGCAGAGCTGAAGAGCCCTTTAGGGATATACCTGCCACTCATCCCTGATACAGAGCTCTGATGGCTACAGCAGGATCTCACAGCCTCTGTGACCAGCTAACCTTGCCCTTGCTCTTCCATCCAGATCTCAGCCATTCCTTTCCGTCCCCGCTGTTGTAAGAACACGAGTGTTTTGCATGGAAGCGATTCACTTCCCAATTTTTTGGTTTTGCCTTGATGCACCAGTGTCACTCACRTGGTTTCCAGCAGGGTCTGGATGACCTACTCCCTGGTCTTTAAACTGGTATCTCTCATTTCTCTCTCTCCTCCCTTTTGCCAGACTTTGAGACCAGCATAGGATTTCCACTGGAATCCACAAAATTTTCATTATCTCATGATACTGTGGGGCCCAGCAGACCTCAGCTCTGGTTTTGCTCTGCWACATGTGCAGTTCTCTCCACCCACAGCAGGAAGARCAGAGAGACCCCAGCCAAATCATGRCCCCCTTCTGCCTCCACCCCAAACCAGGGAGGCCCCAAACAAGGATCCCACTCCCACAGAGGACCTCCCTGAACCAGACCCCTACAATGCAGTAGATCAGAGGGAGCTCTCCAAGCCTGATTTTATCCCATTTAAYGCCACCTTAAATACCCATGAGCTTATTTCCTGTGTGCAGCCCRAAAATGCAGTGAATTAATAAGTGATGYAAGTGATGGTGACTATTTACATCCTCATATTTGCAATTATTTTTTCAAATGGGYTTATATTTWTGATATATATTTTCTCAAATGTGTATAGTGTAGCATGTGCCCATCCARGGCTYAAATAATAAAAGCACAAAAAGGAAAAGAAAAGCATAAAAAATGAAAAGAAAAGCTTAAAAAAGAAAAGAAAAACACAGATTGCTGTGGTGCTGTAAGTCATCAGCCACAGAAGAAAGAACTTTCCAGCGGACAAGCATTTTATGAAATCTCTGGTTATTTCAGACAYACAGCTGCAAATGGAACACACAGCAGGTCCTGCGTGGTTCCCCACACCGCACTCAAGACCAAACAAAACCTGGCATGAGTGCAATCCACACTGCTCCAGGCACTGCTATTCAAAGGTGAAGAATACCAGTTCAAAGGCTGCAACCTTTTAAATACCACCTTTTTTTTTTTTTTTCTTTCTTGCATGTACCCCTGTTTTTTTCTAGTTTGCCTTTTACACCTTTATTCACCCAGCTGCCTCTCTTCCTGAAGCATATCCCATTTGGCTTTTCTCAAACGACTGCACATAAATATATTTACTTGAGCAAGTCAGCACGAGTAAATGTCATTGTCTGTYAMGGCTCACCGTTTCTCTTTCTTTCCAAAGRAGACAATGCAGTGCAATGAGAAAGGTCACAGGGCTGGACAGAATTGTGCTGCACTCTCTAGGTTTTCCTTTCAGGCTGAGATGGACAATAAATGCACGCCTGCTCCTGGTGYGAGGAGTCAGTAGAAGATCAGTGAAGGAGGACTCTGTATGTGAACAGCTTTCAAACTCACAGTGCCAGTTCCCAAAGCAGCTGAACTCTGACAAGCCCTGTCAGAGAAACCAGCGCTGAATTAAGAGGCACGTTGGATGCCTGCATTTCCACAAGGTTTCTCKTAAGAAAGCAGATGCTGAAGCCATTTGGGAGAACTTGTTCCTGGATTCATACTGATTTGTTCCACTACAARTTAATGTTACTCAGGTATTATTGAGAAAAAAAGCTGAGGATGAATCAAAGAAACTGCTTTTCATCACAGTGCCAGAGCAATACTGCCTGGAGCACAGCAGACATGAAAGTGCACAATATTCTTAGTGAGATACTAAAAGGGGGTCCTGTATGTTTCTAGTGTTTTCTCTTCCTTTTATGTGKGTGTAACTCTCCTGAAAGCTTGAGGAAGAATGGTTATTTCCCCAAAGACACACACACAGTCTGCAAAACATTACAGMAAATTTGTGACCCTTCTGCTCAGAGCTGCCCTCCTGGAGCAGAAGGCACTGAGTGTACTGATCCTGTGGGTTTTGCTTTAGGGCACAGCTGTGGTCTTGCACACACAGAGGTCCTCTGCACATTAACCTGAGCTTTAACCACTGCCATGAGTGATGAGACAAATCAGGAATAGTGTGGTGGCACTTCACTGTCGATAAAGGGTTAGAGTGGGAAGCTCAGCTTCTGGCAATGTATAAAAGGGGAATTTCCAAGAGAGCACCAAMGAGAAACAATGTTTACAATATGCTTTTTCCTAAGCACAAAAGTGATTGCTCACTCCTTCTAAATATGTGTTTTCTTATTTCCAGTAAGGCTTAGGAATTATGGAGTCACACGTTATTGCTTAAAACAAGGTTGAAGGACCTTCTGATTTTCTTTTCAGAAGCAGTCCTTTTATTCTATCCCCTCTCCAGTTGAAATGGTGTTACCAGCCTGTGACCAGTATGCAGTTCTGGCTTCCTGCTGATGCCAGACAACCACATTAAACTGACTGTGCTCACACCCAGTGCCATCAGACTGCTGTGTTTCCCCCACATGTGCTGCTAAAGAGTGAACTCATAGTGCAGCTCTGCCCAGGAGATGGACTGAGAGGCAGGAATTGCACACCTGCCAGCTAAAGAAAAATGGGCTTTTCAGCCCCCTCGATACTTCAAAGAAAAGCAGGAGGTTTCAAGGTCTGCAACACTGAATGTTTGCCATTTGATGGAAAAAGGGTTAAGATATGTTCAGTAGTTCAATTCACAGTTGTTATCAAGCACCAAAAGCACTAAAATGCCTGAAAATATTATTCGCAAGAAATCTTGCATACTTGATTTGAAAGCAGTGTATTGCATCACCTATATAAAGGTTTGTATTTCCTTCCTGAAATCTATGCCATGCCTAGCATATTCCAGCAGGAGGTTTTCTGTATGGAGCAGCTGGATTTGGGAAGGAGAAGTCAGACAGGAGAGACAGGAMTTGAGAAGAAAAGAAACTTCAACAAATGTTGAAGCCTAGAAAGCAAAGAAAGAGATTCTCACAAGATTTTCAAGTAGCATTAGCAAATCAGTCGTTGCCTTCATGTAATGGATTGTGCAGTACTTTATAAGCAACTTCATCTCTGCTGGGAAAATGCTGAAAGAATCCTTAACAAGAGCRGGTTTGTGAGCCCTTTAAAAACTCTGGCCCTTAGGAACTCGGAGTGGATGTTCTCTTCTTCTGTAWCACGCTTACCAATCACTCTGGGCTCTGCAATATTTTTCAGCCACTTCATGCTTCAAGCAATGTAACAATCTTAGCTGCAGRAAAAGTTGTGTTAATGCAAGTGTTGGAGGTCAACGCCTGTGCCAAGCAGAGGGAGAGTCAATGTGAGGCTGGCAGATTGCTTAGCACATGGACTGGAGACATGGGAAGCCTGAGCTGAGGCAGCAGGGAGGGAGAAAAGCTGCTAGAGGAGGCTCTGGGAAAAAATCAGAACAGTTATTCCTCCCTTCTTATACATACCAAGGGACAAAGTTTGGAAGTTGCTTTTCTCCAATCCACCAGGATGGCTGCTTTGGGGAAAAACACATTTAACAAGTGTGCTCAAAATCACATCTTTTAAGCCCTTTTTAGCTGGCAGTTCTCTATTCCCTCCCCACTGCCAATTCTCAGACAGGTTTTTAAACAGCTGTTTTTAAACTTTTGACACTTCTGGTTTCTCTGCAAAATGTGATGAAGTTTCTCTCTGTATCTCTTGCTCACAGTCTGATCTGCCAGTCTAGTCAAAATTATGGGCAGTTCTTGTCCTCATGGCAATCYTTTATGCTCATGGGATATTGTCCAAAAGCCTCTGCAGAAAAGAGATACCAGATACAAAAAAGGCACAATCAAAGAGCACTATTCATCCGCCAACCAGATCCCTTTGTCCAGCTATTTCATAGCATTTCTTTAACCTTCTGGTCTCTTTGAACTTGTCCACTCTGCCAGATTAACTGTGTTCATTTAAATTACTTTTTTTAAAGATCTAAATTATTAAGCATTGATTGAATTCTGCAAGCCAATGACTACAATGAGGAGAACTCTTTGCAGTTCATAACTTACCTTGTTTTACTCCTGTTCATAAATTATCCACAAAGGACTTTGATTTTTACTAATCTCTTCATTATTCAAGGCCCTTGAGCAAAAAATTAATGCAAACATATTTCAACATATGGATTCTGTCTGTGGGCTAGTCACTTCTCCTGCCTCTTTGACTAACTATTATTTATGGCCTGTGAGTCGTCAATTGAACTACATGGTATTTCCTGAGCTTGGCTGGATGTTTGCACCAAATCATCAAGATTTCTGAGAAATACCATTCATGAAGCTTTATCTGACACTTGGAATAAKCTTCAGGCCTGAGTAATTATGAGACACTCACAGAAACCAGAGTAATAGAAAGAGAGGATGTTTCTTGTTACCCTCTTCATGGCTTGAGCATGTTCACAGAGCAGAGGCATTTCTCACAGCTTCCCAGATGACTTATTCCATAACTTACAARTTACAACAAAATTATGGGTAGAGGAAGGCTTTGCTAAACAAAGGTTTATTGCTTTTTACCCTACTGCCCTCTTTCTKTGTAGTCTGCTTCACCTTGTGTGGATGTAGCTTGTATACCTCTACRTGAATGATGCAGATATATCTTCAGTTTATTCCAAAAACGAGAAAAAGACAGCAGCATTGTTTTGTTCATTTATGACAGAGCAAGCAATGAACTTACCAAAACAAAATGGAGCCCCCAGGGGCAGKTTCCCAGGGCACAGTCCCAGGCTGGTTCCAGTGGATGCCCTCTGTGACATCCCCTCCATCCTGTCCCCAGGGCTGCCTGGACTCTGCTCTTTCAGACTTGGGCAGCACCCAGTGAAGCCTCCTCAGCCCTCACACTCCTGAGTGCCTTTGGTCCAAACAGAGCTTCACACCAAAACTAAAGCCTCTGTCCCTTCATAAAATCATAATTACTAAGAGATTTTGAGGAGAGGCGACTGCTACACCACCAGTTACTGGGGAGGTTTTATTTCTTATTTTTTCGAATTAGAAAAGTGGAAGAGACAGCAAAAGGGCTTTTATACCTTTTTACAGAGCAGTGATAAAAGCCACCAAAATCATAATAGCTGCCCATTTCTTGTTTAAAATGCTCTTGCTTGGCTTTAGAAAAGAGAAAACAACTCTTTAGTGTCATTTTGATCAGCACTGCCACCATCTGCACAAGCCTTAACTCATACAGCAGAGATTTGCAGAGGAATTTCGACCAAAGTGGCACCCACAGTGTGTTTTCAGAGCTGACAGAACCCAAGAATAAGGAATTAAACAAAGGGATTCACTGAGGAGCTGAATTGGTTGACCCATATTGCTAATCC